>NW_027286730.1:8595000-9137500 GCF_022747635.1 Hetaerina americana
CCGAGCAAGGCGTCGAGGCGTATTTAATATTTCCGCCTTTAGCGGGTACTCCGGTGGTGCATAGACAAACTTTGAAGTGGGTTTCAACGGTGACTCTTTGATGACTTCATATATATTGATGGCTTTGGTAATCACGCATTAAATGAATATGGGAACATCCTGATCACATGCAACACAAGAAGACACATAAAAAGGATGCAAAAAGAAGGGAAAAAGCTAGGAAGTAGTCTTATAAAATCCACCTACCGGATTCAAAACCACGAACATGGTAATAGCAGGCGAAGTCCTTCACTCCAGTAGTCCGATGTCGGCATATTTCTGCATTAAAAATTTGTGTGAAAGAGACAAAACAAAAACCTATTTACTTCAAGAACTTGACAAATATTATACGGAGATAATATAAAATAGGAAATTTACGTTATTGCCTAACTTAAATAGTATTAATTTTTATGTGAATAAAATATTCCATGTTCAATAAATGTGAAAATTTATAGATATAATTTTAATAAGTTTATTTAAAAATTTTTCCATGTATTTAAATTGGTTCGTCATTATAATGCCCATCATATAGTTTTCGGTAACTTTATCTTTCGATAACAAAATAACCAACAATGGTCCGTAGGTTGAAGGAAATGAAACTTATGGAAGGTGAAGCACAAAGCTATTCATGGGATGTTTAAAAATTCGATTTAGGAACAAATGACACGTTCTCGCAACAGTTTGTGGTTTATATTTTAAAAGAAGATTTTCATGTTGGTACCCATTAAACTTTTGTTTTCTCGGGGTAAAAGTGTTAATTTCTGGTGTTTGCACTAATGCCAACTGAGAAATTTCCATCAATGTTAATGGTTGATTAGCGAAAATATTACCTCATTTAAACCTTCAAAAACTTGAAAATATTCTAAACCTGTGCCGTCTAAAAAGGTCAGCAGCGTAAAACGGTTACAAATTGATCAACATGAATGGCGGGTGGAATTTTCGGGGTGTATTAGGCCTGCAACATTTTTATTCTCACTTTTACATCGAATGAAATTTGAATCAAATGCACAGCTTGCAACCACTCTCGATAATAACTGAAAGTATCAACGAAGTGAAAAACTTTTATGCGACATTTCGAGACTTAAACCACGTTTTTCCTCTTCAACTAAACGCTTTTTCCACCTACGTGAATGTCGTTATGCTGGCCCGTCTTTATTTGTTGCCCTATGAATAGAATTTATCACTTCAAAAATTTATTATCTCAAAAGATGAAATAGTACACGAATTGGTGAACTGGTGTACGCAATTCTCGCATATTGCAATGGCTTGGCACTAGGTTGGAACGATTCCTTTAAATACTACAAATGACTTGCGGAAGAATCTTCTTAGCTGAGTTGACAAAAAACATGCCTAGAACATTATTCTTATTACACTCTGACGCCTCCCTTTATGACAGGATGCAAAACAATAAATGGTATGATAGAGGTTAAACAATTCTCAATACGCTGCGGGGGATGCCGCGTCAGTAACTTTCAACGGAGTAATCCGTTAAATATAGTATGCATTACAATGCAGCAATTTCAGAGTGTAAAAATTATTCTTCGGCCAAGGTGAATGATTATTACACCATGAAGTTGTTTTCTATTGCCAAGTACTACAATTATAAGTTTGAATCATAAACAACACACATGCTACCTTTCGTTTCTTTTGTCATTAATCTTAATGATTTCCGCGACAGGCGGTTTTAAGAATATTTTTAAGAAATACGCTTTCCCAGTTTCTTGAGCTGTCATCTCAGTTCACCTACTCAATCTCCCATCTGCCTCTTAATCAACTCCCCTCATGCCCCCTTTATTCCAATCTGCTTGTATCTCATCTTCCTCCAACCCCTTCCTTCCACCAGTCTGTCTCTCCTCCCTCTTCATTAATCTCTTCTCCTCCCCAGCACTTTGTAATTATCCCAAGAATACAAACCCAGGGATTCCCCTCCCTTATTATGGGGCTCAAACCCATATCCATATCGCCCAAATACGCACTTTGACTTCCCCCATTTCCGATCCCTCTGCGTCACATAAAAGCTACGGCCAGTGCTAAGCTCTGGTCGTTTTTCACCGAAAGTTATTTTATGAGAATAATATACTTTCATATCTGTGTGGATACTTCTCACGTGACTGGATAGGTTGAAAAAACTCTAAACCAGCTGCACGTTTACTCAAAAGCACAGCCGATTTGAGTATTTGCTGATAGTATACAATAAATATAGTACATTGACTGAGACTTAGATTTTGACTTAGATTATTTACCTATGAATTTAGGTACTTCGCTAATAGGAATTGTTAATAAATGAATATCTTTAAAATTATACATACGCAGGAAAAGGGTTAAGCCCCTCTTACCCTGATGCCTGAATTTAACACACCGCTGGGCATAGTATTGGGTGATTGCTACCGTTACCTATCAAACCGACTTCCGGGTTGATATCTATGTTTATGGTTCTAATTATTCTATCCCTTATTCCTCATAAGTGAACGCAGCCACACGTACGTAGAACGTAGATCCAAAAAATGAAAGTATGGCCGGGAAGAGCAAGGCACTATTGAAACACTTTAATTAACCAGTCCTTTTGAATCCTCAAGTAAGAAAAGGAAACTTAAAGAGGAAACCTCATTTGAAAAGATACAAGGAACGATATGCTGAAACTAATTTATAAATAAAAAATTATAGCTGATGGATATCTCTTATAAATTATAAGATTAATTAAATAAATTAGATACCTAGAAATTAGAAGCTTTTCCAAAATTTATATTATAGAGGGAAACTTGTGTGGATTGGTTACTAAACTAAGCAACGCAATGATTTACTTCAAAACCCAGCGATCTTAATATATACTATGAAAAACACAATTCCAATACGGCACATTTTATACGAACATTTTCTATTTAATTTAACATGTTGTGGGTAGGTGCGCACATATTATAATAGAGCATGCCTACTGTTTGTCCCACACGATGAATATTCGCTTTCACTAAGCAAACTAATATTAATGAATTGCTTCCACCGTTTAACTTGATTCGGTCATTTGACATTCAATTTGTATTTAGATTTCTATGACTGATATATTTTCATCAAATTCAAGACACGAACAATAATGATCTCATTTATGTTTAATTTGTCGACCTTTTAGTCATGTAAGCAAGGAAATAGAAAGGCGAATAGGGTGCAAAAATTTTATCACAATATTTGCATGCTCTCTACGAAGTGTTAGTAGTTCTACACCGTCAAGTAGCAAGCTATACTGATATATTATCATGATGTATTACCGTAATACATACTGTATATTTCTACTAAATTAAATAATATCTAAATAATCATAAAAGCTGCAACTATTCTATCGTAATGGTGAGCCAACCATTTGCCGCAACATGCATATTTGCACTCTTTTATTCTATCGCATTTTTAATTGCGCGGTAACAACTGGATAAGACGAATTGAAAAAAATCACCAAAAGTCACCGTTTTCTCCAGACCCTCATCTTCCTTGCTTCTTCGCCCCTCTCACCTATCTCTTCATTTACACCTCATCCCTTCCTCCCATTCCAACTTCTGTGCGGTTTGTCCGGAACGACGGTTGCTTCGACCAGTCACAATGTCATCTCCACCACCCATGCGTGCCCCTACTCCTGTCACTCCTCCCACAATACCCCTTTTCACGTCACCTGGCAATGCTGCCATCCGTCCGTCCACCCAACACCACGCCTTCAAAGCCACCTACCCCAACCAACGGGAGTCCTCGATTCCAATTCAACTTCTCCCCTTCCCAACTTGCGACCCTGTCAAGGGGATAACCCTACTCCCCATCCCACTGCACCCGTTTCCTTCCAGAAGGGGAACGACCCTGAGAGGCGGAGGAACCGGGCGACTGGAGAAGGGTGGAAAGTTGACGTCGCGGAGGGCGAAGGAGGGCCCTCCAGGGTACTTTAATCGCGTTAGGACCTTGCGCTTCCCAACCACTCACTATTTCCCTCTCTCTTCCTCTCTTTTCTCTCTTACTCATGCCATCTCTCCGACTATCTTCCTTCCTCAACCGTCTTACGTCTGCATCAATGTGTGCGAGAGAGAATTCCGTTTCCCTATCGACTTTCATCCACATCCGCCTTGACGCGACGGATTCCAGGCTACAATAGTTTGAGCATGAGTCAACATGGCTAGAAAAATGATTAAATTTAAGATAATACTGATTAGGAACTGGTAAGTTGATCTCTATAATAATGCGACGATTGATAAAATCAAATAATAATGTTTTTGGTAAAAATTACCATATCATAGATCGACATGAATGTTCAAATTTAAAAAACTGCGGGATAAACCACAACGGTAACTTTTAACGGAGTTATATGTTAATGCGCATTTCAATGGAACATTTGTGCAAACTGTAGGCTTCTTGGACCAGGATTTAATCTTTGAACAATTGTAGCATTATGAATGTTCTTGTTTATCATTTGGGTAGAGTACAAATTTTGTTTGATAATTTTGAGCAGGAATTTTGTTTATAAATACTTTTTAAGACGCATAGAAAATAAATGTCATTTTTTTAATTTTAAAATTTTGAAATTTAAAGAAATTTCTCACGTGATAAGATAAATATTACCCATGACCGGGCAAGTTACCAAAAGTATCCCTATTTAAAACGGAATTCATCCACCCAATGAATATTTCACTATTAACTAACAATTTGATGACTTTGCTTTCTTCTTTAATGCAAAAGCAAAAGTATTTTGGTTTGATTGTTTTATATTTATTCAAATACCTTCTTGAAACTCCCCAATTTAATTATGCATGTAAACAATTTTTATTCTTAGCTTTCATGATTTCAATGTAAACAATGGAGCATTAAAAAAAACATGCTTTTATTGTATTTCCGATAGTCTCAACATTTTTTTAGGATTTTCTAGGTTCCTCTGTTACTACTTTCGCTGCGGTCTAGTTCACACCAATAAGCACCAGCTGCTCATATTCCTTTCTTTCCCCTTTCCTTCATGGCAGAGAAAACCGAAGGACTTAGGGGGAAAGGGCATTTTCATTTGTGCGAATTTCGATGTTGGCAGCGGAGGCTAGCTGAGGAGGGTGGTGGGAGTTTAGAGCGTTTCCACGAAATCAAATTCAACGGATTCTTCGTCCCGGTTTCCATACCTTCAGCCCAACGCTTCACAGTCTTACCCTTCCTCCCAAAGCGCTCGCTCTTTCGTGCGAAAATCTTCCTTCGATCCTTATCCCTGCTTCCCATCCTTCCAACGCAACCGAGGCTTTGCACGGAACGAGACCGGACCCAACGCTATTCGCTCTTGTGGTGAAGTTACACGGGAACCACGTCCGGGGCCATGAGCGCGATTCGCTGACACTTTTTTCCACCACCTTTGTCTCCTTAAGCTCATACTATGGCAATAAGGTCTTTGCTGGTGTGTGTACATCGGATTGTTTTTGGAGCAAGCTCAACAGACATTCCATGAGATAAAATGGAAATAAAGTAATTCCATCCCAAGCGAGAACATTGCCCATGATGTTTGAACGGAGAAGCGTCCAAACTCATTCTAGAAAAACATATCCTGCACAGTTCACAACAATAATCCACATGAATGCATGAACGAAGAGATTGGAATCAAACATCATAGGGGAATCAATTGAACTAGGTATGCAGTTACGTGATTATTTAACTATTTTAAAAGAAGCATGCCTTTGAATAACGCTATTCAGAACTAGTTTATTATTTTAAGGGGAATTCAAATGAAAAAAAATGCCAAGAGCCAAATGTATCCATTATTTTCCTTACGGTTAAGTGAAGTAACAAATTTTAGCCGTTAAAACTAGAAACACAAATTGTGTATGGTGTTTTTTATTTAAATATCTGATTGGAGCAATTGCGAACCTTCAATTTACTACCCTATGTTGCTATGTATTCCGATAGAAGATGGATAATTTCCACGATTGCCGGACACTTTCAAAGAGTACATCCCCTGAATACGTGGGGACAAGTTCATCTCATATGACAAAAGTTTTGATTTTTCAAATTATTTTAATTTCCGGGAAAGTTATAAATATCTAGGGCCTATTTCAAGTAAATAAGATGTGTTCCCCGGTTTTGAAGTAGAGATCTATGCCAGTATATCTTAAAATCTAAGGCAACAGAAAATTGTCCCAATGAATTAAATATATCCCAGACCTGAAATTGGGTCATTTTCTCCTTAATATATTTTTGTTACCTTCGCAGTACTTCCGAGTATACATATTCATCATTATGTATCCTAATTCAATGACTGTCCTCTTACGATTAAAGAAATGAAATAGGATGATTTCGATTTTCGAGCAAGAAAACTCCGATGCCAATTTTGGTATTTTGTTTCAAAGCGTAATAGAAAACCTTTTTCGTCACTAGTAATAACATTTGCAAACAACTAAGCAATACTTAAATGACTGGATTCAAACTTTATCTAGAGTTGCTTTCTCCATCTTTTAAGAGTCAGGGCTCTGTGCTCGTGACACTATTTTCTCCCTTTGCGAATTCTTCGAGAATATCGGTCAATATTTCCATATTGGTATCGATTATTTTTCTAATAGTTAGTAATGATGTTTCATAATACCATCGATCTCAGGGCGCCATGTTCCGTATTTTGCCCACGTATGCATTTGCCATTTGCATTAATGACACCTTCCACTTGCGTCCTCTTTTAACTCCCCTTGCTTCCTTTTTACAATCCTTCTTCTACTAGAGAATGAAGATTGTGAAGGAAGCAAACATTCAATCTTCTCTGGGTGTTAAAACCTAGGAACTAAGCAATCACAACTCTTCCAGTGTTGATCAAGACAAATTCCACGTGAGCTTGGCACTTTCTCCAGAATTATTCTGACCCTATATAATAATTAAATGTATTCACACTGAAAACAAGACGATGTTTGAAATGATAATCCTATTATTAAGCCAAAAAAAGGATATTACCAGTGCATTAACTAAATCCTGGAAAATGCTAATTGTTAAATATCTTTGTACAAAAAAATGAAGTAGAATATTTATCAAATTCGTACTAAGGTTTCCGCGGCGTTGAACTGCTTGCCTCGGTACTTTTCAAATCTCCATCCGCGTTAGTTGTCATCGGGTCACGACAGTTTCGCTAACCATCCTGCATGCGTCTTAAGGTCGAGGGTCATTTCAACCTGAAGACGTAAACAGGATGACCAGCGTAACTGTCGTCACCCGAAGACAACTAACGTGGTTGGTGAATACGGACCTGCACCGACAAATAGATTATTTATCGTCCAAAATAATTTACTGAATTACGTAAGTAGTGTTAATACTTGCGTGTATTGAGTTAATTTGCCGAATCATAATTTTCATTGGAGCTTCTTAGCCTTCGTAACGAATTTGCCTGTCAATTCGTTCCTATGCTTCTCTTCATTAATGTCTCTAAATGCGAAAGTTCATTATTTCCATTTCATAGATACCCTAAAGGAATTAACTCGCGGAAATTTAAATGCTCGCAGTTTCATTACAAGTTTATTAAAATTGGCAATTAGTTCCGTTTACTGCCGTCAGACGAACTAAAACACGGGGAAAGATCCTAAAATAGCTTAAAATTAAAATCAAAACTAACCAAATTTTTATCACACGGATGATTTTATTTAATCGGAATTCAACGAATTCTCATCCGCATTTTGCGCACTTCTAGTCGTTAAACGGATATTAATGAGGCTTTAGCTTAGATCAATCACACGCTCGCCCTTAGTAAAAACTTTCTTAACTCCTCAATAGTATGAAGTTAATTTACGAAAAAATTAATTCACTTCACTCGCAGAGCCATACGAACGCAAGACAAAATTTTTGTAGAGACTTTTCAAAGCCATTTTTATTCGCGTAAGTATACCCCTACACCTACTTCTAGTATAATTAAAATAATTTTTATAGCTGGAAGCCCTTGCATGCGCTGAAACAGAAGGCTGAAAATGAAAAAGGTGTATTTCATCTCAACCAAAAGTGGCACTTGATGAGAAATCTCAGCCTCATTAGTTTTTCCAGCGTTTCCTTAAGTTCTCACTTAGAATTCCATGTTTTCTCTTTGATTTATGAATGAAAACTATAATATACCGACTCACTGCTTGAATATCACGCAAGAAATTGGAATAGTCCTCCAGAGTCCTTCTGCAATAAAAAAACCTCGATCCCCACCCGAGCTCTTTTTAATCTCTTTCATCCAATCTCCCAGGAAAACACATTCCGCTGCCCCCGATCTTCCGAGGCCCACCCACATCAACCTGTTTTCAAAGTCACTTCCCTTAATCGACCCCTTTTAAATGGCTGCATAGTGCAGAAAAAGCAATGTCAAGCATCCCTTCCTCGCGAAAGGAAATTTCAAACCCTTTTACATTATATCCTGGACTCATACTGTGCTGAGCACCCGTTCGTACTGCCTTTATTTCCCTCTTTGAAATTGAATTTCCTCCGCCTTAATGTAGCACTTCTTTTATTTTTCCTTCGCCATCAAAGAATAACGTATTACAGCACGGGTCGATGCTTGTACTTCATTGCGACTGTTATATTCACTCGCGCGGGTCAATTTAATTCTTATTTTGCTTATCTTGGCAGTAATAATGCGCCTTCAGTAAGAAAAGGAGTCACCCTCTTTCTTTTGCCAGTTGTGACGCAACCGATCATCTTATTGTTTTCGGTGAGGTCCTGAATTTTACTCCAATGTTTAATTTAACGCTGAAGAAGGACAATTCAACTCGAATATTTAAAATTATGTAACTGGAGTTGAATATAATGTAGCAATTTCATTTCAATAATAACTACCCGAGAGAATCGGACTGATTCTTTTATTCGATAAAATACGTAGTAAAGGTTGTGGTGTGTCCACCCTTTTGCAAAGAAGAGCTACTTAACTGCTGGCATCAGTAAGGGATTTTGGGGATAATGGTGAGGGCTGTTTTAGTGTATGATTGTGCAAGGCTGAGCAATTTCATTTATGGTCTTAATAATTTAGTGCGTATTTATTGAGTGTAAGGTAATACTTGTTATTACATCCGATACTTTACTGAAATCTGCCGGGAACTGTTATTTTGTTAGTTGAACTATATTTGTATTTACAATGCACTCTGCTATCAATTGAGGCTATTCATTAGACGAACATAGATGGCCTTAAATAGTGTATATCCATAGTTCTATATCCATTAGGGGGAGAGATTGGCCCAGATTCACTTGGGATCAAGGAGTTTAGAAGGCCATGAAAGAAAGTAGTCTAAAAGGAGAAGATTGGCAAGACCCCGAAAGCTGAAACTTGAGACGCGGGAAGCGGCGACAGCTGTGGGACACCCCCACTCTAATAATAACCTGAGAGCAGCCACAATTCCATGTGGCAGAGAAAGTTAGAACACCAATATTTATTACGTAATTTCAAGTTAAAATGTCGTGTTTGTAACGGAAAATTCATATTACTTGTGGGTTTTTCGGTCTACTAAATACTTGGGGTATTATTTTGTTTTGAACAAGAATAATGCAATGGAAAACTAGGTCATTGCATTGGTGTGGTACAATCATAGTTCCTCCAACATGTATTCATTCTTTCTTAAACAAATGTTAACTAATATCAAGGACAGTGATTAAATTTTGCCTACCTATTCCCTTTATTGACATTTTTACGATGAATTCCGAAATGTGCTAATTGTTTTGACTATTGGCTCACTTTGTGAAGTAATAACACTTTGCATCTATCCGCAAACAGAGATTTAGGCCAGGTTCTTCATAATACCCACTTAAGTTAATTATCTAGCCTACTTTTTTCGCTTTTATTGAAATTTCTAGGCTGCTCTATGGCAAATCTCGTGTTACCTACTTCGAATATTTTTGAGCCCTTGGCAAGGGCAGGGGGAGAATCAAAAACTTATTTGATATACGTAGGCAAATAAAACAAAACTTAGCGTATAGTTATGAAAAAATTCTTTTGGCCAAATAAAATGAACTGAGTATTATTTTAGGACACTTGTGAGATGAAAATATGTATCTAGTTGCATGTAGCAGTTTATCAAACAGCATTTCCGTAAAAACGTCCTATGGAAAACTAACTACTATGGGTAACAAAGAGACCAACTATTTTTTTCAATGGCTCAGAGTCCCTAGCAATTTCATTCCCTGAGGGATAATGGAGTTTTACTTTGAGTACTGAGTCTTTCTTTCATCATATGTGCGGCAATATCCGCGTGCACACCTTCACCCTCCCCTCTCTCTGTCTTTCTTTGTATCATTTATGTTTCTCATCACTTCCAGCCATCACATTCGGAGTTCCTTCCAACTCTCTCACACCTCCCTGATCAACCTATTCCCACGACGAGCGTGACCTTTCTTCTTCCTTTGATCAATCCGTAATTCCACCTCTGTTGCATTTCTCGACTCCTTACGCTCCTTAACCCTGTACTCACTTCACTTCGAACCCACTTCTACTAACACCAAAGCCTTCCAAATCCTTCCATATCCTTCCCTGCATGGGCTCCAACCGTCGGATGATTACAAAACAATTTCCATTGTACAGTTAATATTATTCACTCAAACTCTCGAGTCCCCTCTCATCAGTTTGGAAATATATTTTACTTCTTACTCGGCCATATGCACAAATGTTTTCCCTAACACTCCCTATCCCATATTTTCTTTTTTCTTTTCAGGAACTTCCGCTCCTTCCATTTTTTGGTGCTTGTAATTTCGCTGAATATGACTAAGGATCCCGAGTTTCAATTATACGAGGGTCATCCGGAAAGTAGTACCCGTTCGTGCCGCATGAAGTGCTGACGACGCGAGTAGCCGCTGGACGAGGTCAGATAGCTTCAGTGGCTTGTCTGCCTTCTCTGAGCCAAGTTGCGTGACGCTAGCATTGCCTGTGTTGTTTCTGTGATTGTTTACAATGTTTAAAAAAATTGAGAACGCCGCCAGTTGTGAAGTGAGGGCAGTGATTAAATTCCTCAATGCAAGAAACGTTCGCCCATGTGATATTCATCGCCAATTAAAGGAGGTGTATGGAGACAATGTAATGGACGAGTCGTCTGTTCGGCGGTGGTGTCGCAACTTCAACATGGGGAGGGGGAACACACACGACGATGAGCGTTCGGAGAGACCGTCTGTCATTACAGACCAACTGGTGAGCTCAGTTGACGAATTCGTGAGGAACGATCGGCGCGTCACAATTGATGACATCTGTGAGCATTTTCCCAATGTTTCTCGAACAATTGTTCATGAAATTGTTAAACACCATCTGCATTATGCAAAAATTTGTGCAAGATGGGTCCCTCGCGTATCTCAATGAGCTGGCGGCGAAGGACTATGCAGCAGGAATACAGAAACTTGTCACACGTTATGACAAACGCCTTAATTTGCTTGGAGATTATGTTGAGAAGTAGTTTAAAGTATCCTCTTTCAAATAAAATTATTTATGTTTGTTAATATTTACTTTTGTGTCTTTATTTCACGAACGGGTACTACTTTCCGGATGACCCTCGTATTAGGACTGCTTAGTGATATGAGACAAGCAAATCGAGGGATTTAATGGAAATTTATGGCAAAAATTTGGCCGAAGGTAAACTGACGAATATCATTTGTCCAACTCTTAACTTCTATTCTATTTCTTCAATTTCTATTGTAGAAATTGTATCATGTACAAAATGCATTTACAATGAACTCTTCTGTTGATTCATGCAAATTTTATTTGAATTTTTTTCAGAGTTCAGATTTTGTTGATTGAATAAAAAGTTTACTATGAACTAGCCGTAACACACCGCTCCAATAACCACTAAAGTTTCTATTCAGAGATAAGTTTATTATGCTCATCTTTGAAATAATTTCATTAAAATACAAATTTTATAAATGGCAATCAACCCTCAGCTTATTGTAACTATGCTTTTCATTTTTCTCTTGGGTGCTCTCTTCAAGCCTACTTCTTTCTGGTATCTGTCATTATTTTTTTCATGTACCTCATGGGAAGTAAATATTTGAGCACAATAAATTATTCAAATAAAAATTCAATCTGAGGTTCTTTCTTTAAAAAAATAAGATAAAATTAACGTATTTATGTGTATCATATCCCTATTATCTCCTTTCGACGGACCATTCTGTCAATCCAATCGAGAAAATTAGTTACCACGTTCATCACGAGGTTTTTCCTCAAGAATGGGAACGAGGAAGCTGTAGAAGGGGTTGAGATGCATTAAAAAGACGATAAAATAAGAAAGAGTTAAAAAAAATACAACCAGCAATTAGCAATGTCTGATGAGAGTCACTCTACACGGCACCTATAATTGCATCACACTCGATGCAATTAAACCGGGGGCCTGCTTCTTTGTGCGGGCTAATTGGAGAGAAGCGAAGTAAGAGGCTTACGTAGGAAAGAGACCGGGGCGGGAGGAGGAGAGAAAGACGTTGTGGAGGTGGGCTACGCTGGATGAGGAGGCTGCCGAGGTCATAAAGAGAAGGAACGATGGGAACATAGGAGTGGGAGGTCGGAGGAATTGAAAATCCGAGGAAAGGGAGATGGGTGACTGCTGGAAGGAGGGAGGGTTGAAAGAATGGGAGACAAGGAGACGGGGAAGGAAAGGACGTGGCGGCTGCGTGAATATGGGCACTGAGTCGGCGAGGAGTCAGTGGAATTTCGGAGGGGGAAGTGTTGAGTGAGAAAAAATAAGAAATTGGAGGCGTTCACTTCCTGCGGCAGAAGGTACGCAACCCGGCACATTACGCCCCACACCTCGGAATGCGAATCATGATACGGAGCGTTGATATTCGCAATAAATCCTAAAGACACAGACCACGCCCCCCTCTCCTCGCACCAAAATTCAGCTGGCGCGCAAACCCACCACAGGGTCCCGGGAAGGTAGTTCCATGCTTTCCGCCTCGGCCGCCGAAAAATTCCCGCTGTCCTTAACGCGCACCGCGATAACCCCCGCTCCTGCACACCTCACTCCTTTCTCTCTCACCCTATTTAAAAGTCCTCGTGCCCCAACTTTCTCCCGATCTCGCATCCTTCAGCCCCTCTTCATTTCCCCGCGATCAAACTGAGGCCCATTTGTCGGCGAATCTTTTTCATTTCGCCCTCGACCTCGTCCCTAGCTCCTAGCCATCCAAGCCACCTAAGACCCTCGAAGTACGTGAAAAGGGTTCTCCACTGCTCCTTTCGCCAACCATTCCCTGTCGTACTTCTAGCGCCCAGCTTTCTCCACCGTTCCCTTATTTCTTTGTGGGTGATTTTATATATGCTCTAACTATTCTCGTACGATTTAACGGATTCCTTCTACTTTTTATTCGTCTGCGTCAACTCTCGATCTTAAAAAATATTATACCCCAGCTTTCTCTCTTCTTTGCTGCTCACGGTCACGGCGGAAGCAACATGCAGAATAATGCACTTCAGTGTCTCATATGCATGGAAACATTTCATTCGATCCCTATTATGCGTCTTCTCCCCGCCATTTATAATACTTTCCCTTTACCCTCATACTACCACTCTCCTCCTACGAGTGAGCTCTTCAATGAACTCGGTGTCCATAGCCTTGCCTTTTGGGATCTCCTCACACGTCCCGCTTTCCACAACCATTGTCCTTTTCATACGGTGCTGAATTTAAGAATTAATTTTTTATATCACTAGGCATAAGGGACCCAAGTCCAAAATGAGGTTCAGCGAGCAAACTACTTGATATTCTGGGCCATATTCCCTTGCATTTTAAGCCTCTACCTTATTTAAAAATTCTTACGCCGGGTTATCTAATAAATTTAACGACAGAAATAGATTGATAATAATTTTAGCATAAACTTTTTTACAATTCAGGACCAATATACTTACGCGCTATTGAGCCATTTTAGCAGTTATTTGTTTTTATCATAGTAAATTTTGCAGTTGATACAAAATTATTCTAGAAATTAATACTGGAAAGAAAAATATTAAAAACTCCTATAATATACTAATTATTATTGTAAATGATCAATATCACATGGAAAATATTTCTTAAACTGACTTCTAGCTTGAAGATTAAAAACAAATACATATCTCCTACCATATTAGTATTGAGATCTTTCAATGTTTTGCTTAGATTATGGGTGAATGGGTGAATCATAGGTTTATCAGAATACTGACATTTAGACCAAATAATCAATTAAGTCATGTAAAATTCTTCAGCACATCGACTATTGCATGTAATTTTATGACGTTTGTCAACAATAGTAGTTTTTATGGGAGGCGACCGACAACGTGGAGAGAAACCTGACGTCGGCCCTTGTTGAAAGTCACCATGGGGGCCGCAGTTTAACGTCCCATCCGACGGACGCGATACTCACTCAAAGTGTTCTTCACAAAGTACCTCAAGTAGGGGTAGGGATATCACTGAAAAATAATGGTTGCCCCGGACCCTCTCGGTTTGAGGCCTGCACGTTAGCCACGGCACTATGCCGATTCCCCTTTATCAACTGACGCAAGCATGCAGCTGTCAAACATCAACTTATGAATTGAACAAAAGTTTGACGAAAGTGAGAAAGAATTAAACTCAATATTTTAGGAGTTCATACAATAATTTCGTAAAATGCCTAACATTTACCTAAATTATATGAGCTGCAAAAGTGAAATAAGCGAAATAATAACCGGAGGATTCGTATTATTTTCTACACAAAGCATAATGAAAATGGAGGCCTCAATTTACATTTGGCAGAAGTATTCTATGATGGTCTTCAGGGAGGCTTGAGGTTCCATAAAATACTTAAACAGGACTTTTGCCTACAATTCCAGGATTCATACTTATCCATGGATTTGTTGTACATGAAGTATCAATGCAAAAGGTAAAATTAAAATGTTCAGCAACAATTTTGCGTTTTATAAAGAAATACTTAACAATAATGACCGCATAATGCATTAATTCTTTTATGCAATAGCCAAGAGGTTCATTGAATAAGATTTTACTTTCAGACTTGATAAATTCTCTCCTAAATAGCGTCTTGATTTAAAAGTAGATATGATGAGCAGCTGCACTTTTGATATGATTCATTTAAAACTTCTCTGAGAAACACGTAATTATGAAACACGCCGATGAAGAAGTGAACACAAGGTCGTCGTCATTAAAATGCATTGCGAGTGTATGGCGAGTATATGGGACCAATTTATATACTTGAATCAAGAATATAAAACAAAATATGGCAATTCTTCCAGTTTTTTTGGAAAATAGCCATAATAGGCCACAAAGCCTCACACAAATACAACGCCTTATACGCTGAGAGTCCCTGTTAGAATCGAAATTGGACGATATTTAACATATTACAAATGGATTAACTGAGAGAATATATTTCCACCCATCGGGAAAGTATTTCAATTCCTCCAAATCAGGCAAACATTAGTGACGCAATCAGAGAGTCTATCAAGCATAGAGATTCATGGATCTGTATATCCTTACAAATTTCATGTCCTTGGCACAGGAAGGGGAGCCTCTAATACATTAATTCATACATATCTTATACAATTATCTTTTTTCCATAATTTTATGAATGATACTTCTTAAGACACCACACCACACTTTGGCGTAAGCTAATAGAGAGCTAATGCAGGCAGAGATAAATTAACCAACTTTTTATTTTGAAGTCGAGATAGTTAAATTATTTCTTTAAATATTGCCGCTTTTTGGAAATTTTTATAACATATATTCAACCACTCGTCTTTCATTTCCTTTCCTTACATTTCCCATCATGATATGAGTTTTGCGAAAATAATTTCCTGAGGTACGATAAATTAAAGATATTAATGTACATTCTATTACTATTACCAAAGGATTTTTTTTAGCATTATATATTTATTGAACTCGAAATTTCCATAGAGATCTTTACATAGTAATTATATCCAATATAATCCAAAGTTTTCTCTTTTCACTCTTCCCCTGTACTTCCTTTAATTTCCATATTACATTCGCTTCCAGTACTACTCTTCCCCTACTTCACCCTTCGCTAACTTTTCTTACTCTTTTCATACATTTCTGAAACGAACAAACTTTACAATCACCCCTCACCTCCCTCCACTCCCATCGATCCACCTCACAATTCTTCGCCCCACACTCCAACGTACCGTATTCAGTACGCATCCTTTCACTGGATCTTTTATCCCTCACCCCCTCCCCAAATACTTTCATTCGCTTAATTACCGTGGCATTTGAAATCGCAGCTCTCACTTTCTCCTTATCTGCCCCAAAAACCCTCCCACCCCCACTCTGCCTCGTCTCACCATATACCCTCACCCCATCCCTCTTTCGCTTGCCCACCCCAGCCTAATCACCCCCTCCCCCGATTCCCTATCACCCTCGCCGTTTCACTTTACTGTCCTCCCTCAACCCTCCCTCTTTCTCTCCAAAAACCCCTGCCCAACGCACGTCGCAGGGTCCTTATTACGTCTGCACCCCACTCCAGCCCCACCACAGAGTCCCCAACAGTTCCACATCCCCTTGAATTTGGCCAATACTTTGTCCAACTCCCCAAACTCGAGGTTTTTTCCAACACCACTCCCTCTCTCTACACTGCCCACTCCCTTTTCCCCCTCATTCAGACTCAAGACTGCTACTTTGTCCACGGCTATCGCTTTTTTTCCCACCAGGCCTCCCGACTTCGACTGCGATTAAACCTACCTACGCAAGAGAAACGACGTGCGGATTAAAAAAATACCTCAACATCGGAATGCCTAACTACCGCTCTTTTTTTATGTAAAGTGTTTTGAAAGAGTGGTGGTAAATAAGGTTTTTTAATACAATTGTTTGAAAGCAAGGATCGTACTTTTAGCCTGAATGCGACGGAGTCATCGAGCGGAAAGTATACCATGAAAGGACGAAAAATCTTTAACTGCACGGATAAAATCATGGATATATTCTGATACACCGTTGTTTGCAGATGATGGCCGATTAAATGGTTCTTTGACAAATACAATTTTAAACCTAAGAATGTGATGTACAGTAAAAAGTTTTAAGTTTTAAAATATTAATTCACTTGTAAAAAATAAAGTTATTGAGATTCCCAGCTAAAAATATCTCCATCTCCTTTATTTTAAGGTTGATTTTTCAAACCAGAATTTCTTGGATTTGGAAAACTTATGAACATATCTCTGTCACTGTATCTAAAATGAATTCACATATTCCATTTTATCCAATTAACCTACCTCAATAAAGGTAGGATAAATATCAGATCCATTTATCGAAGACCAGCTTTCCATTTGCATATTACATATTCAAAAACTCTTACAATATTTGCTTGAGGAAAACAATTCTTTCTCAGGTATATGCAACTAAAAACCAACCATTCATGTTAAACTTTGACAGGAGTATAAGAAGCCAAAAGATTGTGCGAGAGGCTTAAGATAGATTATGTGTGAGATACACATTGAAAAAGATAAGAGATAAAGAGACATGACAGCCTTGGTCTTGGACGTGTGTAAAACCATTTTTAGTTGATCTAAATTTCTATACATCACTACCCCAGTATTTCAAATAAAATTTATTATCTCAGTTACGTAGAAGTGACGTAAATTTTAGTTACTGTCAAACTGGTTCACAACATTTTTTTTTAAGGTAATCTACCGGTTAAGGTAGGTTTTTCGATGGACACAACTACCAAACAAATATTTTGTGACTACTAACAAAACACAACCCTAAATTCTACTCTACACCAGGTCCCTCTTCATCTCTGAGTACTTTCTTCCGCCCTTCATCCCGTCCAACATCCCTATCCTGTTCCTTCCCTTTCCTCTTTTGCCCAACATTCTACCCTCTATCACAGTCTTCAACATCGCACTGCCGGTCAACACCCCTTTCATCCACTTTTCCTGCCTCCATAGGATTGCTCCCAACAAACCCCTCTCTTCGCCCACCATACCAAGTACTTCCTCATTTGTTTTCTTCTCTGTCCATTTCACCTTCTCCATTCTTCTCCACACCCACATTTCAAAAGCCTCCAGTCTACGTCTATCCTCCTGCTTCAATGACCACGTTTCCGCGCCGTACATAGCTACGCTCCATATCAAAGTTTTTACGAGTCTTTTCTTAACATCCTTACTCAAAGTCCCCGTCATCAACTCCCTCCTCCTCGTGAAAGCCTCTTTGCCTAGCGCAATTCTTCTCCTTACGTCCCTACTACTTTGACCGTGTTGGTCCAAAACACTACCGAGATACGTAAACTGTTCTACCTGCTCTAGTTTTTGCCCTCCTATTTTAATGTTAAGCTTGCCCTTTTTCTTTCTAGAAAATCGCATAACCTTTGTTTTATTAATGTTGATTCTCATCCCATACCTGTCGCACTGAATTTCCAATTCACTCAGCAATGCTTGCAGCCCCTTGGCTGACTGACAAACTAAAGCTTGGTCATCAGCAAACCTAACTGATTTTACGAATTCCCCGCCCACTTTCATTCCTACCTCTAGTTCTTCCCATGCCTCTTTGATCATTTCCTCTGCATACAGGTTGAACAGCAACGGTGATAATGGGCAACCCTGCCTTACACCCCTTCCTAACACTGCCCATCCTGACTCCCCGTTTCCCACCCGCACCTGAGCAGTCTGAGACATGTACAGGTTGCGGATTAGCCTCCTTTCCCTCCAATCTATTCCAATCTTCTGCAATATACTCATTAGTTTTTCCCAATTCACTCTATCAAACGCTTTTTCGAAATCTACGAAGCAGGCAAATACATCCTGGTTGTATTCTATATTCCTCTCGATTAATAATCTCATTACTGCAATGGCATCACGCGTACCTCTCCCCTTCCTAAACCCAAACTGGTCATCCCCTAAGTAATCATTTGCCCTATTCTCTATCCTTTTGTTTATGATCCTGAGAACAACTTTAGCTGCGTGGGATATCAAACTAATTGTCCTATAGTCCTCACATGACGTGGCCTTTCCCTTTTTCGGAATCGGAACTAAAACTGCCCTCACAAAGTCTTCCGGCCAGATTCCCTCCTCATAAATGCTACGGATCAGCCCATATAGCCTCTTCCTCCCACATTTTCCTAAGCATTTTTAAAGTTCCACGGGAATGTTATCTACCCCCACGGCCTTATTTAGTTTCATCTCCCTTAATGCCCTTTCTATCTCATTGTCTAGTATGCCTGGACCTAAGCTGTCTTCCTCTACGTCATTTTCTTTTTCAATGTGTAACTGTTTTGGTCTGAGTTCTTTACTATACAGTTCTTCTGTATACTCCTTCCATCTCTCTTGGATCTTTCCTGCGTCAACTATTACCTTACCCGCCTTATCTCTAACTATTAGCATAGCTCTTCCTTTCTTACTTCCCGATAACGATTTAACTTTGCTGTACAGCGCACCGATTTCACCCTTCCTCTGGAGACTTTCCATATCCTCGCACTGCGTCTTCCACCATGCGTCTTTTGCCTTATTTGTTGCCCGCCTCAATTTATTGTTCAATTCTTTGTACTTCATTTTGCCTAATTCTGTATTTATATTCTTCCATTTTCGCCGCTCATCCATCTTTGTAATCATCTCATCCGTGATCCATGGTTTCCTAGTCCTTTTAGCGTTAACGGTTCCAATAGTGTCTTTTGCGGCTTTAGACAACCCTTTTTTGATCATTTCCCATTTTTCTTCGATAGTAATAAGCCCTTTACCATCCTCCATGATTTTCTCTACCGCCTGTTTGTATTCCTTCCTTTTCAACCCATTTAATGCTTCTACATTCCATTTTCTAACTCGCCGCCCCTGCCTTATCTTTTTGAAACGTACGCTACATTTCATAACAACTAAATTGTGGTCTGAGTCCGCATCCGCTCCCGGGAAGCTGTGGGAATTTATCACACTATTCCTAAACCTGTGTCTAACCAGGATATAATCTAGCTGATATCTTCCTGAGTCACCTGGCATTTTCCATGTATACCTGCGTCTTTTGTGGTGTCTAAACCAAGTGTTGGTGATGACTAACCACTGTCTCCTGCAGAACTCAACTGCTTTCTCCCCGCGGTCGTTCCTCGTGCCTAAACCGTAGTCGCCCACCTCATCACCATCTCTTCCTTCGCCTACCGTCGCATTCCAATCCCCCATCACTATCAAATTTTTCCCTGCAGGAACACACGCGATCATGTCCTCTAACTGATCGTATATCTTATCGACCTCTTCTTCCTTATGGTTGCTCGGTGGCATGTATACCTGAATAATAACTAAGTTCGTCGGTTCTGCTTTTATCTCCACTAGTAGTATTCTATCCGTTACCTGCTCTATGTTGACTACGCTTCTTCCTACCTCTTCATTTAATACTATGGCAACCCCTCGTTGGCTCTCGTCCCCACCGCTGTATATTATTCTATACTTATCACTCCAGTAATCCCCGCTATCTTTCCATCTCACCTCGCATAGACCTAAAATATCTATATTTCCCCTTTCCATCTCTCGCTTAACATTCTCCAATTTCCCTGTCCTCATCATTGTCCTAACGTTCCACGTTCCTATTCTAACTAATTTTGTCTTCTTCTCCTGCGTCTTCTGTCCTGCTGCTGCTGGTTTTCCCTTGCAAGGGTTTCGTGGGATGACGACCGCGGAAGCCTTGCCTCCCCCGCTGCCGGGCACGACACACGGCCGATTGGGCCGAGCCCCGTGGTTGCCAGGACTCAAATTATCTCTATTGTCCATCATATTTTTCTAGGGAATGATAATTGAGGTGGTTTCCCGTTGCCTTCCTCAATAGTGTTTTTAACGTGACACCATCACTTACTGGTCGCCCCACTGGGGTCAGACGCCATTGCAGCCGCCTCACTGAGGAACAGACGCTGCGTGGACTACCTTTCGTCTGGCTCCTAACCTTCGACCTATCTGGCATGGGTGACCCTACCAGGAGCAATAATTATTACTCCCGCCAGCACAGCTCTAGGGTTCACAACATTAATAGTAGAATATTTTTTGCTGGCATAAGAAAAGTGTGTGCTTAGTGTGCACAATTTTCCCCTTATCTTCGTAGCAATGGAATATAAAAATTACAGATGAGTAGACAGCATCAAATAGCTCTCATCAGAGCGTAAATTATAGTATTTTACATAATTTTCAATTTGAAATAATGCCCCATGAAATATAGAATAAGGTGTACTACGTCCTTTGGAAGATATGCAAGTATAATTCAATTGTTAGCTAAATTTTGCGGATATAATTAATCATAAAGTCATGCATATACATTCCACTAGTAATACTATATTGCGAACCAGTTACATATTATCTAAAATTTACGTAACCTCTAGTTTTTAGCTGAGATAATTATTTTTATTTGATTTCTTTGAGCAGTGATTGATAGAAATTAATATCAGCTAAACATGGTTTCACACTAGTCCAAGACCAAGGACGTCCCCTCTCTATCCCTTTATCTCTATCAATCTATATCCCTCATATATTCTCTCTAAAGCCTCCCTCACAATCATCTCAATATGCACACACATATGCGTGTGTGCGCGCGCGCATGCGTGTATAAAAACGCTGCCAATAAAAAAGCAAACCTACACTTCGTGGTTTTTTAACATTACCCTAGTTTAAGTGGAATAAGTTTTTCTTCGGCCAACGTGTCCCCGAGTAGAGGCCGGGTACCATTGCAATTGCATTATTTGCTGAATTTTCTCAATTAAATACGTGCTCTCCCTAGGCAATATCTAAGTTTGGGACTAAATGTTAACCTAATTTCCCATAGCTTATCTAATTCAAACTGAAGTTCTTTTATTGAACCCGAAACCAAAAGTGGGAAAAATAATAAATACTAGAGCTGTTAAAATTTCATTATCTATGGTAGCTTCAAAGTTATTCCTCATACATCGGTTTGTAGTCTATTGGGAAAATAATATTTATTTCATTCTTCGTGGTAAGATAATAGATTTTTAGAAATCCCAGTAAGCTGGTTTGAACATTTTTCTTGACCTCAAAACTGCTAGCTTTGACATATCATTAATAAAAATTTATTTTTTATTGCACATAGTTGGCAAACAGCCTAAATTTATATGAAAAACCTTTATTTATTTGATCGTTTATAAGAAATAAAATACAATGCACATCAAATCAAACAGCTCAAAGTTTCCGACTTCTAATAAAATCATTTAACAATATGAAGTAAAAAAATTATTATTAAAAATGTACTAATTAGCAAGAAAAACTTTTAAGAATCAATAATTTTCAATTTTAAGTTCAGGTATCTGTTTGGCTCCGATGGCGTAGGGAAAATTAGATATTTTCTTCTACGCGTATTTTGGTTATTTCATTGAACATTAGAATATATATACATATGTGTGGAGTACTTTCGCCCTGGTTAACATTTTTGTGCTTAAGTGTAAAAAATTAATTAATAATAATTCTTGAGTATGTTACCTGAGGTGTATTAATTACTCTGATTGCACCATTAGGATTATTAACTTTAGGTAAACTCTTACTATTGGAAGCTTAGTGTATCATTCTAACGCGCTCTTCGAAGAAAATTTCCCGGAGAGCATAGCGTCATAGTATCGCCTAAAATCTCAGGGCACTTTTTTACAGAATAAGTATTCCAGAATAAAAGCCGAAAACGCGGGAAAGCGTCCCTGATTGTTCTCGTGATAGTGATCGGCGAATGAGCGGCAACTTTTCTACAGTTTCATTTTCATTTTATTGGTACAGCGCTCAAATTACAGGAAAAAGTTTTCCGAAAATAACTGCCGCAAACTCGTGAACGAACCCGGCCTGTGTAAACGACCATTTGTACCATCACACTTGCACGACGGAGTATAAACCCATTGTTTTACGGCAATGTTTTTAATTCTATTTCGTACAATGAAATAAACTCGAGATGTTTTTGATGAAACTTTATGAGATATGTGTACGGGTTTAATTTAATGAAGGATCAAAGTCAATATAATATAATGTATTGAATCTCAAAGTGAAATAAAATATATTGATTTCACTCAACACGACAGATTTTTAATAAAAAAATAATTAAATTTGAAAGAACATATTATTTCCTCAAAACATTAATTAAAAATGGGCCGAAAACTCCATTCAAACTATAAAATTAATATTGTTTTCATTCATGGTGACAATTCGTTTCGCTTTTAAAGTTACAATATGCACATCTACGGTACGGTTACCGAGATGGAATTACAAAAGCTCTTCCGTGTTACCGAATATTTTCCTTTATTCTTAAAATGGCGTCATACACTAAAATGAAAGGCATCTGGTGATAAAACTAGCATAAAAATCAACTAATAAAATAAAACAGTTACTAAAACTATGCATAATGCTATTGAACACCACTACACAAAAACCTGGAAAGTTATTTCCAAATTAGCTGGCATTAGTTCAAGGACACATTAATTCTATAACATAATTTTGATTTTCATATAAATGAAAGGATTGGGTTAGGCAGCCTGGTTGCATTGCGAGCACAAGTGCTATATTTCAAATATGCATTTTCCTCAAAGGGATCCTGTAAGATTAAAGAAGATTAATATCTGTAAATAAATAATTCTAAAATATGAAACCATTTCTGAAAAACATTAATTCCTCAATTAGGTTTATTGATTGGGTATTATTTCTCTTGATATATCTTGTTACGTTCACTATATCATTATTACTACTAGAAATATATATATGAATATCCCTAGTTTACATTCTTAGCATGTATATACGGTATTGCACTGTACTTCATTGTATTACAATATGATCATAATTATTACCATATTTTTGTACTGTGCCTCACTCTTTTATATGGGTATTTATTGTACTTTATTTATTTATTTTACTGTCTTGCAGGGTTCACGCAGGTTTTTCACACCACTTGTCTTGGTGGACATTTTCCTGCAAGGGTTTTTACTAGTCTTAATGACTAAATTCACGACGTTTTTTTTTCCAAAAAGTTCATCTTGTGCTTATACCTTTTTATATATACACATGTATATGACTTTATCATTATTTTCATTTTTTATATCACTTCATGTCCTCTTATCATTATTATTGTTGATATGAACTTGCAGAAGGGATTAATGGAAGAAGGGATCTCATGGTCTCGATTTCGCCCGCATTATCTACCGAACTATCAACACCTACGTATATGACTAAGCTGTTATTCCTCATAAACGGGCATTTAAATAATTCTGTCTATCTTTACGATATTCTAATCAAAATTCTCATTTTTTCGCATTTGTCCACTGTTACTTGAAGACTAAACTGCCCATTATAGATGTTCATCCAGCTATTTAAACACAGAAATAATATATTGAAATGTAATAAAATAATTAACTTTGTAATTCCACACATTTTCCACAAAAAAAAGTGTGGAATTACAAAGTCAATTATCTCATTACATTTCAATATGTTATGCAAATTCCACAAAGTTACGCCTGAGACAACAAACAGAAATAATTATTTGACTGTTATTTGATAATTTAGGACTCCTACTACAATTAAATGAGATAAGAAACCGTTACTGCTCTATATGCAATCTATTTTTAATATTTTAGTGAATAATAAAATTTTACCCTTACGAAGGGTAAAATAACTTTATTTACTAATAGTGAAGTATATTTCAAAATTATGAAGATAATGGTAACATATTAAGTGTATTGACGCCAAATTATTTTAAAATCTTAGATAAGGTTTTGATAGACTTTGGAACTCACACCACTATTTATTCAGCCCTAACTAAGATGACAGAAATATCCTTAGACCCTTATTACATATGCTTTCTTTCGGTTAGTTCCAACCTAAGTCAATGACATCCAAAATGCCTATTCTTTTCCAACCATTTCGCTTTTCCAGAATTCTACCCTGTATTACCGTATTAAATTACCTATTTCCTTTCAGTATATTCCGCATTCACTTGCCCTGCCTTTTTTGAATTTCTGATTTTTCAATCATTCTCCACAGCAACATCTCAAAAGCCTCCGATTATGCTAACCCTCTGGCTTCAAAGGTAATTTTCCGAGCCAGGAAAAACTATGCTCCGCATCAAAGTTTTTACTAACATTATAAAGGTGCGTCTCAACCAATTCTCATCTCTGTACAAAGGCTTATTTATCTTACACAATTTTTCTTTAAGCACCTCTTCTGCTCTACATACCCTCCTCCAAAACGATAAAGAGAGAAACTGTGCCACCTGTTCAAGGGCATGCCCCCTAAATTTATTTTTCATGTCTGCTATTTCACTTGTTGATAATTTCATTAACGTTCATTCCTAATGACTAATTCTCACTCCATAACTATCATAATGATTATATCATGCGCTGAAAAATGTTTGGCTGACTGACTGGCCAAAGCTTGATCCTCCGCATCCCCCGATTTAAAAGGTTCCTCCTCCACTTTCACTCCAAGCTTCAGCTTAGCCAAGCTCCAATTACCATGCATTCGGAGAAATATTTAAAAAAATCAGGTAATAATGGACATCCTCATCTTACTCTACAGGCCAATCATTTCCCTAGCTGTGTCAATCCCGTCTTTCCAATCGTTATCTGCACCTGTGGATTCTGAGAGACAAACAGGTCCCGGATAAGTTCTTACCCCTCGAATATACTCTTATATTAAGCAAACATTCATTAATTGAGTCCAGTTTATTTAACGCCTACTTAAAAAAATCAAATTAGGCAAAAATGTATATCTTGGATAATATGTTCTTTTCAGCCAATAACATTATTACTTAAGGCCTCGAAGATCTCTCTAAACTTACTCAGTTACTCTTAGCTACATAGACTGTACTGTAAATGACCATACGTACTACCTTTTACACGAGTGAAATCAAACATAGAGTCCCATTGCTATATTTACCTGTTCCTGGAGATAAATACTTAATATATTTTCACGTCTTTCAGCCAAATTTCTCTTAAAGAGAATATGCATACATACATATAATTATATATATCTATATAAACATAATTATGACGCATAAATAATGTATATATATATATATATATATATATATATGTGCATTATTTCGAAGAGATTTTAACGTTTTGGCGTCCAGTAATGGTCGGTTTACACGTGTATAGATGCTGACGGAAAAGATTAACGAAGGTGATTCTTTTTTGCTCAATTTTATGCATCCAAATCTCCCTTTTAAAAAAATTTCCATTACTCAGTCCAGATCAAACCCACAAGACAAAATACTGTATCTCCAAGTTCCAAGAAAATTCGGGAGATGCCGCGACATTAACTTTTAAGGGAATCATCCACTAAATGTGAATTATAATTTCAGACTTAAAAAATCGTACACCTTTACGCCTCGGTAGACATACAAGAGGAGACGCCTCAGTAGCTTACCTGGCTAAAGCATTCCGCCGAACATTGAGGGAAGCAGGTTCAAATCCCGGTCAAGTTGAATAATTTTTACACGCTGAAATGTTTGC
Source organism: Hetaerina americana (assembly GCF_022747635.1). NCBI lineage: Eukaryota > Metazoa > Arthropoda > Insecta > Odonata > Calopterygidae > Hetaerina > Hetaerina americana. The sequence goes on from NW_027286730.1 coordinate 8,621,353, forward strand.
ATTGTAACTGTATTTCCATTTCAATAGCTGTAATCCTCTCCACCTTTCTGTAACCTCTTTTTTCTTAAATTATATTTAGTACCCTTCGTGCCACCGCTAGAGCGTGTGGCAGTGGCTGATTACACCCCACACTACCCTTGACCGAAAACATTTCCTGGCAGTCAGACGCTATTTATTCTGACCCCTTATCGTTAATGGGAAAAACGGCATCTTAAATCTATCGGTTCTACACTTAATATCTTATATTTTAATGAAATGTCTCTCCTACCGTAGTATGACAGGGCAAATAACACATTTTAAGCATCTTTGCTAAACAGACATTATTCCAATTAATGAAAGAGTTTTAATCTGTAATTTAGCCTTTGTTCCGTAAATGATTCCCAAACTGATTCCTCTAATATTATGAATACGCTACTAAGTTCATCATAACAACGTTTTACAAATCCGACCCCAATAGCTGAATGCGATCTAATTCCAATTAATCCAACTTTATGGGGATTCCATACACGAGATCACAACATCCAAATGATTTCTGGGAAAACCTTGTCATGATCACACAGGTCTCAGGGATAGAAACTATACACCATCGCCGTAAACCTTAGTAACATTCCTAAAAACGTGATTTCCCTATAAATATACGCCGATAAATTCTCATTTTGTGGAAGTAGACACAAATAAATATGATGGTATAATTCGTTGGCGCTTACCAAGCTATCTCTGAAAAATTATAAACGAACATGTCCCATGCTAAAGTTTTTTCCTTCTTTACTCGACGATTTTTATGCGATAAACGCTTCTCAGTTCACTCCACTGCGCCTCAAAACTCCAATCAATTTTGTTCATTGTGTTCCATATATGCTCTCAATGGCTTCATTGTTGCTTCCGTGACCTAAATTTGAAGCACAGGAGTAGCACGCAAATACTTATTCGACGCAACCGACCAAATCGACGGGTAAGGAATTTTTGAATGGCTTGATAAACCCGCCGCCGGTAATAAGTGCATGAAACGAATTATCTAACAATATGTTTCTACGGAAATTGATACGAGCTAATCGAGTGACAGCCATCGTTACCCTTAGTATGGTACCTTCATTTGCGACACGCTTTGGTGCATATAAATTGTACGCACACGGTCTGAGGAGAGGGAATGATACATGATTACTTCAAAAATATATTGTGTACACAAACAAGCATTTATTCCATTAAAAAGCGACATATTTTTAATACCTGAAAAAGTATATGCTGACTCAGCAACAATTCTAATTAATGGGGACACATATAGTATACATTGCCACTAATATTTTATTACTTAGCATAAAAGTTTTAAGATTCGTTACTACAGTTTACTTGAAAGCCTTACGCCTTATTTATCAAAGCCAAAGAAAATGAAAATAAATATATGCAATTAATATTTACTTCAAATGACGGTAAATGAGACAAATTTAATTTTTTCATTACATTATAGAAATCGTCAACGATTAATGCTAAGTTATTAGAGTTAAATTTAAGGATATTTGCTTGAAACCGCAGACAGTTACAAGTGTAGAGGCAGTGGAGATAAAAAGTTTTCTCAAAATTTAGTTAAAAATAGTTCAAAATAGTTGCAATATTCTTGTCTCTTACTGCTACAAGTCCCAAGATCTCATAAATATTATAAAATCAAATATTTTTTTAATCAAATCCTTCTCTTTACTGGCAAGTTTTTTAGAAACAATCCCATTCATATTCAACTAAAAAAATAATATCTTCATCTTCATACTTATCTTCGACCATTATTGTATTATTATTTTACTTAACCTAAATATTTTCTAAAAAATAATACTACCGAAAAGTGAGAAGATTATTGAAAATGCTATCTATAATAAATCTTTGCTGGCCAGGAATATATCTCTAACTAAATAAAACATACTGAGTTATGATAACTTAAACATTTTAGCATCTGGTAAATTTAATTAATTATTGACACAGAGGTCAAGAAGCATTTATAATACGAAAATTATCAAACCTTTACAAAATTGACCTTCAATGAGTCGAAAACATATAATGCAGCAAAAATTGCAATTTTTTGTGCTTTTAAGTAGTCAAAAGGTTAAAAACAAAGCTATCAGAAGAAATATCATCTTATTAACATAATCATTTCACATTTTAAAGACAACTTTTGCTTTTTACTCATGAAAACATATTTCACCGATGTCAAATTTTCCCAATATTTAATTCTTTTCTATCGGTAGCAATGCCACCATGTATATTTACCTGTACTATTGTACCTGTATATTTAAATAGTTGAGTTTAATTTCATTGCAAACCAGTGGAATTTATTACATGCGTTCGTTTTTGATGACTCTTCACCATTTTTTAAGTATAAAAACTCGGGGATAATGTGAATATTCTGAACAATATATTATGCTGTAGTTCTGCATAAAATTTGTAATTCTGAAGCGAAAGGGCTTCACCACATATCTGAAGTATATTCTTTACAGCTCTCAAGCACTTACACCAGGCGTTCTCTCTTTCACTGCAATATTTTATGAATGGAATGCTAATTTTTCAACATTTTCGTGCACTTTTATTTCACCCTATTTGAATTTCCGTTTCGTCCTATTCACCTTTTTCTGTGGCCAATTACGGTGGTTAATTAACATACTTCTTCTATTCTATATACAATAATGGAATGAAATCGAACATGATCAATATGTTTTGCAGAGTTGATCATGAACATGGAGGCATGAATAGTCGTCGATTTATCCTGTCTATGAAACGAGAAAAACGAATTATATTCATATTTGCCTTTGATGATATTGTTCAAATAATTTCCATAAAACCTCTCCATTAATAAAAAAATATTTTATAAAATATTAAATTTTTTTCATGTTTTGAATAAAAATGGCTTTTAAATTCTAATAACCCATTCTAATAAATGTATTTTATGATAAAATGAAGCATTTAAAAAACATGCATGGTATATGCACTTGCACGTATGCAGTTAGGCATGAAAATCATTAAAACCAATTCAATTTCAGATATGTTAATTTTTTTTCGGCCTGAATAATGAATCCCTTAAAACTGAAGAAGATAAAAGTCTGTTACGACTCAGCACGAAATATTAGGACAAGGGTGAATCTGGCAGTAACGAACGGAAGGGAAAATTTTGACCTTCTTAAAAGTCGATAACATTTCCTCATCTTTGCCCTGAGTATCTCCCTATCCTTCAAAATCAATTTAAAATTCAACTACTCGCTTCAAAATTGACACATGATTCTGGGATTCTATAGATTAATGGGATTTTTGACTTGACTACTACACCTTCTTCATCATTACATTATAGGCAGGCTAATAGTATACTCTCTCTGAAAAACAATAACTTATGAGTTCAACCTTTCAAAACTGTTTTCGGCAGCATATCCTAAAAGACTATATTTTTAAATGCAATAACAATCTAGCGTTTGCAAACCTTTCAAGACCATCTAATTATTATGAATATATGGCTACAAAAACGGATTCTCCGCCAAGCTTTCTGAAAATGAAAATTAAGTTTTGGTTATGCTAACATCATCTACACTGATACGAATTTCAGCAGGAATTTTGAGTCGGATTTCGAGCATCTAATTTCAGAAAATTTCGGAAGTTACGAATGCATTCCAAATCAGCTCCATGTTTAGAGTTCTGCAAGGCGTCTGTTTTCACGCCGCTCTGTAATTTGAAGTGCTTTAATCAGAAAGCGCTCATCAATTCAAGTTTGAATTCAAAATAGTTTTCTTGTATGTCTTACACATTTCGAGGAACAGTTACACTGATTACACAGAGTTATTTAAACAAGGTAGCAGCGTCCTCGTCGCCTCTATGAAACGTTATTAAACGAAAATAAAGGTTTTGGATACACGCGAAAAAATATCGCCAAAGAAGTTCAAAATTAATAATAACTTAAAACAATGAAGACTATCTTTCACTAATTTCACACATTTTTTTCGAAGGTATTTTTGGATGCTAAGACCAATCGTGAATAATTGAACTTCAAATATCTAATTTTACTAATAAGCTAAAAGACAGAATTTCATATTGCTCCTTTTTATTCTCATATTCTGAAAGACAGGGCAAAGCTGAATGGGCTCCCTAATTTTGAAAAAAAGTACCGAAGAGCGCGCAGGTAGATGAGAAGAGTAAGAGTAGTGATTAGCTGGGGCAAACGACGCCATAGTTTAGTAGTTACCATGCAATGTTCTGGTGAGCATTGAAGCTTTGTCGTAGAAACGTTCTTTGAAAACAATGATGGAGGCAACGCAAAAGTTACAGCAATACAGCGATGAAGCGCATTTTCACTTCTCCTGTTCAGTAAATAAGCAAATTTTTCGTTACTAAGCGACTGACAACCCTCGAGAACTTCACGCAAGACCTATTCATAGCCCCAAAGTGACAGTTGAGTGCGCCTCGACCTCCATAGGCATTACTGGGCCATACATTTTTGTATCTCGAGGATCAACTGTTACTGTGAACTCTGTGCGCTATTGTGAGATGCTGGAGGACTTTTTACTCCCCAAAATGGAAGAGTATCGTGAGGAATATTACACAAAAGCCTTTTAGTTTCAACAGGATGGCTGATACCTACCGTTATTCACGCCAAATCCTGCAAGGACAATTTTCCGGCAGTCTGTAGTCCTATTCGTACGAAGGGGATGCTCAATGGCCCTCTAGCTCCCCGAGTTTACGCCTACGTGATTTTTCCTTTATTGAAATCTCAAAGGTGATATTCACCAAGTTTGATCAAGGACCTTGAAAGATCTTATGGAGTTAATTACAGATGTCATCGCTGGAAAAACGCAAGATATACTGGGCAGTGTTTTCCAAAACTTTTTGGAAGGACTCAACATGTACATCGCTCACCAAGGTCGTCACCTGGATTAAATAATATTTAAAAGCTAATGAAAAAATTATATTAAATGTTATTTTCAGAAATAAAAACCTTTTTCAATATTCTTGGTTGGTTTTTTACAATTCAACCAAAAAATCAGGGAGTCGATTCTGCTCCACCCTGTGCTCTATCCGATTGACTCTATATAGCACCTTCCTGAAATCTACGAAAGATGCAATAAATCCATATCGCCATTTACATTTGTTTGCATTTACATACATTTTGTATGCTCCTCTCTTTAAGTTACCCCATTATGCTATGACATCATGTATGTACATCATCTTCGTAAACCCAATCTGATCATTGCAATTTGCTCTTCTCTCCATCCTATTTTTCATGACTCTTAATACCACTTGACCCGTGTGCAAAGTCAAACTTATTTTTCTATTGCCCTCATATTTGAATACCTTTATTTTTTTGGGATAAGAACTAATAGTAATCTCATCAAATCTTTATTCTGCATTTCTTCATAAAAATTCGACAAAAAAGCCCACGAAATTCTCCCTTCCACGTTTTCCTTAACTCTTATATAATTCCGCGAAAACACTGTCTACCCGACGGCTTTATTTGATTCCAATTCCCTTAACCATCGATCTGCGTCTTTCACTTTTTTTCTTCCTTTATATTCTAGACTCATTTTAATAGTCTGTTTTTTCTTCTTTGTTACTTTTTGTGCACATCTTCCAAACCATCTTCTCTGTAATCCATTTCCTATTTACTGTTTCCGTAGTTTGTCTTGAGACTTTCGACATTATTTCAATAATAGGTTTCTACGTTGCCTCTATTTTACCCATCTTCGAATCACCCCTCATAATATTCTCTACTACCTCTTTTTCTTACTTTCCCTCTGTCCCGGTTAATAATTTTAAAAGCCATCTTCTCATACGTCTTTCTTATTTAATCTTCTCTAATCTTACGTTAGACTTCATTAAGACTAAATTATAGTCTGAATCTTCAAAAGCTACCAAGAATCTGTGCGCATTAGTGACACTCATCTTTGTTCAACCGTAATGTAACTGATGTCTCTCCAATTTGCCAAGTATCAAAAACGCGCACCCATGTCTATTTTTGTTGCTACGCCAAGCGTGCTTTAAAAAGTTCTCCCAGCAGAACTCTATTGCTAACTACACGTATTGATTCCTCTTTTTAAAATCGCAGTGTTCTCAATGACTACCCACAATACCTGTACACCCATTCCTCTCACCCCGGAGTTCCAATCCCAAATAGATCTCTGATGTGTCCTTCTAGAGACACCCGCAATCATGATCTCAACTTTTTCCTCTCCATCTTCCTAATGATAGCTTGAGAGCAAATAAACTTGAATCAAGGCTCATATATTATCTAGACTTCAATAATTACTATGTTCTGTATTTAAGTTTTTATCGTTTACTAATAATATTCTTTACTCACTTTCTTTACATTTACTACGTTTCACCCAAAATTTTCTTTCAAAACGACTCGCATATTACCTTGAACAGTCAAAATATCTACATTTTGTCTCTCCATCTCCCACTTTATACCTCCTCAATTTCCTGGAATAATCGTCGTCGTAACATTCCAAGTCCAAATTTCAGCCCGTCGGTTCCACTTTTTCGCTTCTTTGCTGCTGCTGTCGATTTCACTTTCCAAGGATACGTGCGACGACCGCCAGAGCCACAGTGCCGCTGGATGGAGTTCCGTAGTTGCTAGCACTTATATCCATACTCTTTTCCATCATCATTTTTTCGGATAATAATTGCGCCAATTTTCCATTGTATTCGATCGATTATGTTTTCAAATTGGCACTCTCCTTGTAATTGCCTCCCAAATGGGGTCAGACGCCTTATTCAGCCGCCTACTGAGGATCTTACTGCCCGAAGGTAGTCTAGCTCCTACTCTACGACCAATCTGAAAATGGTGACCCTAACGAGAGAAACTGTTATTTTTCCTATAAAACAGTTCTAGGGGTCATCAGAATTCACATATTCTGCGACTACAAGCTATTAGTCCCCCAGAAAGGAATATCAAGCTATAAATGCTGAATTTCTTGTTTTAAATTTTGTCACCCTTTATGGGAAAAAAATTAAAATTAACTTGTTAAGAGATATGGTCACTTTTTTGAAAATTTTTTCAATAAGAAAATTAGGGTTATCAAAAAGTTAATTGATATTTAAAAAAATCATTGATTTAAATACCGTTTTAATATATGGATCGAATGAAAAATAATCCATCATGATCCTTTATGAATATTTTTTCCATCCGTGAGGGTGTCCACTAAGAAGTGATTTAATTCTCAGTAAAACCGAATGGGAACAAATGCGGCCAGAACAATTATTTCCAAAATTCGATCCGAAATGTTCAAGTACGCCGACACTCAATGTTTAATAATTCCGAAGTGATGTCCGTCATAAAGTGCAAATTCGTTCCTGGACGAGTGCGGAAAACTTGGATCATTCTTTGGCTAAGATCAAATTTACATATGACAAAAAGTATAAAAATACTAAGAAAGTCTTCCATGTTTGAGAGCGTTTGGAAGCGCCCCAGATCACAAGACGAGAGCTTTCACTTAATGCCTTTCCCATCGACTCAACCATTTCCCTTCCTTCCCTCCCTCTCGAAATCCAACTTTCTTATCGCCCACCAACATCTTCGCCAGCTCTTCCATATCACCATTTCCACGAGTAGGTCGGCAAATACACTTTTCCTTCTTTCCATCGATTTCGCATTGCCACCAACTGTTCCTAATAATTTCGCCAATAACTCCGGACACTGCATGTTTCTTAATATCTCGCCTTCCGTCTACCTTCCACTTTTAAAGCTTTCTTTTATCCCCAGTCCTTCAATTTCTTATCCGCCATTTCCATACACGTCGTCTTTCCTTAGTCTGTCAAATTACGCCTTCCCCAATTCTCCCCACAACCTTACTCTGTCTCTCTCGGCATTAAATCACGTGCATCAGTGAATTGTATGCACACTGCAGTAAATCGCCATGAATAAATTTCCGACAGCATTTTAAGGAGGAATAGGTTTAAATTTGCTTCTTATCGTCCTTACAAAAATTGGATCAAGCCCTCCTAGAATATTGAAATAATTTGGAAACCACTGAAATCCAATTATACCAAGAAAGAAGCCGAGGAAGTGATATGAAATCGCGAAATATTTCCTCAACACAGCATCGTATATGCATATTTCGTCAACACACAGCATAGCATGGTATAAAACTCAAAGGATGCCAAGCTCAGAATAGTACACATTTGGAAATCTTTGGTGTTGCGCTACTGTGATGAGATGTGAGGGGATTAGCAAACACTAAGGTAAAAGACAAAAATATTCGGATACTGTTTGACATTTCGTGCATTTAAGACGTTGAACTTGGAAAATCTTTCCAATAAGATAATATAAAATCTGTGGCTGGTGAACATAAGACGAGAATTTTACATTTAATATGAGGAAATATGGAATCAATGGAAAAGTATAATGGAGCATTATGATGAATGGAGCGTTATGATGAAAGAAACTGAACACGCATTGAGACGCAGTGAAAATATCAGAATAGCTCTAGAATAAAATGTTTCCCAGAACGAGACTCAAGTTAGAAGACTAAGGAGAAAAATTCGTAGAATAGAAGAGAGATACAAGAGAAATCCTAGGAACATTGGAATGAATTGGAAGTAACGGAGGACTACGGTTGATAATTTCTTGTATAGTAGCACTAATGACTCTTGCTTCATTTTCCAAAGATTAACACAATAACCATAATCAGTGACGGATGGATAAGATGTGTTTTTGGCATCTCCATTGGATTAAATACTCTTTGATTTGCCGTCAACATTCAAGTCAGGACGGAAAATCTCTAGTGACCGCACCAAATCAATCACAATTTGTATGCAGATGCCATACTAGAGGAGACTGTGGGAAAATTTGCTTCAATAGATGTTTTCAGTATTTCCCAAAGAGAGATGATGACTCAGTAAACTAATTTGCGGCTTTTAAGTCCGACTGGTTGATAATTGATTAATACTAAGCCTATTTTCATAAAGTTATACTCTTTATTCTAGATTTGTGCACTTCTTTCTAATGATAAGTGCTTTTAAAGTTGCTGACACGACAACATTTTAATTCAAGGTAAAATAAATTTTGAATTCTCGCAAAGCTTCTGGTAATGGATGCGTTAGAAATATAATTACGGTGCCAACAACGCATATAAACTGAGCTCAATTTTTCATCATCAGACTGCAATAAGGAATGGGGCTAATCCTAACCTCCACCAGAGTCCACGCTCGCAAGTAGAACAACCCAAACGAGCTTCGCTCCACCTATCCCGCGAGGGCATCAGGGCCCTTTCATTTCCCAGCAGCCTCTCTTAGAGGCCGTGTATCCAACGCGTCCCGGAACAGGAAAGGCCCGCGTGGGGTGCTTCCCTTAATCAGAGGTGGGCGGCCGTGGCTTCGTGGCTTCCCGCGGTTCCCTAATGGATGTTCCCGTTCGCTCTGCGTCTGCGAACACCCGTGCGCATGTTGGTTTACCTTGAAGGTCTTATTGCCCAAACACGAGGAAGTGCTGGGGCCTCCGCCTGGCTCGCTGCGTAATCACGCATTAGCTGCAGCGTGGCTATTCGCATAGCAGCCACAGTCTCGGTGGGCATTTTCCCTTTGCAGCAATATCAGTAGCGGTAGTGTGCAACGCGGAAAAGGACTGCGTCTACGCGAATACGGCAAGGGGCAGAGGAAACGTATTTAATGATCAATATTAGCCTTTAACATAGGCATTCTTTATTTTAGCACCTATATATGATGTGTGGTTTAAAAGAAAAACACAGTCGGTGAAAATATATTTTAAAGGCTATAAGGAATACGAACATGGGTATAATTAAAGCGGATCATCTTCGCACGTTGAGTTTATTACGATGGTTAGGGGCAATGGGAAAGGAGGTATCTGTTTTAATGTCTGCAAGTTTTGAGCGTAGAGTGCATCTTACAAAAATCCATTCCAGGATTAATACTTAAGTATTTCTTTACCCTGATATAATTGTCTTTAATGGACAGAACCGTTAAAAATCGATCATTCTGAATAATTAATGGCAATTTTGAAATAAGGTTCTTAGCACTATCAAAATCTGATGATATGCGAGTTCAATATATTATTTAAACCTTAAAATATAAATCTGTGATGAGCAAAATTCAGCTTTCAGATTAGTGTATTATTTGGACCGTAAGGCGTAACTGCATTACCTGTGCAGTAACGATCTGAAGCCCTGCATGCTTTTTACTTGAAAAAAGATAAGAAATCCAATAATAAATAGATTTTAGATAAAAAAATATTACAGTAAATGTAATTAATTCATTATTTGAGATGATAAAGGTTCAATTAATAGAACGCAAAAATAATGTGTCAAAAAATGATAAAACATGTAATTATTTTTAACCGATATCCAACTGAAGACCATCGCTCCGATATATATTTTCACGCAAGTTGAGAGCAAACTCAGTTCTCGAGGCCAACGTTATACGAAGATAAAACTTTTGAGGGATTCGATTAAAATTAATATCATTTAATATCTTCTATTTCTCTCACACCCTTTATCCTCAAAACATCAACATCATAAATTTTCACCTTCCTCATAAATTTTAATTTCAATATTTTCACAGCGTCACATGAGCTGGTGGGCTTGAAAAAAAAACAAAAGATGGCCGCTTTGCTCATGATGCCATTCACATGCTCCATTTCTTCTGATTTCATATGCAAAGAGTTTTAATCGGGTTAAACGTTATCCGCATGGCGATGCTTGTTCCAGCTTATCGCATGAAATATTCAAAAATGCGTTCGGTGTGCACAGCAGTCATGAAGCAAGCTATTAATTTAAACACAAAAACACTCCACGGCATGCTGTCACTCGTTCATTTTTTCCGCCAATAAAAAAGAACGGGCGGTGTTTGGGAACCTAGCCGAAAATCACCGCCGTCGACCGGAGGAATACAAATACACCACACGAGAAAAAACGGACAACAGCTACGAGGAGAAGAGAGAACGATGGACGCTGGAAACTCCCACACTAACCTCCAGGTCTTCCACTTTCTTCCTCTCAACCCTTACCTCTCCTGCCTAATCTGGAAAAATGTTCTTTTGATCGACCATGGAGAAAACGCTTAAAAACGTTACGGCGGCTCAGCTATGGATGCTGGAGAAAAGAACGAGTTTTATTCAAGACTTCACGCAAGGTGATTTATTACTATAGCATCGGGGAGGAAAAGAACCACAGGGCGCTCTCGTGTTTCATACGCGGTTGCGTCTATACATGTGGTCATGTAAGGATGTTTTCGATAATCGAGACATAGGTTCAAGGCGTGGGAGACAGGTGACGAGAATTAGATCTTAATTCTTTCTATCACTCTTCAAAATTCTCTCTTTACCTCAGTCGATACCACCGGAGATTTTGGCGACCGAAGGGCGACAAACCTCCGAACTGCGCGGTAAGCATAGCCGGGCGCATGATTTCACGTTAAATGGAAGGATTGAACAAATAAGGAGGGAGGGGTATAAAGGGTAAGGGCAATGAACGAAAGGGTTTAGATTGGTGATGGGAGCTAAGCGAAAGGATGCGAACGAGAATGAGCTGAGAATCTTCTTTCATGTCATTTTATTAAAAAAATTCGTTTCATGGAAACAAACAAACTGGGAATATTTTTCCCTTCTTCGCGAGCGAGTTGGGCAGGAAAGATGTCCGAAGTGCTGGAAAAATAGTTGACAAACACAAAGAAGCGGGGCGGAGATATTATGGAAAGGAGATCGATTGTGGGGGAGGCGAAATAAGGCCGTTTAAATAAAACTAAGGGAGATAGTTAGATTAAAGGGTTTAACTAATATTGTTCAGGACCCTATTCCACAATTTAAGTCTCATTTATCATTATGCTAAACGTCAATATACGTAGCTGCCAAATGGGAAGAAGGACAAATTTGGTTCGATTGACAAGTCTTGCTGTTACTATTAAAAAAAATGAATTGGATCAGATGTGCCCGTGTCAAGAGTTGAAAATATTTTAATGAAATGTATCTTCCAAATTAATTTAGGAGCCACGCCCAGAAGAATAAAATTTTTTTCTTGTGGTTTAATCGACCTAAATTTAGTCATGTATTTCGACGATGAAATTTAATAATATCAGACAATAGAACAATACTTAATTTCATAAATTATATTGAATAAAGAAAGTAATGGCTAGCTTAATAAGGTATGAATAATTCAATACAAATGTAATAATTTATTGGAACGGTAAGACGAATTGCGCAAATATAACCGGTGAAATTCCTAGCATACAAGAATGGCATTAAAATTGATTATGCGTTGGCGGAAAATTAAAAGACTATTAATATCCAAATTTTAAATAATTACTTACTAGCAGCAATATTGGGACTTATTAACAATTAATGTGTATAAATAAATTTTCCTTGTGGAAGATTCAACCATCAAACATCATTGCATCCATATTTTTTTAAGTAAAAGTTGAACCGCGTGCATTTCAACTAACGCTAAGCTTAAGTGGAAGGGCAACTTTGCGGTAATAAGTATTCAAGGGGTAAATATTTATTCTTTAATCACTAATACATATCGAGAACCTTTCATTCATGCCGTACCATGGAAGATAACCATCAAATTTACGTCTATCTAGGAGTTGATAAATGGATCTTTCACTTTCCGTTGATAAAAATCATTATTTTCTGTGAAACAGATAAAAAATTGTTGTATGTAGGAAGCATTATATTTCCCGCAGGGTAAAGGTTAATATTAGTGAAACTAAAGGCCTGATTATCCAATTACTCTGCAATACTTTTCAAAATCAGTAAACATTTATTCGTGTCCCCACGATTTAAGTTAAGGACTTACGTATACATATTCGTTCGAAGGTTTCCGCGGCGATGAGTAGGTGATTTCCACATTTTTCGGGCTGCGTCCGCGTATGTCGTTTAAATGTACAACAGTTTCGCCAGCTATCCTACTGGCGTCCTCAGGTCAAGGATGAAAAGACGATATATGAAGACTACGTTCATAAATCTTATGAATAAAAAATATAAATTAACTACATTTCCAAATCAATTTTAATAATAATTAAAAGTTTACGATACCTAAATGTAAAATTTTAAGAATTTAACAGTCATAAGGGATCTCAACTTAGGATCTTTCACTGGCACATGAATTCAGATTGAATGGAGGCAACTGCTCCACTAATTTACAAGTTCTTGAAAATTATTTTGTAATTTCTTTCACTCCTAGAATGGGTACCCAATTCAGAATTTTATCGTATACTCTCAGACACAATTTGATAATAATAAACGGAAATTAAACTAAATTCTGACCGGCACTTCCGTTCTCATCGCGTGAAACCCAGCCGCTAGTAACATTTAAAGAAGCTTCTCTAGTGGTTCACTAGTCCAACAAAATTTCATTTCATCTTACCATAAGCATGAAAAACTCTTTTAGCTTGAAAATGGTAAGACCCGCCAGGCTCGAAAAATATCACTGACATCAATAATTGGGTTTTATTGAATGATTGATGAATCCCACGGATCGCATTTGAAAATGTTTCGGTAAAATCATTTAGTGAAAAAACACATTGCAAATTAAATTTTTCTTGACTATTAAATGCTGACTTACGGGATATTCACCTACTATTTATTCTGTTGAACGATTTCCGGCGGTTGCTTTCAAATGCGGCTGAAAATAACATTGTAAGGATCAATTTTTCTCTTACACCTGAGAAAATGTTTTCATGAGCGTAGTAAAAACTAAATGTAAGCCTTGAACCACCTTTCATCATCATCAAGTCGTAGAGAAAGACAACGACTTGAGATAATAATGCTGCCTGCCACCTTATTGAAAGCCACGATAGAGAAAATCAGCTACCAATTTCAATGAGGAAACAATACGGCCATATGGAACTCTGATGAATACCTAACATGATATTGATGTAGTGCGCCATAGAAATGGCATCCGAGAGCAACCACTCACTGGCGACGAGATTCAAATCGGAATCAGAAACGTCGAAGTTCCAAGACGGGATAAGCGCGCCCATGTACACGCGTGGGGAGCTGCATCCTAGATGGATGAAAACCGCAGCTCACCGAAGCCAGGATCTCATGCCGGTACCCCCATCCCCTTAACCCCTCCATCCACTTAACCTCGAGGAAATAATTGGGAACGGCCGCAATAATGGATGATTCCGAAGTGCTTTGGGTTCTGTTCAACTCGTGAATACACCCTCACGGGCTTAACGGAATTTGCATAGCTGCTATACAGATACATTTAATTGTTTAGTTATTGTACTTCCGTTTCATAGTACGAAAGTTGAACCAGAATTTGCATCAGTTGTGATTAGGTTTTTTAGAACTACAAGTATGTTTTTTTACAAATAAATGTTATGTTAAAAAGTAAATTACATCTTGTTCCAGCAAAAGAATTTACAGATTTAAATTTTGCTGCCATAGTTATTTTTTCCGTTCAATACAGAGAAATAATGACATATATAGTTGAGGAATTTTGTTTTCTCAATTAAAATTGAAATTAAAGTTTCTTTTATCATAAGTATGTCAAGGATTATTTCATTGGCTTTAATTAGTTTCTTCCATGCAAATATTTGTTTTCAGTTCAATCTTTAGTATTTATTTCCCAGTAGATGTGTTGGAAAAATGCTCTAAATATAAGCAAAACTATGTTTCCCAAATCAAATTGATTGATAAATTTCAACAAATCCTCAACAGCAGAACTTTCACTTGCCTTCAGAATACTAAAACTTTCCGCCGACGGCGTAAATTAAAACTGCTCAATTCTCACTTTTCGTTATGCGCTGGAGTCCACTCGGCTTGGGACTGCAAGGACTCATGGATTATCCCACAACAACCTTAATGGAATGTAGGGTGGCATTTTTACCATAAAGGAAATGTAATAAATAAAAGAAGATAAGTAAAAGGAGATGGACTGCCGAAACAACGCGATACGGAATGAGAATGAGTGCAAAGGAAAAGTCATGAATGAAAACTCAACTATGGATTTGAATTAAAGGACTAGGTAATGAAACATACGAAGACTTCGAACCGAATTCGACCGGAGAAAAATAACCTAATATCGATTGAGATTGAGTTTGAGACACGACATACCTTTTACCTTCCACATAAATCCATCCAAACCCGTACCCTTCTGAATCACAATAGGCACCTACACAATACACAACAAACAAGTATGATTATCACAATGCCTAAATTGAACTGGAGGTAAATGAATAGACGTGATAAAAAATATTCCTTTCACCACACAACCACTGCTGATCATTCATAATTCACTTGAGAATTTTGGCACATCATAACTGTCACGTTCAGGGGAGAGTGGGTTATGTCATGGTTCCAGCTACACGAAAAAATTGACAAATCAATAAAATGCTTTTGTCTTTCTTTGTAATTGTAGAAACAAGCGCAAAATTGGCTATTGAGCCAAAATAATTTCAATGGCCAAATATCTTGTTGTTTTATGCAAAACTTAACGAAAAAAATATTTATTTGTATCAACATACAACGATATGTTTAACATTTATGCTTGTAATTAACTGATTCAACCGGTATTTGTTGATCCAAGACTATTTAAAATTATAAATTGTTAAATCAATAATTAGTTTAATCCTGTTTACTTTTCTCTCGAAAACTATTCCGGATAATTGTTCGTTATATTTACTTCTTTTCGGATACAGGGTGCGTTCCAAAGGTAATACGATTATTTTCAAAAGTAATTTATTCAATAAATTTGCACAAACACTTAACATTCTTCAAAGTATTGTTGTTGTGCCTCCACAAATTTTTTCTAGCGACTCTGTCATGACCGGTACGCATCCTGGAAGGCGTCTTTGGGGAACTCTCGCAAGGTCTTCGTTACCGCTGATTGGATCTCTTCTATAGACGAAAAACGGGTTGCTTTCATGGCTGCCTTAATCTGAGGAAACAAAAAGCAATCTGCTGGGGTGACGTCAGGACTATAAGGGGGTGAGGTTGGTTGGCACCTGGTGTTTGGCCAGGAACTCGCGGAATCGTATCGCGTTGTAGCAAGGCACGTCGTCGTGATGGAGTTACCAAGCAGCTAAGATGTCTTTTCTCGCCACGATGTCCCTTTTTGGGAGTCTTCCCACTACATTCATGCAGTGTGCAGCGTTAATTGTCTGTTCTTTGGGAATAAACTTCTGATGGACTAATCCATTACTCTCGAAAAAGACAATGAGAATTGTTTTCACTTATGATTTGCTTATTCCTGCCTTTTTGAGCTTCGGGAACTGGTCAGTTTGCCACTCAGTGCTTTGAAGTTTAATTTCTTGTGTTAAAAAAAACCCGGGTTTTGAAATTACCATTGATGAGATTGTCCAAATAATCAGGTTCAATTTCAATACACTGCAAAAGTTCACTTGAAATTTCCGCTCGGCCGGTCTTTCGTGAAACGGTCAGCGCACAGATGTTGACAACCACTGACGTCTCGTCGCTTACACAGATCGTAGAGTCCGGAGATTGTTGTGCGGCAAAGCTAAGCGTGCCCCCCCCCCCAAACCTACTCCAAGGGGTTGGACCCACTCTGACCAATAGGAGTGGCGCGGGAAATTTAATTTAAATACTTTTGGAAGCATTCCTTATCGGCCTGTCCTATATCTTATATTGATAAAGGCTAATAATGTCCATACTAAAATTACGTAATTATACTGTCATTATGTTTATATGTCATTGTGATCAATGAGATTTATCGAAAATTTCTTTTTCAATTTTAATGATAAAATCGAAATTGCTAACTTCCAGATGGGAATGAATAAATCACCTAGTACGCCCTGAGTTAATAATATTAAATATCTGATACGTACGAGGTCCGTCCAGCAAGTTTTAAGCCGTTTGATATTTTGAGAAAAATATCCTACGAAGAGTAAGGAGACCTTGGTCCTCTTCGAAGTACTCCCCTTGCGATCTCACACACTCATCGTCTTTAACACATTTGAAAACAGTCGGTGAAATCCTTTTTTGGAATGGTCATCAGCTGCATCATCGTATTCTCGTCAATGCCAAACATTTCGTCCTGAATTTGCAGGGGATTTCCATCATGCCGCAAACGATGACCCAGATTTTCTAAGAAATGCCATAACCGGATATGTGTCATGGATCTACGGCTATGACACAAGCATGACACAAACATAAGCATAGTCTTTCAAACAGTCATTTGACGTGATAAAGAAGAATGCGACGTAGTAGCGGATGAGGATTCAGAATAAGGACTTTTGTCATTTGTTAGAAAAAGCTAAAGAGACGCTGGGATAAAAGTGTGAGGTCCCAAAGGAAAGTGAAACTCCGGAAGTGTCATTGTTCAAGTAGTAGTAGTTTTAAGGGGAGGCGACCGACAGCTAAGGTCATTTGCGCCATAGGGGATGGACAGGAAAGGATGAAGGGTGGAGAGAAACCCGGCGTCGGCATTAGCCTGCTCTTTACGAAAGGCGCCAAGGGGTCCGCAGTTTAACGTCCCATCCGACGGACGGCGTACTCACTCAAAGTGCCCTCCACAAAGCACCTCAAGTAGGGATCGAGATACCTCTGAAAAATATTCAACACCGCCGGGATTTGAACCCGAACCCTCTGGGTGGGAAGCCAGTAGTAATGGAACAGGTCACCATGTCATTCATTCACATCGGAGCTTGTCCAGCCGGATGCTAAAAAAAATCGCCTTCCATTGGCGCACAATTTGTGAGCGTTTGTTTACCGATTTATTTTTAGCATTAGTATTTGCAGTAATCTGGAAGCTCCAGCTAGGGTGTGTGTTAGTGAGTGAATAACACGCTAGACTAATTTAGACCCGAATCATTTAAACACTAACGCGGTCGGACAACTATTCTGATTGATCTCTTATCGTTTGTGATCGAACCTGAATGTGGATATTTGCTTTTCCTCTGTTGCGTAACGTGCTTGTTTTAACTTCTCTGCATCCCAGTAAATCTCTGTTGATGGCAGGGAAAGAATGATGTTCAGTGTACGAGATCTGTCCAAAAAGTATAGCGAATTTTGATTTTCCCGCCACAAACGTCCGGATTTGTGGAAGAACAAAAATTGGATGTTGCACCATGACCACGCATCTGCTCACACATCGTTACTTTTTCGCGAGTTTTTGGCCAAAAACAAATCACCAATGATGCCGAAGCTACCGTTTTCTCCAGACCTGGTCCCCAGTGACCTTTTCTTGTTCCCGAAACTGAAAAGGGCCATGAAAGGACGACGCTACGCTACGATAGGGCCTGGGTTCAAATTGAGGTGCCTTGTGGAGTTCACTTTGAGTGAGTACGCCGTCCGTCGGATGGGATGTTAAGCTGCGGACCCCTTGGCGCCTTTCGTAAAGAGTGCCTAATGGCGACGCCGGGTTTCTCTCCACCCTTCATCCTTTCCTGTCCATCCCCTATGGCGCAAATGACCTTAGCTGTCGGTCGCCTCCCCTCAAAACTACTACTCATTGTTCAAGGTTTCAAATTTTTTCCAAAATATTGAATGGCTGGATAGTTTCCGGACAAACCTCGTATGCTGAGACATCCATTCACGAACTTCCCTCGTTCAACAACACATGTAACATAACCAACTGTTTTCATGAAACCTTAACAAATAGATGATGAAATCTTCTCTTCACTTTTGTTCAGTATATTAGTCAATTTGTTTTGCTTACAACAGGTATTCTCTAACGGTTAAACGAAAATTAGAATGATTACCTCAAAATAGGATGATGAATGAGAAAATATCTTCCGTTTGGATTTAGTTGGATAGTTAAAACAGTTTTCGATGGATAGTTCAAAATATTAAAACACATGTAAATAGAGTTAATGTGCGTAAAAGGAGTTAATGTATTAAAATAATACTTTTCCTACTGAACTTGTGTTCTTCTGAAGAAAAGGCAAATGAGAAAACATTTTCCCCCTCCTTTGCATCCTTAATATTATCGCCTCTCGTTACCCAGCATTTCAAGCATTTTCTAATTTGTTTTACTTTACTTCTATATCAATTTTCGATCCTAAACCACACCCACATTTAGAAAGACTTAAACCTAAGATTATTATCTTGCTGCAATATCAATGATTCCACCTTGAAAAAACGACTATTTTCTTAATTTTCTTTCTTCAGGTCCCTGCCATCGATATCCTCTTTCTTGTGGAAACTCCTTTGCCTAACATAATTCATATATTAGGGATATATTTCCGATAATGTTGGAATTCACTAAGGCTTTATGTGGTATTATTAATTTTCATCTCTTTTCTATCTTTCATTTGAGTATTCTCGAGTTTCTTACTAATTTTATAGCCTTATCTCTGCACTATATAGATCAGCATAGTATTGTTCCCACCTTCGTTGGGTGTTTCCTGGTTTTATTCACCGGCCACACCTTAGTAGCATGCACGGATTTCCCTTTCTTAATTCATAACCGTGCCTTTATCTTCCTAAGCAGCACATCAATTTCAACCTGATGTGTAACTTTTCGTGTCCTTAGATTGCTTAACCTAACATGCATCTTTTACACTCTTACTTTACCTCATCAATGAATGATTCATCTACTTGTACTTTATTCTACATAGCTCTCTTTAAATCCGCCCACTTTCTTCTATCGTAAATCTTCCTAATTCCTATGTGTGTTGAGCATTGTGTCTTTGCCTATTTCCTGGTTAATGTTCGCGTACTTTTGTTTGCAGCTTTTGATACCTATTTTTAGATCTATCAGAATCTCTTTTCTATTTTTCTCATCTGCCCGTCCTTATTTTCTCATCAGTCTCTTGGTGGTTCTTTTTTCGTCTCGGTTAATACATTCATATCACATCCTTTTAACAGAGTTCCCGGTTTTATCCTCTTAAATCTGACGTTACAATTCATTAGGTCTAAATTATGATCTGGACCATCATCCTTTCACGGAAAACTGCGAATTTAGCCCACGCTTTCTCAAACTGTTCATAACTATTTTATAGTCCAACTGATATCTCTCTGAATCCCTGGGCCTTTCCTATGGCACACACACACATTATATATATATATATATATATATATATATATATATATATATATATATATATATATATATATATATATATACACATATATATATATTAATACACATACATAATTTTAACAATGTGTTCGTTTTAATCTCATCTTGCCTCTTGCAGAACTCTATTGCCCCTTCTCCCCCAATCGTTCTTTGTTCATAAACCGTAGTTCCCTACCGTCTCTTCCTTCAGCCACCATCGCATTCCGCTCACCTATGACATTCATATGTTTATTCGTTGGAAAACCTGCAATCCTTACCCCTAAATAATTATCATTATCATCAGTATTTCAATCCTTGGATTGGTTTACTGCAGCTAATGTATTCTATATTATTCGAACGCATATTCTAGGGATAATAAGGTGATGGTTTCCCCTTGCCTTCCACAACGCAGTACCGCAGCCGATACCATGAACTTCGCTCTCCCGCGCAGCTGTTGCAGCTGATGGCGTGCCGACCAACTCGATCCGCGCCACCAGTGCCTAATGTTAAAACTGCTGCCTTTCGCCATTAGGCAATGGTATTATGGGTTCAGGGTAGCTTTTAGCAGTGGTCTATTTGTCTCGTAGCCTTGTACCGAAAAACCAAATAGAAACTTTTTCTTAGCTTAAAAATATTCGCCGGTCACAGGAATCGAACCTTTAGCTCCACAGGCAGACACGCTACCTCTGATCTACCCAAATCCCTATTGTTCATTATATGCCATGAATATTTTCAACCTATGACGGCTTATTGTCAGAGAGGCTTGATCAATGCCCAAAATCGTTGATTGAGCTTTAATATCTTCTAATATTACCTATCTCTACCTAGCTCTATGTTAACTTCATATCTTCCAACTTTTTTCTTCTACACTTTGGCAACCATCGCCAGCTCTTTTCACTTCTAATGCATATTTTCCTAAAACTATTGCACCGGTAATCCTCGCCGTTCGTCCATCTTATCTCGAACATATTAAGGGCAGAAAGGACGGACAGAGGACAGCGCTGACGGGAGAAAGGAAGGAGGACCGGGCAGGAGAGCAGAAGGAACGGAAGGCTGCTGGCGGGAAGAAGAGGAAGAGGGTCCTGCCGGATGGGACCGGGGGACGAGGGAAATCTCGAGGAGGTTTGAGGGAAGGGAGGTTGAGAAAGAGCAAAGGAAAGCAAAGTGGCCAACGGCTTGGCTGCGATGGAGCGCAATGTTTATCACGTGGGCCTCAGACTGCCACTCACAATTACCTATCCCCTCTCAACCCCTAGCCCAACAACCCTTCCTCCCCCCATCCCTCAACCCTTCCTACTCCACCAAACCAGAGGGGATAAGGTTTGCGAGCTGTGGGGGGGGGAAGTAGTAGAGTTTGGAAGGGCGAGGATCCAATATGGGGTAGCAGGATGGAGGGGAAGGGTTTGAGGACCAAATAAGGATTCCGTGGGCAGCCATCCATCCTAATCTGGCTCCCTAACCACTTAGTCCCTCCACTCACGAGTTAACATTAGTTAGCATCGGCTTTTGGCCTTAGTTTTACTACAGCCAAAAAGAGAGTGAAGTAATGCTCATTTGTGTGCATGCATGAGTGTTCGCCACATTTTCCCAGGATTATTGTGTACTATACCATATATGTATTATAGCAAGCGAAGCGTACAAATTTCTATCTACCAAGCAAAAGTTCCTGCTCCCTCATTTTTATGAATATAATCAGAGTAAATTTCCGGTAGAATGTTACCACCCTCGGTAGACACGCAATGTTACAGGTGGGAAGAAGAATACGATGACACGATCGAACGCTCCGATCTGCATCAGTCCTGTTTTAGGAATCACACAAATAAAATAACAATGGATAGCTATAATAACCAAGACAACATAGCAGCAATTTTCTCGTTTATTTTCATAAATACTGAAAGTCAGTGAACCCATGAAGAATCAGAAAAATCTTTCTTGTTCTTTTTGGTCTGGGTTTTATGTTAGGAATATTTATTTTGGCTCTGAAAATGAATATTTTCGCTGCTCATGCATTCAGCAAATACTTATATAATTAAATAACAAATTATGGATATTATTTATAAATTGGTCACTTTCGAAAATTGATCATGTGTGTCACAGGCTAATTCCATAATTATTACGTAAACATATTACTTCCCGAGAGGTAATTTATTTTAATATCCAGTATCACTAGCGAATTCCAAAGGCTTATGAAGCCACTATAATATGATCATCATTCGTCGAAAAAGTGATCAGCAAAAAAATTTACTGGATACAATTTATCAATAAATTGTACTGAATAATGCAAAAATATGCATAAAACATGCGTATGATTAGGAAAAAATAAAATGTGTTATAATTTTCTCAAATTTTCCGAGTTTTTGATATGCCTTTAGAGGTATCTGAGTTTCTGTTGGTGGTTTTTGTAATAATATCGCCTTCCGAATATGCACCGCAAACAATTTACGCGCGACGTTGGGTGTGAATGAGTTTCCGGTGATCATACGCATAAGTGGAGCGAACATCCGCAAATGATATCCTGCTCTAACATCCATGGACCAATGCACTCGCAAATGGCACGCTGAATTCCTTGAGACGGGCGATAAAGGCGTAGCATTAGCGCAAGAAAGTACTTTCGGTGAAGCCAAGGGTCAATTAAAGGGAACACTATCAACATCTCGCCGAGCGTTGGAAAGCTTGTGAAGACCCGTCTACTGAGTTCTATCGAAACTAGTGACTCGTATGATTGAATAATTTTCCTAGTACCATACACCTCATTTATTCTTACCAATGTCGTGTTATTGCCTCATTTAAGATTTTACAAATTATTACTGGTTAATAAATTGGAAGTACATAAAATAACACTCAGTTAAAAATAAAAAAACGCCAGTTGCTGCTATGAGGAACAAAGAGTGGACATTTTATTACATGAAACAGGTGTGGATGTATCACCTCATAAAAAATAATTTTAACATTTTAATTCCTTGTAACGTGAATTTTTTGCAACAATATCATTGTTTTTATTTATTTCAAAAATAATTTCTATTGTAAAAAATATCACAATTCGAATGAATATGCTTCTAAAATAAGGGCATTTTCAAAATTTAAGTGGCCAAAGCTATTTAAATGCCATGCAAATCGGAAGGAGGACAAATGGTTAACTGCAAAACTAAAACTGAGAATTCATAAAAATCTCAAGTAAACATTGTATAAACCCGGCTCAATAAAAAATAAAAACACATTACGGCCGTATTTTACGGGGTTTCTTATTCTTCCAGAAACGCTAAGGGAACCCACACCACGAAAGGGTATTAAACGATAGCATTCAAGATCTTTTGAGCGTGGTCGAGGTGTCCAATTAAAATATTTCAATTTTCTTCACTGCTCCTCTGAAATTAACCAAATCTTATGCTATTTTATTGAAAATTGCTCAAAAAAATTGGTAAATCATAATTCGATTTTACTTTTCCACCGAATTAGATACACCAAACGTTTATAACCTTTAAGAAAAAAGACTAAACTAACTTCGTATTTTTCGATACCATTTCTAAGATAGACTATCCAGGAACTGAAACGCACGAACACATTAAGGAGAGAGAACCAACACAGTTCAATTTATTTTTAATGATGTGGGCATAGCTCACCTTTCTTCCTTCTAAAATAATCTTCCTACCGGATAATCCTCGTTACCGTCGGCATAGAATGGCTATTCGTAAGCCTTGTGGACATATTGAAGTGTATCAGTTCAATAGCAATGGCACGACACAGCAGCATCAAATCGATTTTTTTGCCAGGTAAAAAAGTAAATCACGACAGGATGTGCAAAATTAAAAACAAGTAATAGAACGACTTAATTATATAAAGATAAATAACTGATTTTATGATACTTCGAGTAAATTATGAATTTAAGCATATCTCTTGTTGCTAGTGGCATGGGCTGAGACGAAGTTATTTCCGATGGCATTTATAATCGAATCACAATCCCAGGTTTCTAGGATAATACATGTATTTTAACATGTAATGGTACAATTATTTAAAAAAATGAAGAGGGAGAATGGTCAATATTATGAAAAACGTAACATACATTCATTGTAAAAAAATTAGCAAGGCATCCGACGATTAATGTTGGTTTTTTCGGTCCATTATCAAATTAATAACAATAGTAGAAAGTTTCATTTTACGTGTAACAACATTAATTTAATCACAATTAACATATAAATTACCGGAGTCATATGAAAATCCAACGTTAATAGTTAAATCCTAATTCGTAGAAGCGTCATTGTTAGTGTTTCACCAAGCCCAATTAAAGCATATATATATATATATATATATATATATATATATATATATATATATATAGTACAATACACAGTAACACATAATATAGAAACACAAAAAAAGAGAACACTCACACGTATTTTCTTGATATTTCGACGGAAACAATCCGTCTTCCTCTGAAGATATAGAAGTAATGCCATATATATATATATATATATATATATATATATATATATATATATATATATATATATATATATATATATATATATATATATATATATATATGTATATATATATATATATGTATATATATACATATATATACATATATACTTTTATATATATATATATATATATATACATATATATATTTATATATATATACATATATATATATATATATATATACATATACATATATATATATATATATATATATATATATATATATATATATATATATATATATATATTATATACATATATATATATATATATATTATATATATATACATATACATACGAAAATTTAAAATGTTTACACCCATTCCAAATTTATTGTAACAAGTGTGTTTGGACAAAAGTGAATTATTATTTGATACCTCCCGATAACTGGCGTTATATAATGAACTAATACCTGAAAAGCTAATCCACGTATGATTTTCGCATGACCTACTCCATAGAAACCGAGCCAGGTGAATGTAAAGTGGCACCCTTAATCTTTTATAATGGTGTAACAGCAATAGAACCAAAATTCAAAATTTTCTCAAATAAATTTCTGTACTCAAACCAAGAGTACTAGTATGTCATCAAGCAAGAATACACTTCACTGTTTGAATGGCATCACATTTTAGTAATGTGCTACCGTTTTGGAAAAAATTAACCATCACTTCCTCCTCAGCAAGTCTAACAAAGAGATTGAAATCCCTCACGGAATATGGAAAAAGGCACTTTTGGGGCACCGTGAAATATTACACAGTGAGGAAACGAAACGATTTCAATTGTTTTGCCCGTGAGAGAAATAGAGACGTAAGCAAAGCGAGGAAGCACACGTTTCAACCGTCGGGCTCTTAAAAAAAATAATGATGATAATGCGAAACTTAAAGCTCTCATAATTCTTCAACCTTACTTTATCCGTCCTCTCTCCCTCGTTATTTCTCTCTTTCTCCCTCGATCTCTCTCTCTCTCTCTCGCTCTCTCTCTCTCTTTCCCTCTATCTCGTGGTAATTGAAAAAGATTTTTGATGATCGGTGAACGAGGGTAGATGGAGCTTGGGGAGAGCGATTTCCAGAAAGTGTTTTATCGCTGGGTTATCTGGCAGAAGAGTGCCTTAAAATGATGGTGTATGAGAGGAGGGTGAGGGGTAAGCAAAGGATTGAGAGAAAAGGGTGTACGAAGGAAGGAGTGGGAAACTTTAAGGGATTTGGCGGGGGTGGGTTGGAGAAAAGGGGCATTCTGGGAAGCGAGCGAGGAGAGATTTGGAGAGAGACCACCTTGGCGCGATGGACTGGGATGGGTGGTGTATGTACGTGTGTTTCAGAGGATGGCTGGCGCGGGAGGGGGTTGTGTGAAAATAAAGGAAAAGAGGGAGATGAATCCAAGCGTGGGAAAAAAGGCTCCTGGAAACGCGATTGCAACAATGGGGGCAGCACACCTGAGTGAACGCTGCGCCTCTGACGCCATGCACGAGAACCAATTCGCAAGAAAGGTGAGGTCGATTTTTCTTCTACACCTACTCTTTTGCATCTCTTTCCCATCCTCTCTGCATACAAATATCACATAAATAAATATATATATATATATATATATCTATTTATTTATATGTATATAACTTATCTGAAAGTCTCAAGGATGTGAATAATAATTAATAAGAAGTTACCCCTAGCGAACAAAATGAAAAACAAAGAAACACAAAAAAAAAGGAAAAAAAATCACGTTTTCGAATTTTCGGTGGTCAAGTCTGCTTTCTCAAGGAAAAGAAGGAAGTTTATTTCTGATCTTCCTTGAAAACAATATATATATATATATATATATATATATATATATATATATATATATATATATATATATATATATACATATATATATACACATATATATACATATATATATATACATAAATATATATATATATACATATATATACATATATATATATACATAAATATATATACATAAATATATATACATAAATATATATATATATATATATATATATATATATATATATATATATATATAACTTTCTCTCTTCTCCTTTGCCGTTACTTCCATTTTAATCCAATTTACTCGCTTATTATATCTGTTGTTCTCTCCGCCGACTCACTTCTCACCGCCTGCAACTCTCATACTTCTGCCCTGCGTGAAGAAAATGGATTCTAAATGAATAGGCACATGGTTCGCGAGGACTGAAAGGGGACCAAAAATATGCAAACGGTAAAAAAATCCTTGTCTGAGAGGCAGGGTATTAAAGTGTATTACATTGGAGTTGGAAGAGAGAGGGATGGAGGCAGGTGAGTGGGAATGGAATCGAAAAGAAAAGATTTACGCAAGGTTGTGCTGCTTCCTGTTCCACAAGCATATTCATATTCATGACATATTTTACTCCGCTTCCATCTTGTATCCATTTATTCACCGATTTTCAGCGTATTAATGGTTCAAGATGAAGACAGAAGCATAAGTAAGAGTATATGTAAGATATTAATCCCTAACTGATGACGGCAGCTATTTTTTGTATATTTTAGAAACTCAGACAACTGGAATGCACAGTATTGAGCAGGATTACACCTTTTTTCAGGTATATAAGGAATATTATGATATGATGATGATTATTATTAAAATAATATGAGAACTGAAAAAATGTCTAAAACAAGTATAAGAATCCAGTTTAACCTATTAATGACTAGTAAATAAAACAGTAAAGGAAATAAATATAATTTTTAAAACATTAAACGTAAAAACAGAAGTTTCTGTTCCACAAACGGGTTCTGGGATGCTTAATAAACGGCAAAATATCATGATTTATATCATAACATTATTCAGCATAACAGCAAATATAAATGAAATATTATTCAGTAGAGTTAAAATTTTTCCACATTAAAGAGTCTTTAAAATATTTTTTTTTGATGCTCCAGTAAAGCTTGACACTTAGCTGGCTTCACCGTCATTAACGTTCACAGGAAGTATGGTAAGCAAGCAATGAGATATCAAATTTGAATTCTGGATAAATTTCAGGTCACACTAATGATATTTAATGCAATTACCAAAACATATATCCAGAATAATAGGTAAAAGATTAATGAGGCATTACGAAAAATACTGATTAACACTCATACGCACTAATATTGTCGGATTATTTTTTAATGAGAGCAAAAATATGAATAACCAATGACTAAAGGCCATTACGAAATGGGAAAAACTTTACTTTTGGCGAACGAAAATTGATAATGAAAC
Organism: Hetaerina americana; assembly: GCF_022747635.1. Lineage (NCBI taxonomy): Eukaryota > Metazoa > Arthropoda > Insecta > Odonata > Calopterygidae > Hetaerina > Hetaerina americana. The sequence goes on from NW_027286730.1 coordinate 8,649,000, forward strand.
CACAAAAAAATGTTTTCTGACCAATTTTCGTACTCAATTTCGATGAAGCTCTGAACAGCCAACGGAATATATAATCAATTCAAATTTTGATGGAAAGAATTCGGAGAAAAATTAAATTTGAACAATAAATTGGAAAAACTCAATAATTTTTAAAAGTGCCATTAATATGAATTACTCGTGCTCGATAAAAATGCATTGAAACCTCCCTAACGACGCCGCTAAACTTTTCATACCATGACAATTAAAAACAAAATTATTAAGAGCGGGGATATATATGCCTGGCTTGTGTCTCGTCTTGAACTAATCGGGCAAAATACTTTTTGAATAGAGAACGGTACATTGGTCTAGGAGACGCGTCAGCACTGTTTTCAATAATTTTCGTCTCAATTTCGGGATTAGCAGAGAGTAAAAAATTGTGTTCATCATAATAACAACAATAAAGTTTCTTTTTTATTTCTCCACCACTTAATGACAACCATTTGTTTCCGCAAAACATTCCAAACAGGATATTTAGTGAAGTCTCCTCTTACGGGAAAAAAAGAGGTTGAGTTTTAACTTTTTGTTTCGGTGATGGAAGCTCAGGACGAATGACTCAGCAGAGAGAATGGGAGGTGACGCCGTAGAGAGTTAAACCCGGCGAGAAGGAGGAGGAGAATTTGCAGGGAGGAATGGATGGAGGAAAGGTTCGAGAGAGAAAAATAAGGGAGCGGAGGGAGTGGCACGGCATTCCAGTGGCATGGAAGGTCGAGGACGAAGGGGGAAAGGTTGAGAGGATGTTTGGAGGAGGGAATAGGGTTTATCATTCTGAAATACCAGTGAAGGAATTTTTTGCTGCCCAATGAGATCAGGCGGTGATGAAAAAGCACAGAGTCCCCAATCCACTCCCTTCCCTTCCCCTTCATTCCCTTCACTTCCCCATCTCGTAAATGCAAAACTGGACCATTAGAAGAGGTAAAAGATGGATATGTGAAAGGAACAGGAGGACGGCCGAAGGAGAAAAATATTATATTCGTGCGCATGTGTGGCGATTGTGAGGGAATCACTGAGAAGGGCGCATTGAAAATCCGGAAAAGTGAGTCACTGAGCAGGGTACACTTGAAGAATAAAAGGATGGTGGGAGGTCTCGGGATGGAAAAGGTGATGGAGAAGAAAACATGGGAATGAGGTGTGAAAGGAATTGTAGTCTGGAATAAGAGGGAGAATTGGGATTATTAAAAATATAAAAGATTTTAAAATCTTCTTGCAATATGAAATGGAAATCCTCGAGTAAACCTGCACGCATGACAAAACAATTCCACGGGAAACAACACACTAACAATGCATGCTAAGGTGCATTTTAACTTCGGAGGATTCAAAGCATCTGAAAGCTGTAAGTATATCACAACATTCTAGTCATAAAGAGAGATCTGGGAATGCACATTCTAGAGAGTAATGTTGGAAGATGATTGCTACAAAATTGTTCGAAAATTAAGATGACTTTTACTATGAGCAAGGTAATTAAATATGTCATAATATTAATAAAATGCAAATTAACAAAATGGAAACTACTGAACGGTGAAATACACCTTAATCCTCAGTTATGTGCATTTTACAACCGAGAGCTACGGGCATTAGTAAACGCGATAAATAAGTTTTATTAGCAGCTACCTCGTCTGCGCGAAATCGAGAATAGTATCAAACTATTTACTATATTACACGACGTTCTTATACAAGACATATGTACGGTAAATTAACAAATAATTCACCAAAGCCTAATAAAACAATAGTTATTCCCTCTGTGCATTTAAAATTTACTCTATCTTTTTCGGGTGTTTAAAATGGGTGCGTTTGCAGTGTTGCATTTGATTCCATTGCAGTTCATTCCGGCGTAGGCGTATTTATTTCATTTTCTAAATTCACACCTGGGACGATTTAGTGGACGGTAACTGGAACCAAATATGCCGAATCAATGAACATAGATCCGCGCTGGGAACAAAATGAACACACAAAAAAATTTTTTCATTGACTGTATCCTCTATTTATTCAGCAAAAGCACGAATATTAATGAATCTTCGTAAGGTGTTTCGAAAATGTGTCCATTCATACACATTCTACCAATTATTGATTTTATGGAAAAGCGTGGAGCTGGCCACGTAACAGTCACTACTGGTACGCAAATTGACGTCACTAGAAAGATTTTTAAGCTAAAATTTTAGATTTGGTAGGTAGGTATGACTTCCAAGACAAGTACGTAGAGAGAAATTGAAACAGTGACGCCTTCAAAAACAAGTTAAGAGAGCACAACACATGGCCTCAATTGTTTATTTATGCATTGATAGTTTTGCACGAAGTATATTTAAATTATTAGTATTGCAACAGTTGAAGTATGGTACTACAATCTTAACCTTTTGTAAGCCTTTAAAATTATGGAAGATTAAATTAAAACTTCAAATATTAATTAGTCCTGATCAACCGAAATAATTAGAACCTTAATATTTGTTGTTTTATTCTTATGCAGTGCCCACATACCACAACACCAGTACAAAGGTCTACTTCAATGAATTACGGCAAAAATTCCCAACAACGACAAATAAAGTTAATTGCTGCTCTCCTATTGTAATCGAAAGAATTACATTTCGTGTTTTTTTCGAAGCAAGTTTTTGATGGGCAGCTCTTATTAACATATACATTTAAGCTGCTCTAATTTATTCCTGTATAAATCATATTTTCCTCATTACGACTTTCTCGCAATGAGATTTCAATTGTTACAGTGCAATTGGACGCTGTAAAATTGCAATGTACTAATGCCTAATGTTCAATGAAGTGATATTTTGAATTAATGTCAATAGGCAAAGTTCCTAATTCATCAAGCTATATTGTGAAGTGAATTAGAAAGTTCATTAGTTTTACTCGTAGGATTGGAGAATTAGACTAAAAGCAACAACGTCACGAGGGAGAAGAGTCACTGTGAATAAAAACGTCCAGCAGTTTCAAGTCTTTCTCCGCCATAGTCACTATTCATCACGCCGGAGTGGAGAGCCCTATGAGACGGCATCATGCCTCAACAAATTTTGCCTATTTCAATGGTTTTACGCGAGTTACTCACTATATCGTGAAAATGGGATTCAGCTTGAATTTTATCATGTGCGTCACAGGATTCGCATCATGTTTTCTTGCCGTTCCTCACCCAAGACATATTAATCAATTGATTATTGATTTAATTATTATTATTATATTAAATCAAATGCATTAAAAACAAGCATTGTTCAAATAGATTAGCATGAAGCATGGAAAAAAACACCTGAAGCAATGCCAACCTGATCGCTACGTCTAATATCAAGTGAAATATTCAATCTAAGATCGGTTTAATCCAGGCTTCGAATATGTATGACCGAATAATAGTCATCTCTTGCTGATTTTGGTGACTTTTTGGAGAAGACTAAGTCAAATAGTGCTATGCCGTTTATAACTTTAAAAGATTCACAATAATATTCTCAGATTAGACTTAGGATTATAAGGCAGTGTTCAGGGTCTCCTTTACTTGTCTTCCCAGTAGCTAACTTAGATAGACAAAACCTAACGCTTTCTCTTCGGAGAGCCTAAGCCACCGACCCTTCAAAGTACATGACGTCAATTCATAGACGGAATCGGGGATATTTTCGGGTGAATGCGGAAGGGATGACCTGGGTAGTTGAAACCAACACATGGATTCGAAGGAGAAAGAATGCAATTAGGGACGGGTTAACTTGGGAGGGGATGGAGACGGGTTTCAAAGGTTGAGGAATTTTTCAAGATTCTGGGGAAGTTGCTATAATGGGAGCGCTTAGGGATGTGAAATTCCAAGGGAGAAGCAAACCAGGAAGTGAAGAGCGGAAATCAAACTTGGGAAATTTTTTCACACTTAAACACAGACTCAAAATATGCGCAGAAAATCATTATTAGAAATTCACATTCATGATATGAGGACAAAACACTATCCCTTGAAACTTATTAGTTTAAGGTTTTCAATAATGTTTGTAACATTAATGTAAACTATCGATGCATAATTTATTATTTTGCCGATCTTTTAGTGGATAAACTACATTGATACCACTCTAAACAGAAATATAAATGTTATGTGCATTTTAAAAATTCGAAAAAGAATATTTACAATTTATGAGTATAAAATAATATATCTAATTATCACTGTGAGAAAAATAATGAGTCGAAAAGTAATTTACAGAATGAAAAATGAAAGAATAAGAGTAATTGCAAAATTTATTTGAAGTTAAAAAATGTTTAGCGAAATTTACGGCAATATCGCAAATGCCCATGCAATGGTAGTGCAAAATACTAACATTTACTGGGGGTTCATTATTGTTAGTCACCGGTGAATGTTAATGTTACCTCCGAAAACACGCTTGTGGGTACAAAATTGAAAAAAATACACCGTAAGAACATCATAAGCCTAGACCGGGATACGGAACCGGATAAATCGTATGAGAACGCATCGATAGCTTAACCGGGTATATTATCAGCCGAAAATGTTTGAATCCGAAGAATTATCCTGGAGCAGGCGAATAGTTTCTTAATTTCTTGCACTTGGAATTCCGAAACATTATCATTGAGCCGAGAAAATATTTAAAACCCACCAGGAATCATCCTAAAGCCACATTTTATTAGAAAACAACGTAAAATTGAATTTTTAGTTTTATTGCTAAATGTTAAAAATTTTAAGTTTAAATGACCACCAAACTGCAAGTGCTGCTTGTGGAGGAGCATACGCGATAATTAGAACGTAAAATTTTAGCGAGCCTGAAGGTATATAAAATTTGTGCATCAACAAGGAATACTTCGTTGCTTAAATCTAATCATATGTGAAATATTGCAACTACCGTTGAATTCGGAAGGGATATTTCACTTTTTTTCAGTCACTAACTTGTCATCACACCTTGTAATATTTATTCGAAGAGATCGCTAAGTTTATCTTGAATTTGATCCCTGTTTCCCAACGAGAAGGCATTTCCTAACCGTTTCTCTTGATTTTCTCTAATAACAGTTAACAACTGATCTCCAGCATTCCCATCTCTCCTATTCACATCCTTTGAATTCCCTCCTTTCTTCCTTCTTTCCATCCTAATCCTCACTTTATTCTGTCACTTGGGTTTTACAATCACGCAGGTAATATTAATGTTTTCGTTAACCTTTTAATGCGTTTCATGGAAATGTGTTTTCATAATAACTATAGGCAACCATATCATTTTAAATTTCCGAAATATAACCGCTATTTCCCTCTTCCTGCATAAATAGTACCCATAGCAGAGGGGAGGAAAAGCTTTCTACGGTAAGAAAAAGTGAAAGATAAAATATAAAACGTATGTTAATATTAAAATATGAGAAGAAAAATTCTTCCCAGAGAGATGCGATACAACACCGCCGAGTTTATAGGAGATAGAAAATTGATGCGGCCAGGGGAATCATTTAAATGGTGATATGGATACAAATGATGAAATAATATAAATAAAACATAACGTGATGCGGAAATACTGCATGTATATATACCGTATACGAGTATGTACTCGTACATAGACCTGAAAGCAGGTTTTCATTCAGATAGAACGATAGCCACCTTTGATAACTCTTGGTTATCCCGAATTCGCTGACACCGAAAGAAAGTTTAAAAACGCGATAACAATTCTTTCAAAAAATATTCAAACGTTTGATAAATAAATTAGATTTTTCCTGTATATCACTGTATTATAGCGTCCATATTAGGGATACTCATTATATCCACCCTCGAGGATAGGTACAATATCCAGTAGACGTTTTACTTATTTAATTCGACGGACTACGTATTGCTAGACAGACGGAAATAGATGAACAAGAAATAAGACGTTGACGACCAAAATCAGTGAAAAGTAATGAAGCTTAATGGGCATAAGCAATTAAACCACGAGGCTAAACACGTAGGCAACGAATCAACTAGAAAAACAAAAACAAGGAGCAAAGGAACAAAACTGATATCTGAATGCCAAGATTGTACCATATTCAAGAATGCGAGGAGGCCAAGTTTAGTATGGCAAACCAGAAAAAAATTATATGAAAAATACCACTAAATTTTTGAAAAATATTAGCTATATAAATAATAAAACAGCAATTTTACTTAAAAAATTGCCCCTATTTTCAATTGACGTTCATTTTTGAAAAAAGCATGGATTGAATGTTAGACGCCCAAAATGAAATGAAAGGAGACATCAAATTATCAAATAATAGTCTTTATAATGCATCGTTAAATTTCTAATAGCATTTAATCATGCACATGTTTAATACGAAAACACACTCAGCCGGTCGAAATCATGGTATTCTGATTCGAATGCCTGATGTTATACCTCTCTCATATATGAAGCCACATGTTTTAAAACTACGTTTATTTCTTTATATACCCTGCAAGTCATCACTAGGGTATATGGCAGGGGATGAATACACATCAGAGTATTTTTACCCAAAAATTACCCCCTCGCAGTGGAACAATGTTATTATGATCCCCTTTCGTTCGGGGATAAAATTACATCTTAAATCTATCTGAAAATATGCAAATCATTAATCATTAATCATCATTATCATTTAATATGATAATGAGTATCACAATCAGTATCTTTGGTTCCGCAGAATCCGAAAAAGTTATTTACTCCTACCGATAAATCCATCCCTCAAGTACACTAAATCATTGAATTTAATATTCAAGTGATAAAAAATTAAGTTGCCAAATCAATTAATTAGACTATAATAATCAATAAAAATCAAGGGCTGGAAAACACAGTTCAACATTTCTCGTGAAAACAACTGGTGAATAAATTTTCTTCCAAGCGATAAGTGAACAAAACTTACATTCGTGGTGGATAAATAATTCGCTTTATATAATCGGAAAATGAACACGCACACGACTCACACGAGCGGGACGATGTTATTTCATGTTTCCCAGTCTTCAGTCACGGTTGAGGGCGGACGACAGACGCTATGGCGACATTGCAATGGGCGACTCCACGGCAGATGCCTCTTCGCTTTGAGTTGGAAGTCGCTGAGGAGGAGCGAGAGAGGCGCGTTGATTTCTGCTTGGAAATAGAAACCGAGTTCCTTTGAGGGGAGCCAAGTCTAGAACGAGCCAGGATTCCCAAAGCCGCTGACGACCCAAGTCTCATGGACCCTCCCCCTCCGCATTCCTCCCGTCCATCTATGTTCCATCGATTCCCAAAGCCTCCTCTTGCTAGTGATTCTCCCTTTCCACGCACGCCTACAGCATACCGCAACCGCATGGGCGTGTCACCATTAGAGAGACTACACACCATTATCACACTTCTGAAGCGAAGAAAATTGCAAGGCAAAACTTCTACTCACAATACATTCTTTAGCCATAAAAATGAGAAATAAATTTATTTTAGGCTTGGAAATATGATTCTAGTCATTTTCACATGCAAATATTCCACGGTGTAGCAATACAGACTAAATGACCATAAAGAAATGGTAGCAAGTTGGTATATAATATTATGAACCAAGAACAAACGAGCGGACCGATTACTTAGCAGCGAGGTCTTACAAATAGTTATTGAAAATGTCAATAGGAAAACAATAAATACTTCTATTAGCTGATATCGTGTAGATGGCAGTTTTGGAAGGATGGGTGGACGGAAATAACTACAGAAGAAGACTCCTCAGCTAATTATGGTAGATAAGAAAGCTAAGGAATGCACTTGTTTTAGGATAATGGAAAAGTTAGGACAATGTCGACGACAGGTAAATTAGAGATATGTAGAGAGAAAGAAAGGGAAAATACAGGTATAAAAGGTCCACGGGAAGTGAGATGGAAGGATAGCGGAGATTGCTGCAGGGATATTTATAGAGCAATATTGGGCGGAGGGAAGGAGAACCAACGGTGTTTGCCATTATTATGAATAAAAACGTAGGAAGAAGGGTAGTTAACATGAAGCTAGTAGTGGATATAGTATTACCAGTGAAGGTCAAAGCAGAACCTTACTTACTTGGTTATTGTTCAAGTATACATGCCACCAAGCAATCATAATGAGGAAAAAGACGATAGGGAATACGATCAGCTAAAGAGCATGATAGCGTGTCTTCCAGGAAGGAAACGTTTGATAGTGATGGGGGATTGGAATGGGGGATAGAGAGGAGAATATTCGGCAAACGAGGAAAAAGCAGGAATAGGATATGAATGCTAAACGGGATGAAGGGAGGAAGGTTTTATGTGGAGGTGAAGATAGAGATGCTTGTTGTAGAGTAGATTGTTTGGTTGCGTTTTGTTAGGAGAAACAAAATATTTATCTGGCAGTTGTGACTATCTAAGATCAATCTTTTGCCGTTAAATTACGCAATAATAGTAATAGATAAAGGGATTAACAGATTCGAAATTTCACATTCGTATCTCATCCCCCAATTCTAAAGAAAATTAGGATTAAAATTTAGGTATTAATGAACTTACACGTTCCAAAATCGATCGATAAGTTTAAAGAGTTGAAAAGAATGATTTCCAAAACATTGTTTACTGTTTTAAATACATGTATGTACGTTCATTTTAGACAATAGTCAAGTTAAATATGTGGTAATAACGTTCATAGCATACATTGTGTTTTATCTCAAAATATGGGTTGGACCTTTAACAATTCCTGTAGAATTAAAGGTAAACTGGATTATCCTAATTTTTTTGTTAATGCTTTATTCGTACAGCTACCGTATCATAGAATGCACTCCACCACCATAAAATCTCTGATAACATTCTACTTTTTTATGTTCATCGCTATTACACTCGTACGCATTCACATACTATATTCTTCATCAGATCAGGAAAATGGAATTATTCTTATTCTATTTTTTCTGTCATTTATCTACTATATTCCGTATACCAACTCATTTCTCTCTTTAGTTTCCATTCCATACGCAGCAAATTAAATATAACTCAAGGGCTATGTAAATTCATGACATAGCATAACAAATCACATATCGAGGCTCAGTAATGAAATTTCAATATCACATAATTCAGATTCATATCACAGGATCACATTTACATGGATGGCTATGCACAAATCCGACGGAGAGCGGAACTTCTCACTTACATCGGGAGTTGCGTTAAATCCCCGAGACGCCATAAAAATTGACGAAATGGAATCATAAAAGTTGAGCGGAATAAGGTAACCTTGGACGTTTGGGAGGTGGAAAACAAATCTGATCCTCAGAGCTTCTGAAGACCACAGACACCACTTTGACTGAAACTTATATTTTGGATATTCTTTCATTCGGTTCAGGATTCCCCAAAGATTCTCATAGCATAGCAATTACTTGAAAATCGGATCAACGAAATAAAGAAAAAAAATACCCATGTCATATCATTTAGGTACTTTTTTTGGGTGACCAATTAGTGATAGTACGAGTTTACTATAACTACTACCTTTACTACCCAATTGCACTAGTTCATTTAATTCGTAACACACTGAAGAGATTCCTGGTTTTTATAAAAATATCAGCACAACTTTAAGAGTACACATACTGGAATTCTTTATTAGTAATATGCATCGGATATTGAGAATTTTTAATCGTTATATATCAATTAAGTTTGCAGCAAACTCACTTCATGTTTAACGAGAACATTCGCATAACTACATTAAGTGACATTGCCACATAAACCGCTTCACAGTCTACCGCTATATATATATATATATATATATATATATATATATATATATATATATATATATATATATATATATATATATATATATATACAACTATATCGAAACACTAAGATATGAAAACACCTCCAGTAATGTGTAGGTCATTCAATAACTCCTTGGAAATCCAAAATATGGCGCTGTTAGCATCGGAAAATCTTCGGTTTTAATAAGTCTCATATTTTAGTAGACTGTTGTTAAGTATTCAGCATGTATATATCACGTGGTTTTATTTTCATAGAAAATTGAAGCAAGATCTATGGGTATATTAGCAAAATATGAAAAAAATGAGTTCCGTATGGTGATTAAACACTTCTAAATGTTCTTCACCAACGAAAGAAATAAAAGCTGAGTCTCATGAAGTTCATGGTACATCTGCTTCTGTGCTTACGATTGTTTTCAATTACGTAAATCAATTAAACGTGGTCGTACATCCACAACGATAGAAATCGTAAGGGACGTCCAGTGGAAGTGACTACCTCTTAAATGATTGACCAAACCCACGATATGGTTTTGAATGATTGACGAATCAATGCTCGCGAAATAGTTATTAGACTTATCATAATAGATTTGCATTGTTTTCAATTTAGCACGATAAAATGGGTGTGGACACAATCTCAGCGAGATGGATGCGGCGTTAGGTCTCCGTGGGGAAGAAACAAAGAATAACCAAATGCAAACGATCAGGCGAAGCAGTGGATGCCTAAAATTCATCCGGCTCCGAAGAAGGCAAAGATGGTGAAATCGGCCAACATGGTGTTGGCCACGGTATTTTGGGGTGTTTGCAGAATCCTCTACAGCGATTATTTGCAAATGATAAAAATGGTTCGTTATTGCCCTGGTTGAGCAAAAATATCAAGAAAAATGTCAGTATTTGGGAAACAAAAAACTTCTCTTCCATCAAGAAAATGCAATGGTGAACACGTACTCAGTTTCAACGGCAAAAATAATGAAATGAAGTGAGAATTATTAGATCATTCAGCGTATTCACAAGATTTGACCCCCAGTGACCTTTCTTTATTTTCATGCTTGAGGAAATGGCTCGGTGGAACATGATTCACGCCGATCGAGGATGTCATCGTCAACACAGATGCCTATTTTGAGTAACTTCCGAAATTCTACTTTTTAGAAGACTTAAAAATATAGGATAAATATTGGAAAAGTTGTATAGAACTGAAGGAAATTAGATTTAACAAAGTATAAAAAAAATACCCAGGATGATTTGTTTTTCCATTTTTCCCTGAGAGCTTATTGAACGACCCTAGTTCACCATATCTCATTATTAAACACACTTTAAATGACCAAGTGCCATTAAATACGCGCCACATAAGCAAAGTCGTAACAATGCTGTAAAATTTTTAGTGCCGCTTTTAAATGTCTTGCACATCCCGAGAGCTTATGGCGCAATGTGTGAAATAAAGCGTCTTCTTGGCTTCTTCCGGCCTATAATCTCTTTTCCCATTTTGTCTTTCAAATGTTTTTATAATCCCTTCAGCCACCTCCCAAACAGCCTTTTCTATATCAAATAAATATTTGACGAGTCCTTAAATCTACCTTGAAGAATTGTTCTCAGTTCCTAGTTCTTTAGTTATGAAGGTAAGCCTCAATTTACATTCATAATCTCCAATCCCTTGCAGTTCCCGTTGGATACGTAATTATTATTGATCAAGGACTAGTCATAAGCAGAATTTGAAAGTTTAATATCCTTGACTGTAACCGAGAGTGATACAACACAGTGTTTACTGGAGGAGCTATATTTTCTCCGGGAAGTTTCCTGCGCAGCGCAGGCGTTAAATAAATGTGATCGGCATACCTGGACTAACAATTGCGCTGGTATATTTCTCGCAATATTAACTAGCCTATACCTTAATTGCACGAATCCGTCAACTCAATGTCACTGAGATCACCAATTTTCTTCAAATTTCATGAATAAGCTTACCTAAACATGATTTTTCTGAATCGTTTACTATCGAGTGTAACTCAAGAATCACCCATTTGTGCCTCAATGAGGTTGTCGCACGTTCTTAAAATTACCAAATATCAATTTAAACTGCTGTCTAACACCTTACAGTTGTGACAGCGGCGGAAAATGCGGGACTTTTGGTTTTGCTGGCGATCAAAATCTTCTGTCATTTCAATCGTTCAACGGAAGACTGTTCAGGAAGACGATTTATTCTCCATCATCCGCGGAGTCTTTGGGAGTGTTTTCTATTCATGGGGTTTAGTATAATTCCTACGATCCGGCAAAGGTGTAGGATGATTTTGGGAAAAATTCCTTAATTGTTTCCGAAAGCTAATTTTCGTGTTTAATACAACAATTCTTAATCAGTAATTAATCATTACTATTAGATAGTCTTCATTTTGTTATTTACAATCGCAAACGCTTATACCGTTCGTATTTAATCCACTACTTCTTCATCTAACGGAGGAGCATTTGACATTGACAAAAACACCCCGCGCTCCACCAAAAAGGTGTTTGGAAGGGAAAAACACCCCGCAGCCTACGATACATTAATTGACTGCTAGTAACTTTGAATATCGCCAATAAAAATATATGCATGAAATATGAATATCGTAAAAAAATATGGAGCCATAATAAATTCGTTGAATTTCAGTTAAAAAATGAATTTTTTAAATCTTTAATTTGACAAAATAATTAGGAATACCTAAAGGATCAAAAATATGCACACAATATTAATATCATTTAATTACTCTGTACGTGACATATTTATATCAAATATATTTTAGTGGTTAGCAAAATTATTTTTTTTTGCATGCATACGAGATAAAAAATAATTTATTACAGAACTCCAGTAATTTCACATTTTATTGCCTAATTAGCATATCATTTCCTGGACTAAACACATACATTCCCCAAAATGTTCAGTTACCTGATATGGTAACATTGCATCCAAAATTTCACACATGCTGCTGCAAAATTGATTTTTTTAGTAAAACTTATTATTTAAAACTCATGTTTAACGCCTATCATTTCTTAGTAAAAAAACCATTATTCATTAATATCTGAAATTATTTGTTGTCTATTCCTGGAATACTATGAAAGAAATAAAGAAATGGGATTCCATAAAAATTATTCTTCTCTTTTCCATTTTGAGGAATGACTAATAGAAGACGGGTGTTTAAGTTCATAGAACAATGGTTTGTGATTTTTCAAACTTATTCTGATACCAAACTGGGCATAACCCGCAGCGAGGCCCTAAAGTGCATTACTCAATTCATTAGAGTCAACATGACACTATGTACTCTTTGATGACTTGCGTTAAAACCTGGCTTATAACAAAAGCCTCTTAACTTAGGTGCTTGGTACCTATTCACGATAACCCTTTTCCGGTAGTTAAATCCTGCCTTCTCCCCTGTTAACGGCCCATACAAGCTCAAATGACCAGGAAATTTGGTCACATGAAGTAACTGCTAAAACTATAATAAACGCCCTCTGAGTTTTGTACCCCAAAAGTTTTATCGGACAGATTTGAGCATAAATATATGATTACAGTAAAGCGTATACTGCTATAATTTCATACCGTCAACCATGATAGCTTAAGTTTGTGGTCGATCCTACTAAACCTAGAACAGCACGGCGACACCACGTTAACAGATAATTGTTCAAATTTTAGTGGGAATATTAGCTGCTTTTCATTGCAATTTTAATCGTTTACAAAACAATCAACCTGATTAAATAAAATGTTTTACTGTTTTTTTTAATCTTTTCACATAATCTCCGTTTTTACATGCGAGTGACAAAATTAGGAAAGAAAATCAAGAAAAGCGCTTATTTCTCTGTTGTTTTCAATGCTTTAAATGTGTACGTATTACGTAGATGGGTGCTTCAATGTAAATCTTTTTAATAAGGACCACATTCAGAAATATTTCCTATTCCGGCAGATCTTATTCTCAATCCAAAAATGTGTGCCAAATTCTTCTGGAAAACAAATCATTGAGGGAATTCCATATTTTTAGATGTTACAAATAATCTTTTCAATTTCAAAACTGCAAAAATGATCATCTCATACCACTGATATAACCTTTACCCGAAGTTCATAACCCTGCAATTTGAAGTCTAATTTTTTTCTTAACATCTCCCATGATAAACTTTTCAGTGATTTCTCCCGCAAGAAAAAAACTACCAACAACTAAATTACTCGTTACTTACCCAAATTACTCATGTTCTCGCATTTACATCCAAACTGCTCCCCCCTTTATGCTTACACTGCCACAAGGGAACCTTTCATTTCGAACTCTTCAGGGATTTAAAACCGATTTGGAATGGTTCCTACGGGAAACACGATCAGAACCCTTTTCTTTTTGAATCATGGCAATTCAACCTTCTCCCACAACCACACTTCCCCAACTTCGACCACCCTTGTATCGTTTTCTGGATTTAAATTTCCATTCGTGTCATTTTAGCACGACAAACTTTCCGAGCAAAATCTCCTCCCTTCCCCACACCCTCATTTCAATTCCTTCCGTCCCACACATCCGGTTCAATTACGCGCAAGAATTTCCTGGCGTATGATGCTTTCGTTAACCTCTCTAGTCTTTTCCCATCAGTCTCCAACGTTCTCATTCAAATTCAATATCCTCCAATTGCTACTTTGTCTTATCGTTCAATTTCCCGGGATGCTCTTCCTCCAATAATGAAACTTGGAGTGTTGATTGGAAGCTATGCGTATTGCTTATTAGATCAGCTAATCTGCAATGTAGATCTGGAATTTTACTGGAACAGAATAACAAAAACATCACATCTGTGCCTAACAGGATGCATGGAGGAAACTTACCCTTCCACAATTCTATGCTACTCATAATTTTACACAAAATGTATTCACAGATAGAAGTTTCATTCATTACTACGAACATATTTTATATTTACAGGTACACATATTATTACACACACCCATACCTCTATATATACGGATTTTTATGTGGGTAAAAATATAAATATTTAATAAAGATTAATAATTCTCAAACAAGTTTCCCGGCTGCTACTAAAAAAAAGAGAGAGGAGCATACATGTACATAGTGTCGTGTGTAAAGGGATTTATTTATATCCTTACAATTCTACGGTTATGAATATTTGGCATTTTCGTAAGCCAGTGCTGACCTTAAAAATAATAATAATAAAGTTGAACGTCTTTATGTTCTGAATGAGGGAAATTAGAGAATAAATAAAAGTGAAAATGGTAAAATTTCAAGGTAAAAAGTTTTTTACTATGGCACTGCGCATTGTAAAATAAAATGACGTCCCATTCACGCCTTCTTGTGAAGTATGGCAAACGACTGTGCAAAGATCATTTGTGCGGATGAAGCCTCAAAAGTACGCCCCAATACATAACTTTACATTATTACATAAAATGAACTGAATATTCATGAATATCAGGAAGCAGAGGCGATTGTGGGCGCTTGCCTCCCTACTGGAAAACGTTTAATGCTTCCATTTATCGGAATTTGGACTGTTTTCTTTTCTATAGGAACTGGGTTAGTAGAATAACCAGTTAAGGTAGCGTCAAACAAAAGATGTCCCACTAAACAGGACTGGAATTAAATAACTTTAAATTTTTTTAAAAGGTAAGCCAGTAATTATTGTGATTCTCCTGTAAATATCTTGTTCAGTTTAATCTGGAAAAAAGAGTTATTTGAAAACCAATGCATACGATGCTGAAAACTAATGTGAATATTATAAACTTATAAGATTATGACTACTTGCAAACAATATAGAAACACTGCGAATACATTTCTCCAAGTTTTGTTGGTTTCCTGCTCCTAGTCATTATATATATATATGTGTGTGTGAGTGCGTGTGTGGGTATTAAGCTTTAAGGTTTAAGCTGTTCATTGTACTTATAGCATACTTAACCAGCACCAGAAATTATGCGTGAGCTCCCATTCTTTTATCATTCTTCCAATTATCTTTTGCTGGGAGCTAAGTCCTTGGAAGGAAATAGCAGTATTTAATTTTAAGTTGTGTAACCAATTTCCTTTAAATTTTTAATTTAATGTTTTTCCAAACTATGCAACACATCATACAAGGTCAAATAGTGGTCAATTCGCTCAATAATTTACGAATTTCATCTCACCGCATATATTGAGTTAAAACGTATACATATCCTTGCGATTACGAGAAACGCAAAGGGAAAAGTGTAAACATTTCATTAAAATCTGAGAGGATCTTTATCAATTCCGGGTGGAATATTTTAAAGGTAACGAGAACTAAGGAAATGTACTTCAGAGTAAAAGAGCACGAATAATCGAAGCGTCAGAAATTAGCCAGACAAAAGTATACTGAGGCCCAAGTTCTAAATAGACAGAAACTATTTTTTTCGTACCCTTAAAAAATGTAGTAATTCTTAGTAGTTCATTAGATTCTTCAAATTTATAATTTAAGGCATATCATTATGATTAAAAATTAAAATTCGGAATATAAATTGAGGATGGGTGCGAAAAATACTGTTTCAATAGACCAAAAAACTCTATTTTAGCCCTAAAAGCTTTAAATCCTTTTATTCCTAAATTTTACTACATTAAACAACGTATAAACATTCCAAAAAGACAAAATTATAACGAATCTCATTAAATAATTATTTTTTCACCCTTCACACTTCGGTTCAGCACAGTACAACAAAAATGGCAATCCTCATATAAACATATCAAAGAATAATTATACATGTAATGACTATTATTATTTACTTAACTTGGGATATTTGGGAACGGCGCTACTAGTTTTGACGTAATTTATACCGCTTCACCGGAAAAAATGAGGTCAGGGCAGATATAAAAAATTGGGAATTTTAAAACCTTAAGTCTATATAATACAGTACATCCATAGTAACTGATCAAAAATCCAACCAATTCCATACAGCCCACAACTGATTAGGACAGTTAACTGTTTTAATATTTACTATGATCAGAGAATGACTTATTTTGCTTAAAACTATCACTGGGGTTTTCTTAATAATCTTGGAAATTTTTTGTGAAGTGATTGCTGAAGCTTTTGACGCAAGAGAAGAATGTCTTCTTTTTTCAGGTAATAACTAAGTGAACTTCGAATCTGTTTATCTATTGTTTTAGTTTTGTAATATACTCCGCTGACTTTATCCTCATTTACTTGGAATTAAAAGCTCCTTTAATAATGATACAAGTGTTGTGATCGAAATAATATCTTAGCAAAATACGTTTTGACATTTTTAGATCGCAAAATAAAATGCTTTGTTCTCCCACTTATATTTTATTATTCACGACCTAGGTTTCGACTTACAAAGTCAACATCAAGTATGATATGTTAAAGGCCAATACTTGAAGCACAATATGTGTGGAAGAACAAAGTATTTTCTTTTCCAATATGAATTGCTTCCACAAAGTGACGCCTGAAATCATTTTAGACATTTTTAGAGTTATTACTTTTTAAATCAGTTTTTCCTGAATGCCGCTAATACTAAAGTCATGACAAGCGTGGTTTAACCTAAGTTTCTACAAGTACTGTCAAACTTTGAATCCCTCGAAGTCTCAAACTTAACAAATAAATGTGTATATTAATATTTTTTTTAAAGGTAATCTACCGGTTAAGGTAGGTTTTTCGATGGACACAACTACCAAACAAATATTTTGTGGCTACTAACAAAACACAACCCTAAATTCTACTCTACACCAGGTCCCTCTTCATCTCTGAGTACTTTCTTCCGCCCTTCATCCCGTCCAACATCCCTATCCTGTTCCTTCCCTTTCCTCTTTTGCCCAACATTCTACCCTCTATCACAGTCTTCAACATCCCACTGCCGGTCAACACCCTCTTCATCCACTTTTCCTGCCTCCATAGGATTGCTCCCAACAAACCCCTCTCTTCGCCCACCATACCAAGTACTTCCTCATTTGTTTTCTTCTCTGTCCATTTCACCTTCTCCATTCTTCTCCACACCCACATTTCAAAAGCCTCCAGTCTACGTCTATCCTCCTGCTTCAATGACCACGTTTCCGCGCCGTACATAGCTACGCTCCATATCAAAGTTTTTACGAGTCTTTTCTTAACATCCTTACTCAAAGACCCCGTCATCAACTCCCTCCTCCTCGTGAAAGCCTCTTTGCCTAGCGCAATTCTTCTCCTTACGTCCCTACTACTTTGACCGTGTTGGTCCAAAACACTACCGAGATACGTAAACTGTTCTACCTGCTCTAGTTTTTGCCCTCCTATTTTAATGTTAAGCTTGCCCTTTTTCTTTCTAGAAAATCGCATAACCTTTGTTTTATTAATGTTGATTCTCATCCCATACCTGTCGCACTGAATTTCCAATTCACTCAGCAATGCTTGCAGCCCCTTGGCTGACTGACAAACTAAAGCTTGGTCATCAGCAAACCTAACTGATTTTACGAATTCCCCGCCCACTTTCATTCCTACCTCTAGTTCTTCCCATGCCTCTTTGTATATTAATATATATATATATAATTATATACATACATATATATATATATATATATATATATATATATATATATATATATATATATATATATATATATATATATATATATATATATATATATATATATATATAATTATATACACGCAATAGCGTGTTTTTTTAGCAAAAAGTCTTAAATAAACCTCAATTATACTCCTTCCTCAATTAAATTTCTCCGCTCCCAAACTAATCCAGTTTTCCTGGTTCCTGGATCAGTCATATTATCATTTTATTTTCTTAACATCAGAATTTCTGTTTAATTATCAGAGAATTTCCAACACTAATACTGTATAAAATCTACTCTCTTTATTTAAGTTGTGGCTTACCAATAAGAATACTGGGGAATACCTAAGAAATTGGCAACGGAAGACGGCTTGTATAGTGGTGGCAAATGAACGGTACCTTTTTCTAATTCATAATCATTACCTCTTTTCTTCCTTTCGTCTCCTAAAAACGGCAATCGTGTTTTAATAGTAGTACAGTACGCGTAAAAAAAGTAAAAAAATACTTTTCATGCAATGTAAACCGCTAAAATGACCAATGTAGAGTTAGGAGTAGGCTTAGAGATGCAGAAAGCAATCTTCTAGTCAGACCGCTGAGCGTTCTGCAACATTGCAGCCTGATCACAACGGTGGAATAAGATTGAGATTTATTGGTAATATTTTTAAAATTTAATTTCAACAGTGTAGATATTTAATCAAATGTGTTTCCCCTCTGGTTATTGTCCAAGTGTTTCTTCTCACTTGAGAGCTTAGCGTGCGAATATCTCTTTCCATTTGATCGAGCCCGTGCCGAGTTAGTGTTTCATATTCGAACTGGGTCATTGGAAGGAAGGGGGAATTTGTGAACTGAGAGAGGAACGGCAGGGAGCGAGCAAGCAAGTTTTCCCTGGCTAATGCATTGTGCGAGTATAAAAATTGGTTTTAATGGGGTTAGCGGCGATGTTTTTCAGGCTCTTTCAATTATGGAATCCAGTCGGAAATTTTTCGAATGCAGAGCCTCTGGAAGGATTGTGGCGTTCCCCCACGCCCTTGTTTGGTTTTACAAATATATTGACTCCGCCGATAATATCTAGTAAGTGTAAACGGGACACAAGTAGAATACGCCATTCACCAGAACGTTCTTCACCTAATTTTACCTCTATATTTTCTTGAGCCATTTTACTATTTGATGTTATAAATGCAATATCCGGACTCCTGGATTACAGCGCCAAATTGAGTGGCTAATTCTCTGAAAACAAACTCATATTTTTTTTATGGATCTTATGTCTGACATGAAGTTTATGATGAACTCTACAATGCTTAAAAATGGTAGTTTGCTAATTCATAAAAGAGCAGGAATTCAAATATATCAAATTGGTACACCCTAAATTTCATGAATCAAAAGCAGAATAGGAGTAAAGCTCGATAGCTTTTAAATACCAAAACATAAAAAAATCACAAACATAATAGAGCTCAAGGTGTATGAGTTGAATATGTGGGGGTAAGTCCATGTGGCCAAACGAATACTAAGCTCAACTCAGAGTAGCCTTGCAATCAAGTGAACTGGGAACTCCTCTTGCAGGATTCCTTTATTGTAACGCAGATAACTTGGTGCAAAGAAAGCGTAAAAATATCCTTTTGACTGATGATAAACGGAAGTACCTCTTCAATATGGAGATCGAAAATCATTGTCAGATGCTGAGTGTTCTGACTTTTACGTCAATATGTGTGATAGATTAGCAACCAGACATGGAATGTAATAGGATTTCGAAAATTAACAGAATGCTATATTCCCGACCTAATCCAAAGATTTTTATGATACCAATTCGTGCTGATGATGCGTGAGAATAGAAAATGCTAATATTTGGATGAACGCTGACTGCCAGGTTTTGCTATGCATATTTTTAGTACATTTCTGATTAAATTCAGTTCGCAAATTTGCTCAACAATTTTCGTTTCATTCTTTAGTGGTAGCACAAGTTGTTGAAATTACACATCACACTTTTCCACCACCAGTCATCAAAATAGATCCGGGTGGTTGTGAACATTTTCATTTTATTTATCGAATACAAGGAGAACGGACAGCTTATTCTCGTCCCTCTTCAACACAGCCAATAAGATTGCGTGTTTATTCCCGGTCACGCCGGTAGAGGATTGTTATTGCGATGCTACTGCAAGTCTATCTACTCATATATCTTCACATACTATACCTGTCAACACAAAAAACCTCTTGCTTGACTATTTGCCATATTGGTTTATATTTTTAAATTCAAGGCAGTCGTACCTTTTTCAAGTCTGAATTAGATAGCTATAGTTGCTACAAGGGATATGGGTGAGCAAATGTGAAAATCTTGATCATATAAAAAATAAGCAAATACCAATTAAGAGACCCATTTCTTATTTTATATGCAACGTTACAGGCTTTCAATTATATTTAGAATTAATTTATTTTGTAATTTGTAATACTAGGATTAAATGCCAATGATTTTCTGTAAAGGTAATAATTTTCTGATAACTTCATAGTTTTTAATAAGAGACCTAGAAATTTAATTTTAAATAAAGAATACACAATTTTGACTAATTATCGATTTTTGCTTTTGATATCTGATTCGTTTAGCATACCAACGACATAATTGTTTATTAGTTATAATTATGGTTCCTCTCAAATCTCAACCCCATGAACCATCAACCAAACTTTATACATAATGCGCATTTCTCTTCTACGTACCTTCACGTCCAGACCTTGAGGTTCAAGCGATATCCGAGACATGGACTTGCAGCCTCATGGACCAAATCTGCTGTCTCTTGCATGCAAGGGAGTTTATGGCACCCCTCTATGGCCTCTTAAGTTTGAGGGATCGAAGCGATAGCTTTCAAACGTTCTTGTTGCCCACAAACTTTGCCTGTGTGTGAGCAGAACCTTGCGACGGAAGAAGAATAAAATGTTTTATGGCAGAGTAGCGTGCATCAATCTTTTCTGGGCCAACGAGAAAAATGAAAAGAAATAGAATATTGCGAAAGGGGGTCTCGGCTTGGGGAGGAAAAAACTTATATCCCAATACGTACATAGCCCCTCACGCAGCACAACAAATGATTGAGGGTGAATAAAGGGTCCGGAACTGTCTCGTCTCCTCTGGGTAGAAAGTAAACAACTCGGTTGAAACGAGGAAAACCAATTTTTCAGTAGTTCCCATATGACTAACTGTCGAGTGAAGTAATTATATGTCATATTGAGATCAAATTATTAGTTGAGTATCAGCAGAGTCACAATAACTCTGAATGGTTCTTCAAGCACGCTATTCCAATTTCGATATGAATATTTTCCTACCTTCGTAGTGTCACGTACTATGACATACGTATGTACACCATTCACGATGTGCCGCCATATAATTTCTCCCAGGCAAGGAAATTCAACGCAATCAGTGCATGCACTCTTATGTAGAAACTAAAAATCATCCTAAATTAATTGGATTAGCAAAAATACAGAAGATTTGTATAACCCTAGTTTCAACCCATAAAAAATCCTATAGCAAAGTTCTTAAAATAATATATCTTTACTTATTGAAAAACCTCGAACTAAATACGAATTTAGGTTAGCCTTAATTTCCTTTGATATCTCACTTAAATGTGAACCAAATAATTTTAATGACAAAATTTTTTCATCAAAAGTGGAAATTATGAAAATATGGACAGCCTATAACCCTGAACAGCGGAGTAGAAAACGCACAAATACCTCAGAAGTAAACGCTGTACCTTTGCGCAAATTTGCATTTGAGAACAGACAAAAAATGATAAGTTTTCTGGAGAAAGCCATGAAGAAAAGGAAATGAAAGAGAGATATCAAGGAAATATCCCCGAGTATCACGTGGGGCAGAGGGTGCTTTCATATACGCCATCCTTCCCAAATGAGGCAATGGGGAAAATGTAGTGAACGTTCAAATCTTACCAGGTATCAACAATAAATTAATGAAAATTCAAAAACTATGGCTTTCTTGCTACCCCTACTTTGCAGTCACACGCAGAGAAAAGATTGAGAGCACCTAATCAACTAATACTTATTGGTACATTATAATTGAATCAGAATGAACACGACATTTCACGCTCAGAATCCCATGCTGTATCACGGAACATTTTCAATGAAATGAGTTCAAATACAGGCTTTTAAAATATTTAACCAAGGAAAAAAATACCATTAATTTCATCCTTGGCAAACTAAAAACTCGGGAGCGAATGAATACGCAAGGCGTAACATCAAAAGCAGGTAATTTGGCAGCTCTCACTCAATAAGGTCAATCACCTCCGAGAGAACTCTATCGGATAATTGACCAATGCATTTTACGGGATTATGTCAACAAGGTAAATTTGTTATGACAAAACAGACTGGTCTTATCATGAACAAGTACAAAAAAATTATGAATATTTTTCAAGCTGAACACCACCAATACTGTAATGTGCTTATCACTTAAAGATTTTTTTATCGTTGAAGAATTACCTCACCTTACATACAAAATTAGTGCATAAGTAACTTGAATTTTAATCTACTCGTAATGTAATTTACAATGATCATATTTGAGTCGTTATAGTCATGTGATCTCATTTCAGTCTCCTCTGAAGTATCATTATTCCCATTCCCCAACTACAGCTCTCCATGGAGCGCCAATAATTGCATAATACGTATGTAAAAGAGTAATTGCACGAATTATTCTTACTATTTACACTATTTAGCCAGATAATTATTTCCAGCGTATCCTTGAGTACTTGATGCATAGTAAAGGGCAACAATATTTTATACATAACGTGTGAAATCTCCTCGTTGTTAATTTATGATGTCATTTAAAAACTTTTTGCATACTATTTAACCGGATGATTACAGGACATTCACAAAAATCCCCTTGCCACCCACCCAAGCGGTGCCTTGCAGAGTACATAATTAATAAATAAAATAAAAATAAATAAACATGAATATTTACACGCAGTTATTGCCAGGGTATATATACGTATATGTAATTGTTGACATTAGTTCATACGTTACCGAAAATTATTAAGGCGCTTAACGATTCACTGAAGAGAAAACAGTGGTTCTTAAATCTTTGATAAAGGCTGAAAGAGTTGAGATTTCTCAATTCCTATGCTGTAAATCAAATTTTAGTTTCCCAAACCATTTAGCCTGAAAGATAGTGACTTAAACGATAAAAAAAATCCATTGACAACGGGCCAAAATTCGGGCCCAGGTTTAAATGGCTACGATTTGGTGTGTTAAAATACGTATTCCGGCGCGCAATAGACTCCAACGCACTACCATGACCCTTCAAAGTTGTAACACCACCCCCGTTCTGGTACTTGCAGCCTCAATTATGGATATCGGACTCCAACGAACTCCACTTAGATATCCTGGAGAATCAACATGCTGAATGGCGGGCGATCGTACCGAAAACGGAAATAAATGAAAACTCGGCCTTGCGTCCACATGGAAACCAAAGCAGGGAAAGGGAAAAAACGTGATCGGTAGCGGAAGGGAAGGATAGGCAAGAGGCAACGAAACCGCCCTCTCCCAATATTCCTTATGGCTCCCAACTATTACTCCCCCGTCCCAGTAAAAACAGGATTCGGGAAGAGCAATATAAACCAGTTTCCCGAAAGAAATTAGGACCGCTAGGGGCAAAACCGGTAAAAAAATAGCCACAGCCATCGACGCTCCGTGATCACTCCTTCCTTCCTCACCACTCCTCCCCTGACTCCGACGTCGATCCCGCCAGAGGGAGACCCAACCTACTGCCTGTCTTCATCACGTCGCTCAAGTGGACAGGTCTAAACCCACCCGGGTCTGCGCCCACCCCCCCACAAACTCTACCCCTCAACCTCTCTCCGCCCCTCGACACCGCTAACACACACTAGTGTCCCTCTCGCGTTTCCCCTACCTCTCCATTCCGAGAGGAAGGATCTCCCCCACACTCTCCGCCCTCTTCCCCTCCTGCCGTCCCGCCTTGTTTACATCAAGGGACTCTCTCCTGGCATCCATCCCGAAAGTAGCAGATCTGTTCACGTGAGCAAGTCTGTCCAGACCGGCAGTTCCCTCGATCCTCGCTGTTCTTCCACCCGCCGTACCCGTGTCCTGGCCTCCTCCGTCCCATCACCCAGCCCCCTCACCCCGCCTTAGTCGCCCACCGAGCGTCGGCCCCCACGTCGGCCTCCTTGACGCGGTCCCTCCCACAGCCACCGCGTCGCACCCCCCCCTCCCGGCATCCCTCCAGCAAACCGACCATGGGCGGGCGCCCGACTCCTCGTCGTCGGTGAATGGTGTTGCATACCTCGGCCGTAAGTGCGGCCGCCAGCTTCATCGATCTCCGGCACGGGCCTAATTCGGCCGATAAAACTATTTTCTCTGTCACATCAACGCGGGCGAAAAGTGAAACTATACTTAAGACAAATTTTAATTATTACTTCACAATTCATGCGGCCCCGAAATCGTCAATCATAACTGACTAAGGTTATCGTTGTAGTTTTCAATTTTTGAAGGGAACCCGAATTGCAATCGAGAAAAATATTTGGGTGGTAATGCGTAGTGAATTCGATTATAATGAATCGTTTCTGAGCGTGTGCAGAACATTATTTTGCTGACAGCGATGGATTAAAAAGAGACGCAACTTTTGGGACACAAATTGAATCCCTAAGGTGCAGAGTAGGAAAAAGTAGAATCGTAACTATCAAGAACCAGGGGGCATATAAGTTCTGTCAAAAAATGAATAAAGATTGAACTATAAGAGACCAGCTGAGATTAAAATATAATTTCGATCGAAGGAATGGAAGATAACCTCCTAGAGAGAATAGAAAAAAATCATTTGATTTGTTCATCAAACTTAGGATTGAAGAAAGAATTGATGAATGGCTGAATTTCGCAAATTGCATGTTAGTTGCCTTCTATGAAAAATCCATCCGTCTTGCGCTAAGTAAGAGAATCCACCTTTAACTCCCATCGATGAAATGGCTATAGGCTTAGTCGACATGTGATCATGTTCCCATTCAACGGCCTAAGCTAGGAGGAGAGTATGTAATCTACAGCTTTTGTTCTTCCCTGAATTTCCCAGGTCCATTGTCCTCGTATCCTTAACTACCATGAAAGGATCGATGCTGACGTGCCGGAGGTGTAGCAGGGCTTCCCGATTTTCGCAAACGTCTCTATGTTTCTCCCAAAATATCCAACCATTCAACTGAGTACGTATTTACCTATTTTACACCACCTGGATGGAAGATAATGCATCGTGCCGATCGACCGATGCCCAAAATTGAAAACTCATGGAATGGAATAGAACGTTTGCTTACAAAAATTTAGCCTCATAAATCCTTCGGGCCCGATGAAATGCCCGCTCTTATATTTATGGATCTAATTTCGAAAATTTCGCCATATCTAGAAATAATATTAAAGAAGTCGCTGGTGGATCACAAGGTTCCCAGAGATTGGAAAACGGCTAAGGTGACACCAATATTTAAAAAATGATTCATACATGAATGTTCATGATATTCTTATTTCGGGAGACAGCAATGTTCCAATGGACGCGATTTGTCTAGATTTTAAGAAAGCCTTCGACCAAGTACCTTATAGTAAACTATTGGCAAAGCAATTAGCATATGGGATAGATAAAAATATCCGGGGTTGGATTAAAGACTTTTTGAATGGTCGGGTACAAAGAGTAGTGATAGATAGAGTTAGCTCAAATTCAGTGGAAGTGACTTCAGATGCTCCCCAGGGAAGTGTCATCTGACCTCTTTTATTCCTACTTTACGTTAACGACATTGATTCCGTAGTCACTAATAAGATACGTTTATTTGCCGACGATACAGTGGTTTACCGTGATAGCCGTGATCCAGAGGACACTGCAGCTTTGTCAGATGACCTCAATGCTATATAATACTGGTGCGACACTCGGCAATTAGAATTAAAATTAAAAAAGTGCGTAGTCATATATTTACGGAAAGGAGAAATTTCCACCCGAACGCCCACTGCATTGGGAACATCGAAATATAATGTGTACACTCAATTAGATACCTCGCCCTTACTCACGATCTCTCCTGGGTGAAACATATACGGTATAAATGCGGACAAGCTAAGAAAAAAATATAATTTATTAGAAAAGTACTGGGTAAATGTGATGATAAAGTCAAAGAGAAATGTAATCAGTCGTTTGTTAGGTCTCATGTGCTGCAAGTATATGGAATCCTTACGAAGTAGGGTTAATTGCCGACTTGGATCGCGCACATCGTAGATGAGCTACATTTTTTAAACGTTTTTACGGCAAACTCAGTAGCTTATCCCAAATATTAGAGGAGCTAGGATTGGATCACTCAGAAGCGAAGTTTAAATTACAAATTAAATCTATAATTAATTGATTGTGAGGATCTTTTTGGCAGTGGCGCAGAAAATTAGTATTATAACCTCATCGTACTAAGGTAGAAGAGATTACATGTATGCTAATAACATTACATATAATAAGTGTAGAAAGATTTTGTCCACCAACGATATGGGATCAGAATAACATTTTCTGACCACGGTTTGGCCATGTTTAGGCCAAAATTAGTCTGGTGTATGTTAACCCTCTGCTACACATCCTTGCGGTTATTTGCAGGGTACTACAATATCTAAAATAACTAAAATTACACAAATGCCTTATCAATCCAATTACACAAGGTACCCACATTCTAGAGGCATATTTCAAATGAGGCCCAACGAGCGAAAATTAACACTTCTCTTTTACTTTTCATCACATTTTTCACAGGTTTTAAATAACATTTTGGAAAAGCAGATATTTTCGGTTTTTTTAGACTCACATATTGCATAATTAAGTCAAAAGTTAAATATGATCAAATATGGCGAATGAAGATCAGGATTGAATTGGTAAGCAACGAATAGCGAAAAAGGACTTGATTATAACGGATTGAAGGAATATAGATTTAGTCAAATGTTAAAATAGGAAATAAGGGGTTAAATCACTCGAATACCCTGTATTGACAAATGGAGGTTTTTGATGCGCAATAGTGCAGGTTTTTTTCGATGCGCTACAATATGTTTTCGTGTAAAAACATAAAGTGTGCCCGGAATTTAAACTTAAACACTATTAAACACTAAATAATACTTTCTTGAGAAAAATAAGAATTATTCTAAAATATTTTATATTAATTTGAAACATAGACACTTTATTTGTAAATGGAATTTATTGTTTAAGGTCATTCAAATTAATAAGTGAGATTAAAATTTAAAAAAGTGCTCTTCTGGAGAAATATATGATCACCGCTTTGAAAACTATTGTGTAACTCTTATTTCAAAACAACAGTACTGTTCCGAATAAAATGGCGCAAAGACAGAAGCATAAGAAATGAAAAGGAAAGAATTTTAGGGTAATTAGAAAAGAATACCATATTTTACTTCACAGAGAAGATCCTAAATTAAATACTGAGATAACCCGCATGCAAATTTGTCGACAGTAAAAAATTTGCTTTGAAGATATTCAATGAAAATAAACGGAGAACTACATTCTCTACACACAGAATAAATATACTTTATTTTCAAGCTTCACTTCGTGGAATTGTGTGATGCCCTTATTAAAGTAATTTGTAATTTTCAATATATTTTATAAAAACTACATAGGTAACAAAAAATAAAATCTGTGGAAAATCATAAACCCCTTTAATACGGACATACGGAGTAAGCTGTCAATAGGTGCTTGAAGTACGTGCGTAAAAGAAATATATCACCCAGCTTAGGTGGTGCGAGCAGGAATGATGATTCACAAGGTAATCCCAAATTAAGAAACCATTTATTAGAAAGGAAGAGGTACTGAACTAATATAATAAACTTTTAAGGACAAGGAAAAGGTAAAAGATGAAAATTACGCGTCACATGTTATCTAAAGAATCAGACCCATCGTTCATTTGAGCAACACTCAATAGAAGAATAGCAAGAAAATTACTAGCTGGTGGTGGACGATGAAGATGAAAGAGATAATATGGGAGACAGAAAGCATGCTAAATTAGAAAAATATTCAACCATAAAAGAAATTACAAAAAAAATGTATAGACGGATTGTACATTTTGGAGGTATTTTAGAAGAACATAACAGAAGGAAAAATATATTCGATAGAAATAGATAAATATAGTTCTACGAGGAAAATGTGGAATGAAGAGGAATATAACATACATAGAAGAGATTGGGTCATCAAACTTTTATACTGGTTTGATATATTCGTTCTCTACCACCAAATTTGTTGATTTTTCCAACATTTTCGTCCAAAAGAATATCACGAAGGGACCTATAGCGTTTCTGGGCCGAAAATTAAGCAGTCACTGTACATATTCTACGTCCAGTAATAAAACATTTCCTCAATAAGAGATTTTCATAGCGTTCAAATTTCAAACTTTTAACTGATAGATTAATTATCCGACTAGTTTATCGACTAAAAAGTGAATAATATCATGGAGAAAGTAGATAATGATCGAATAAAAAATATGTATTCAGTTAATATAAATGATATATCATAATATGCGTTATAGAGTGAAAATGAAACAACTTTTGACATAAATAGATAAAAAAAATTCGGGACCAAAAGGATAATGAGACAATGTTATTTGCTACGCCTGAAAGGGTAACTTTGATAAATTATTTCCTTTGAGGATGATTTTATGAGTAAAATACTATGTAAATATATTGTCTGATACCGGAATATTTTATCTTACTTGATTTAACTGTACCACGCACTTTCAAATTTAATCGTCGGAGTTATTTATGTCACAGTAATATCTACCTGGCCTCCCCTCTCACTGCGTATTGCCCTTCGTGGAACATTCACATTAGAAAGGCTCCACTTGTTTCTGCATAACTCTCAAGTGAAGACTAGACCAAAAAGCATTTATATGACTTCATTTTCAGGCAATTTGCGTCACGTGCATCACCAAAAGAAGAAACACCTGAACTTGTTTCGTATTCCAATTTGGTTGAAGCCAGAATATTTCCCCCTTCGGATGCAATTCTATTTTACTTTTCATCGTTGCGAGCGACGAAAGACGACGTTTTATCCATCTAAATAGACCAAAAAGAACGACCCACTCCTCTTTATAGCTCAAAAGAACTCCCGTAGAGAAAATTACTTCATTGTGCTTCCCGGAACTGTTTCACTGCTTTTTTCCCCTCTATT
Organism: Hetaerina americana; assembly: GCF_022747635.1. Classification (NCBI taxonomy): domain Eukaryota; kingdom Metazoa; phylum Arthropoda; class Insecta; order Odonata; family Calopterygidae; genus Hetaerina; species Hetaerina americana. Next base: position 8,678,327 of record NW_027286730.1, read on the forward strand.
ACAACTACCCTTTACCCTTTTCTCCCACGCGCTACACTCCTACCCGTCGAACGAGCCAACCGGCCTCCTAGAATACCCTTTGAGGAAATGTAACAATGCACTCCTGTCCCATTCACTACCTCCCACTATATCCCCCTTCCCCGCCCAACGCGACCTATTTCAAGGGAGTCGTGCGTGCCTCTCTTCAAAGGGACCCAGCAGGATCATAACTCTGTGTTCTGTGGAGTAATATATATTTTCTTCTCGGATCCCTGGTGTGTTATTTGGTAATCTTGGTGGATTGGCAAGATATAAGATCTTTTACCACCGGCTCGCCCACAAATCGAGACCGCTTGGAACCACACTCGGGACTAACCCCACTCCCGAGCACCCAACGATTTCAAGTCCTCAGCCAAACTGCACCGGCTCATGCAAAACGTGATCGAGGTGACAAAGGAAGCGACACTCTTCGCCAAGGGGAGTGATGTTTTTTTGTGAAAGGTATAAACGAGCTGCCGAGCAACGAACCGCAGTTTGAAAATTTTACATATACACGTTATAATGCTGCATTTTCGTGGCTATTGCTTGGCGATAGTAATAGAAGTATTTACTCACCCCAAAGGTTTTTACTGGAAGCAATCACCATTTGTATTTCCGTAATTGAAAACATACGCGGATACGAGGAAATATATTTTTTTTAGACTGCGATTAAAAATATGTAGAAATTGAACTTGTCCGTGATGGAACACAAATATGTATCCGCATTGTCACTGATAGATTTTGCTAGGTGTAGTAATTTTGGAGCTTCCATGAATTCTTGGCTGAAATGGTTTATTAATCAATTATTTTAAATATCTTTTCAATTATTCTACTGCTATGACGTCAAAGAATACACAGTATTTCCTGTTTTTCCTTGAAATCGATCACTACCTTCCACTCACTTTGGCACCTAAATGTAGTGCTGCCAAATAACAATTTTTATTGTCCTAAAAATTTTAAAACCTCAGAATTGCGTATTGTTGAATTTGTGAGCTTTTTCACTTGGTTAATATAGAATTTCAATAACACCAGCATATAAAAAAAGAAATCCGTACATTACCACATTTTATCTGATACATTATTACTTGATGACACTTGTGTTTTTAACTCTATGAATATATAAACCAGCCAAACAAATAATTAATGATAAACAGCAAAAATGTATGACTGTGATTTTCCTTCTGGAAAACTAGCCCAAAAATCATTGACCACCAATATTCCCTCTTTTTTGTAATGTTCCACTCATTCATCTACCGTAATTTTTCCTAAATTAATTTTTTTAAGTGAGAGTCTTATTTTCATTTCAACTATTAAAAAGTCGATGGAGCATTTTTTATGATTTTACGAGGATTTTTGGCAATCCATACTAAATTAAATTTTTCAACAATTTCTTTACGACTTCTTTCAGAAATGAATGATAAAAAAGCATTTCAGCAACTATTAAGGTGACTGTAGACTCAATTTGATAAAGAATACTTCGAATAAAGACAATTGCGTCCCCGCTATTTTTTCACGTAGCATATAATTTCCCCGCGATTTTGTTTACTTCACCGAATTAGACTCAGAATTTCCCAGTAAAGATTTAGTCGGAAGGAAGGAAACGCGGAAAAATTTTAATGGGATTCCTGTGGGTAATGAAAAATTCCCTCGGGATCGGACTTATATCCCCACTTAAAAAAATGTCAAAAATTCCCATTTCTGCAGATTGCTCATTATCTTTAGCCCCAAAATCTAACCACGGGTCCTTCCTCCCATTATCCGCCTCTTTTCAATCATTTCCATACCCGGCGGAATGTAAAATCATTAAACATTTCGTGGGTGCCTGGGCATTTGTTTCCATGGGTGGATGAATCAAAAATCAAATATGGACCGAAGATAAAAAAAACTATCCTTTGAAAACTTCAATGACGCCACCCTCACGATCTTTTGAACTATTTTCATCTGAACCAATTAAAAGGCACGCTCCGAAATAAAACGTTAACGACCAACCTACGGCTACCTGCCACTGGGCACCTACCGTTGACTTTTTTTATATCATAAACGCAAGGCGGGGGCAGCGGTGACGCAGTAGTCCGGACCACTGTTGCCAATACATCCCCTTAAATAGCTCACGGGAACGGAAAATTTTGACAACGCCAAAATTAAACCCCCTGATTATTAGGGTGAAATACATCACGTCACATCAACGCACGCATTTATTTTGAGATACACGTGTGTGCAAGAATGATAAGAGACGACGCAAAAGCTTGGGGGAAAGGATAAATGAACTACTTTTTCAGAACGAGGGTGTCACCGCGCATGCAGAGAATAAAGCGGCCTTACAATGACACTGGCATTGTTGAAAAAGGGGATGAAATAGCACCGCTTCAAATTATCGTTATTACAAACAAAAGTAACGGTTCTTGGAAGCATTGAGGAAAGTTTTTAAAAAAATTTAAGCCCAAAATATCCGCCTATAGACGATTAATTTTTCTTTTCAGATATCTAAATGACCGGCAATGATGAAAAGAAGAGAGGAGTTAAGCTGAATAACTCACACTAACACGGCTTCCAGTCTGAATAAATAATAAGTAAATAACAAAACAATACAACAAAACCCTGTAAAAGATGAAATATGTAGTTAATTAAAAACCATGGATTGTACTCTTACAGGACTTTCAAAGATGGGTAAGAGGAGCTGAAGAATAAAGAATAGAATCATTGAAAATGTAGTGATCCAAAAGAATGAAAATTTTTAGATGAAAGACAAATATAATGAAAAAATACTACGATGAGAGAAATGCATATGTTTAAGAAAAGCATAAAAAATATAAGAGGAATAATTACATCCTATGGCGGTAAAATACTTAAAGCATAATGATAAACGTGATGGAGGTAAAATAAAAACATGATCGCAGGAAGGTTGAATAGTTTGAGTTGAGTCTTAAGACGAAAGATTCACCCTCACTGATCATTGTCTTTCCTTTCCCGCTTAGCTCTTATGCGTGGAAGTCACTGTCTTCATATTCAGCAAGATTTCAGAGGGGCGAGTAGAGTGAGGTTTGAGAACTGCACCATTAATTACAAAAATTCCAGGCACTGTGATGAGTTTGCAATTGGGATTTAAGATAGGAATGAGGTGTTAGTGCTTTGTTCGCGGATACCTTAAATTTTTCCATGCATAATCATCAGTTTCACCGAAGAAGAGAAATTATTCTGGTCAATGCCCGTTTCGGGTGTATTTCACTAATTCATTCGGGTGATCTGATCTTCCGATAGAGTCAGATGATTAATAATTACCTCAGTTATAAATGTATTTTATTAGTACTTTGCATTTCTAAGCCTGAATTCTGTTCGTTTTTTTGCAAAAGAGGACATTTTAAGCCTAGTTCCTCTATTCAATGTACAACCTTATTAACGAATTAAGGGTATTTCTCAGAGCATAAAAGAATTCCTTCATTAATACTTTCCTTGCGGTATCCCAAACACTTGCCATCTACTCCAAAGATTATATGCTATTATAATTGGTATATTCTTGGTACGCTCAAACAAGTGGTTAACAAATAAGAGAAGAGCATATATAAGCCTAATGCCAACAAGATGGCGTCTCCCTGTCCTCATTCATGCTACGGGTGAGCAAAAGAGGAAGGCAAAGGATAAATTAAGGGGAGTAAGTGACGGAAGATGTTGGCGCCATAAACCATGAAGTAATTAAGTGACTGCCAGAAAGTAGAATAACATGAAGGACTGCTACAAACCAATCCTCTATTTTGAAAGCCTATGACGTTGACGATGAAGGGACAAATTATGCTTACATTTATTTGAAATTTATATTTTTAATGCGAAACAAGCAGTCCATGGTTCGGTGACCTCACGCCTCTTCACAGGAGTAATAGCACACATGGCATTGCAAAGATCACCGAACTGTTATGGAAACTTCCCCAGCGTGCTGCCCAACTTTGATTCCTCTCCATGGTGGTGGACCTTCAACGTTTATAATGACTTTTGCCCTCCTTCACTCGCCTTCCGTAGCATAAAAAATCCACAATTTTTTAGGCTCCGCTCCCGAAAATATATGTGTATTTTTTTTAACAAAAATTCGTATTTATAATACAGATTCAGAATTTTTCTTCAAAATAAAAATATAATCCGCGAGAAAGGTGGAAAGGCGAAGGGGAGAGCTAAAGCGCTCGTTATATAAAAATGCTTCCTGGCTTGTTTCCCAGATGGCGGGGCAGCTGTTTCGCCTATCATATAAGAGAGGTCGCTCTTTTTAAAGACAATCTGCCGCCCACCCTTGGAACATCACCACCGGTTTCCCTCCGGATCTTCTCAGCGCCTCTATAACTCGGCTAACCCCACTGCCCCTCCCCGTAACCTCCTCTCTACCTCGTTTCGTTCAAATCTCCCCCTTTCTCTCTCCTGCCTTCGCCTTCCGCCGTGGTTACCCGGCCAAAAGGTGGAAATGGAGAACTTCCCTCCGTGCGTCACGCGGCGAAGGATGCGTTGGCGGGGGAAAGGGAGGTATCCTAAGGAAATCTCCTTTTGTGTGTGAGAAAGAGCGGAAGATATCACTCGCCTCGCCATGCGTGACTCTTTTTCCCTCTTCCTGCGCCTACTCCACCTCCATGCCTCCCCACGTCACCCCCTTCGTTCTTTCTAAAACCGTAAATTTGTGAAAAGAAATGTTTTGCCTCTTTGTCCCCCCTCCGCCGCCCTCTCACTCTCTCTAAGATAGACCTTTGAGCTCCATCCACCTTAAGACTCCTTCAGAAGAAAGGAGAGAAATTCGGAGACACCTATTTCCATGGAAACAAACGCCGTCCTCTATTGTTCTTTTTGTTTCCTCGGGAAGCTAATTTCTCTCGTATCGATGTGCTAACAAACGGGAGTCATGGAGGGGGATATAACAGTCTTTCTAGAATTTAGGATACTCTTAGCTCTTTATATTAGCCTGACATTTCACAAAACGGAAAATGTTCCAAGGGAATACTTGCTAATTTGTTGAATAGCTAATAAAAAGTGATGTAGTCATTTTCCTTGGCGAGTAAATGAGTTATTTCAAATTTTTTTATTCATGAAGGAAGCGCTAAGGATTTTTGGCGTTCTACCGTTTATTGAATTCCAATAATTTGAACAAAACAAATTTCCTTTTTTGGGAAAACTATTCCTTATTTATTTGAATCCATTTAGGTACCCTCTCTCTAAATGGCTTCAACGATTCCCTTTCGCTAGGGAGTGTAATACCTCGTTGATTAGTAAGTGCATTCTTCATTGATTAGTAAGTGCATTCTTTATAGTTCCAAAAAACTACCAAGAGATTAAGTCAGTTAACTTCAAAAGATTTATGCGTAAGCTATCTACAATACAAAATCTTTATAGTTTGAAGAATTTAACATAATAATTGCAAATTATTTTTATCTTTATTGAAACATTCTTTTAATATTACACTGATTCGCAGTATTTCATACCACTGAGTTTAAAAAACAAATTGTATGACATGAGAACGAATAATTTTAAAAATATATCTTTTGAAATATTGAGAAATTAATGGTTGAACTTTTTTGCATGTAGCTGAGAATATTATTTCAAAATACTCAATTAATTACCAAGAACTTAAGATAGCTAGCGTAAATACACTGCTCAACTTAATTCAATTATTGCTTACACTGAATTAATCATACATTAGATCCAGGCAGTCTTATGTCCAAATAGCAGGAGCAGATTTCGCCGATTTTAATAAAAGAATTTAAAAATAATTTAATCATTTTCAAAAATTAGTAAAACGATCACCTTAATGATAAAATGTATAATTACTGAAATTTACTATCTGATGAATGATTACACTAGCAGCACTTTATATTTGTTTTTATATTGATATAGCTGTCAGTAGGCTAACCAAAAAACTAGTACTGAATGTGAAAAACTGAATGTAATATATTCTTTATTTCGTGGCCTGCTTTCTTGAAATACGATTTGTACAAGTAAACTTTAAGCCTATAAAAAAATTTGGCATTTTTTATATTAAAATAAATGAATCGATCCTAAATTAACCATATTTATCTGAAAAATAAAAAATAACCGAGAAAATTTTGAGCATTAAAACTTCCTCATCTTTGAACATTAAAAGACAAATAATACAAGTGAGTTCAAAGATAAAAATTTCCAGTTCCTGATGTAAAGGCTTATAAATGTTAATATCTCATAACCATTTATATGTTAAACTAATCGGTCAGCTTTCCATATACCGATACTCCGGTACTCACATTCAAAGAACTGTAATTTAAAGGCACGAGTTTAATCGAATCATTAGAATAAAGAGAGCTGCCTTGAATTTTGATAGCAACGGAATCTATTTTTTGCAAAAAATGTTTAAAATTGAGGCGGTTACTATAACCGAGATTACGCGTATTATCATATCTAAATTTCCTATTCAACTTGGTTGCACACCAAATTAGTTTATTTAGTTCACTTCTATTTTTAAGTGTTCACTCATCACAAAGGAATGATCCACCCTACAGTGGATTTCACACCTCACCACCCCAATTTTGATAGAATAATTAACGTTTACGTTTATATATAAATTGATCAGAAATGTAAGAACTTAGAGCTGTTTTAATAAATTTGTTTTAATACCACAAACTTCTCCGTTACTTTGGAAATGGCAGCGGAGTCATATTTTCTCAACTTGAAATAAGCACCCATTTTCAAGAATAGAAAATGGGCGTCATTAAAATGCATTACAACACTCCCTCCCATACAATTTAAAACGTATAGAGCACAAACGGGGTCGTGCTGTGGGCACGGGACTGCGAGCCAACTTCGAATGCATAGATTATTTCGCCAAAGAGATGCCGCGGAGCGCGTAAACATGGAGGTATCTACGGGAAGATCTCGTGGTGGTTCTCGTTTCGGCCCTTCCGAGTAACTCCCTCCTCTTTAAGTTGCGTGACATCACACTTTCCCCGCTCCTGCTAATTTGATAGTCATCATTCGGCCGTAAAACTTATTTCGTTAGCAGTTATGGTTCTTATAATAATACCCCGGCTCCCTCACCCCCCCCCCAGCGTCCCCGGCCAGAGTCGTCTTCCTCCTCACTCTTTTCCCTCTAAAACCTCATTACTCGACCGCACCCACGCTCGCTCGCCACAACTTCGGTGAGGGCTCGCGATTGTGATCCGTATCAACGCCCATTTCACCGCTCTTAAGTTGCTGCCCTTGCTCGCAGTCGCCTGAGACTTCACGTGCATAACGTCTTTATCACCAGTTCCGCGCTCAAGGATAAAGCCCTCCTCCTATCGATGCTAAGCGTCCAAGTGCCATTAGGAGGAAAGGTGTCTTACCTAAATGCCCAACTTGGCAGAGAGAAGTGTAATATTTTGTTCTATGCATAGAATTTTCTCAGTTGCGCGCATGAGCGGATTTTTAAATTGGGATTTTAATTGAAATCACATTATATTACGAAAAAAATAACATTATAAGCCTTGTACTGCAAAAATTAATTTGAAGCTCATAATAAGGACAGTGGTTTACTGCAGGAAAGTCTTCCTCACGTATAAATACATTGCATATTTTCCCTAGAAACGAACGTTTAACGAAAATTTTACCTAAAACACAAATTTTTATAAGATATTTTCAACACTCTTTACCAAAAATTTAAATGATATTAGTTATTGTCGTAATTTTATAAAGAGACTATATGATAAGCGTAAAATAAAGCAACATACAATTAAGATGTTATAAGTTTCTATTAATATAGAGAGCCAAATAAATCATAGGTGGCACAGGATAAAACCTGGCTCTCCTACCGTGAAGTACGAATTTTAAATGCAGTTGGTCTTAGTAATGGGTGAATTCTGCCCTTACCTATCAAACCTACCTTCAGGTTGATAACTGTTTTAATGGTTTTTTACGGATCACCAAAGTAAAAATTCACTTAGAATTAACTAATAATGTGAAGCTCACAAATTCAAAATAACTAACCAGTAGATATATTTTTAGAATTACAATCGACCAATTACGCAGGGAAACACATAACCCTTGGAAGACAATGCAAAAGCAGAGCATCAACTCAGCTGGCGTATTTTGAAGCATGGTAGCTCGATACATGAGGCAGGCAGCCCGAGTAAACGTGTGGTGCTATAGGAAGACCCAGAATGCGATAATTGAAACGACCAATATAAGGCACGAAATCGATGGAATATGAATGCATGAGGATGTGATCAGATGGGAGAGCCGAGCACGTGCGTCAAATTCAATCTCGCTTCAAATCCCTCTCAAATTCTATAAATCGATAATTAGACCAATAATTACCTATGCCGCCCTGGCCTGTACTGCAATGATAGTAATGAACAAAACGACCACTTAGGACAAGGATAGGAGCCCGCGAAGCTCAATGCTCGATGAGATTAAACATGCCACTCCAAAAGGAAGAAGAACTAATTGCATTTATGAATTAATTAAAAAGAAATAACTCTTAAATAAACAATGCTGTTCAAAGTGCGCAGGAAAACTCAACCATAGCCAATATATACGATTAAAGAGTTTCTCCAGAGAAATGAAATTTCTGAAGAAAGAGAATCAATCGTGGTGGAAAAAGTATGAGAAAAGCATATTAAAAGTTTCAGTCAAAAAACAAGTTCTCTATAATTTAACCTTCAGATAAAAAAGGTCAGCCTTTAAAAAAGAAAATTATCATTAAGACATTCTGACATATGACGCATACAATCTACAGATTCGAGAAGAGGAGAAGATAGCAGCAGAGAGTATCTGTTGAGTAGACTGATAACATTTCAGAACTTTCATCATATTTGCTTTCTATTTGCGCTACTTAATTAACCACAGAAATGGACTGGGACATTGACTTTTCCCCTAAATGTTTTTAAAAAAACTTTCCATGAAATAGTTACCTAAAATTTTAACAACCAATGGCACTGAAAATACCTTATTTATTGAAAATTCAAATAAATCCATACTTCATAACCATTTGTATGTTACAGAGGATTTTTTCGGCATCAGAGCCAATTTTAAGATTTACATTGTAACTGTAATTTATTTATGCAATATGGTTAAGCAAGCTAATCCGTTTCTTTTCGAAAATTTTCCCCATCCCAAATTAGCAAGAAAATGACGTTGCTTGAGCATACCTTAGTCCAACTAAGCACAAGAATTTCAAACGCAGGCAAATTAAGCATTTTTACTAAACGGATTTTTCCACCTAAATAGGGAATTGTTTCTAAATGTAATTTAAAATAAGAACCTAAAGAAAACAACAATGAAGTTTGTATTCTCAAATTAACTCCTGAAATATAATAAAATGTAGAATGAAAGAAAACGCAGAATTTCACTCAGATTTCGATGAAAAATATTTGTTATCAATATATACAGTTTAAATCTCGCTTTTACTTTTACTGCGCCCTTGAGAAGATAAAAGCTGGTATCTTTAAAGGCGTGCTGTTAAAACAAGGTCCTAACCGCCGATCTTCATCCGCCAATATTTACAGATAAGCATGATTTCATGCGGTAAATTGTTTGGATAAGGTGCTGGCTTGAATGATGAGCGGGTTCTCATTCAAAAGCCACTCCTGCGAGGGTCATTAAGCATAAATCCTTCTGACTCTTTTATCTTCCCATTTGTTTTCAAGTACCGAGTCCCCTTACCAAGCCGAGCCCAACTCACCCAAACCTTGCCCTAATCTATTGTGGCTTGGCACTAATATGCAATGAGTTTACGTACCGTTAACTCCATACTTGCCCACCCCCAGCATCTTCATCCCTGCTCTATGATCGCTAATGATTAACCGTTGACGCGCCTCAAATAAAACAAAACGCGGGTACGCCGGGGCCGAACATTCTTTACGCCTCCCTACATCGCCCACCCCTTCCCAAACCGACGTAGGCTCTCTCCTCTTCATCCACCCCTGATATCCCCGCTCCTCATTTTCCTTCCAACACCTCTTTAACCCCCCCTCCAATTCCTTTTGAGCCTTCCTTCTCTTCCGCGAAGTACCCCCGTGCTTCGCCCACCCTCTCTCTTGCATTCCCCGCCGCTTTTCAGGACACTCTCCCCTTGTCCTCCGCCCCCCGCTTCCCGATTTCGACCCAACCGGCCTCTCACACTTTCCTCTCACCCTCCCACGGTGGGGTGGGGGGAACCAAGGAAGGAGAGAGATGTGAAGTGTGGAGGGAGGTATTCCGTTTCACTTCCCCTCTCTCCGTCGCTTGAGCGATCATCACTCATTCTTTTAAGTCAAACTTTGGCGAGGGACTCGTAATTATTCCTCCAACTCCTCTTCTCCGACATCCCCTACCCCTCCACAACGCCTAAGTCTCGACCCTCTCCCCCAAAAGCCCCTTAGCCGCACTCTTCCCGCCATTGCCCAACGCAAGCCCTCCTCCCGAACCCCCTCCCCGTCATTATTTCCTCGAAAACTACGTTCGCGGCTCCCTCAGCTCTTCCTTTGTCTCTCTTCCGCGCGCTCTCTCTTTCCTCCCTTCCCTAAACACCTCACACCTTTCTCTCCTTCTCGCCAGCTCAAAATGGCGACACCGGCGGGGGGAAAATGGGGCGGTGGCGGCGGAGTGGGGGAAAGGGGTCATGTCACCCCACACCTCGTCGCGTGAAACCCTCTCCCTCGACGACTCAGATTAAGCGGAGAATGGAAAGGGGAAGGAGCGTGCCGTTTGAAGGGCCCCTGGATTGGGAGAGCAGAGGAGGGTGGGATACCATTGCGTTCCCGGAAGGCAGTCGAAATTCCCCGGCGATGTCTGTAGGCCGCCAGTTAGGCCCCATCTCTCCCGTGGGTGGTCTGCCGCAACCGAATTATTTTTTTAATTATCGAATTTTATCATAAATCTTGGAAAAGCCAATGCTGCTAGCCATTAGGTAGTCTGAACATTTCGGGATGACTCCCCATAACTTTCCGCCATCCCAAATGAATATACCATAATCCCAAAAGTTGAAGAAATTGCCCAAGGGAGAATGCTGTTGTTTGGGGAGGAGTTTCATCAGGTTTGGATCAATATGCGGCAGATTTAAGATGTCTTCAATGTGAGAATCTTGGTTTTTGGAATACAAAATTCCAATTTCATTCATACGTCTTTCTAAACTGCAACGAAGGCAAGCATGCAGCATGTCTATGCGAAAATATTAATGTGATTCCAGGGGACAACCTCGAGTTTGTTCAGAAAAAGCATGCACGCATTTTGCTAAACTTATGCATCGGTTCATGTACTCGTGAACTAATAAGACGATAATGCTATGTTCATAAATAATTGGTCTAATTAATTTTGTAATCCCATTCAGAAAGCGATATTTTTGAGAGTTGACATATTCTTTCTTGCCAAACAATTATAACAACCCAAAGTGCCACATAAAAGTAGGTAGAACAACCAAGAATACATGATTTTCCTATTTACTACAATTTCATACTAATGCATAAAAGTTCTTTTATGAAATTACGGCATGTCTTACCCTTAAATAACAATTGTTATGACAAAATTTCAAATTAAATATTTTCCCGTTGGTATAATACTCTTTCACTCCACTTTTAATTACTAACTTTTATTGTACTCCCTGATGGTCTAAAACCTCTTCTGCGTGTCTAGCTGCACCATAATATCAATTCTAATTAATACAGCTATAACCCAATAAAAAATCTCTCATTCCTGCGTATCAAATGATTTTCTTCGGAAATTGGAATAACAACTCCAGCTTCGGGATTCTATCAGTATTATTAGTAAGCTATGGGTATTTTTATTTAGAAACACTTATGCATATGTCAATAAAGATTTAAACGACGATGAGCCCTAATTCCCTGTAAATACAATTTGAGTTCATCAATTTTAAAACTGTGTGCCTCGCCGCTTACCGTTCGGCCACTCGTTTCTGGGTTAACCCCCAAAAATCGATAATGTTTACTTTCACGCTAAAAAAATATACAAACAAATCATTAATCGCGCCGTGACATTTTTGAAAAAGTTGAAGGTGAAAGAGAGGGCTCATCCTCATCCATCTGCCAGCATCGTCATGAGTGAGAAAATGGAGTTGGTTAACTTCATCAAATACCGTTCCCTTGAGTCTCCCGGCGTATTGTATGAAGCCGGTAATGACCAAAGTTTTTAACTGAAAGCAGTAGAAAAATGCTTCCGCGCGGGTGACTATTCGCAAAAAAATCTCGTGAGAGTTCTAGGCCTAGTTTGCCATCTCATACCCTCCTCTACAGAACAGGGTCTTATTTTTATAAGTAATCGGTCAAACGCCAATTAAATATTATATTTTGAATTATTTTGTTATTATTTTAACTGAGTAAACACAAACTTAGCTGATGTAATATACATCCTAGTTTATAGCACTATTTAATCTATGATTCTGATATCTTAAATGCGTTTCCGTAATAAAAACCGGAGAAATAAAAATTTTAGCATTAAAAACAGCTTTAAAAGAAAACTTAAACGGATATTTCATGCAGGTATCGTTCAAACATCCGCTAAACTTACAGGAAAAATTCCAAATTCATATTTCTTACAATATTAAAAGACAACCCCCATTACTTAAATCATGAAAGCAGGAAGGCATCGGGACACCTTGATCATGCTATGATAAAAAGCATTTCTTCTGAATTAAAGGCTCGTCATTTCTCAACCGTTCAAACATTACGTACCAAACATATTGCATTTCAAGTTCATACATTGTATTTGAAAATAAAGAGAAAATGACATTGTAAATAGAGGTTGTGTTTCGTACGCGCATTTTGTTTGTGAACAGCGTGGGTTCATGGACGCACAGTGACCGTAGTTACCTTATCGATTTGAACATTATACTGTAAGCTTTTCATTTGGATTAAGATATGTTTTATATGTAAGTATATCAATGATTTTAAAACCATCCAGACATATGCGATGAGACACAAATACCAATGGTAAGGCAGGATGATTGGAAAATAATAATGTGTATTTGGAAGCTTTAGTTTTAATACATTTTTTGCGCAGGAAATGAATTCATACAACAATTGTTTTTTGCATCTTTTTTCGAATATTTTGCTCGTTGCTCAAAGCTAAAATAAAAGGCTAGCCATGGAAATCAGATGTCACCAAACAGGCCTTATTATAAGCGTCAAATTTTCGTTTTTTAAAATGATGCACTATCCCATCATTTTTGATGGATTCTATTTTTGCCTTAAGAATATTGAAGAAATTGTGATCGGCTGCACCTTCTCCATATGACAAATGAAAACTTTCTCACCTACGCCAAATTGAGTTCGAGATAAATAAGATTGAACAATTCTATAATGATTACCTAAAACAAAAAACGGATTTTATAAATTAATTTTTCAAGAGCTTTTTAGAAAATGTATTTTTTAATGAGACTTGGCAAGAAAATATTTTGCAAATATTCGGCCCATAAATCCCTTAGGCTACAGTCTGATATTATTTTCCCCTCGTTACGTGTTTTGCAAATGTTTTTCTACTAATTAATCATAATATACATTTATATTTAAATGAAACTATACCGGTGATTGCGTTCTAACAATTAATAAGTTCTGAAATTATTATTAAAGTTTTAAAGTATTAATGCAATTACGGTTATCAGCCTTGATAATCACCTAAATGGACCGTTTGTTTCCCCAGGGTCCTAGCGGTCCACCCGCCATTTGGATCCCAGCATTTTACGATTATTAAATAATGAGAAGCGAAAAAAATTAATTAAAGGATTGTGAAAAGAGAACTGCCTAACCTGCCCCGTATCATACAATTAATGGTACTACACATATTATGCGTACCTATGTGCATATCTGCATGCACAGTTTACAATAATGTCCATAAAATTGGAAGCAATTCTAAACGGGCGAAGAGAGCTCAAGTCTATTTTGTAATAATATATCCAATGCAAGTAGTACTATTTCCATTTTAACGTTTTTCTAACAGACTCTTTACAAACACTAAATATGCACACAAAATACGATGAATTGATTGAAAATATACATATGTATAAATTATGACCAATAAAATCAATTGAAATGGTATGAGGGGAATATCGAGGCTGTGAATGTGGTGGGGGTGGGGGTACAGAATTAAAAGGAAAATAATAAATAATTGTTATTCACGAGCTACCACAGAGGGAAAATAATTGCACCATTATTTTAATTCAATTTTTAATACGTGGCCGGAAAAGCCATTTTCTGCCAGGTTCAGTGGTCTATGAAATTGCAATTACATCACGAATTAATATCGCAAGAATCGTTGATGCGCATATTACCGCACATTGAATGCGGTTGGGTCGGAATCAATAAAAAATTTTTGACATTCTCCTTAAATCACGGCTATGCATGCAAATCACAAATCCACCGTCGATCGTTGATATATTTTAACACTGTCCACTGGATGACTAAAGGAAATCTTCGGATAATCTCCCTTCCTGCCAGAAGAGAAAATTTCTCACACGAAGCTAAGCAAACCTTTCTTCGATTAATTAAATTCGGCCCTATCCAGTTTACACCGCGATAGAGTGTACTAGACGTTAATTTGTCCAAAGACATATAGATTGGATAGATTTATATGGCCCAAATTGTGTACTTTGAGTCGCTAACACTATTTCCTTACATTTTATCGATATGTCAATGACGACGCATTTAGTCGTCCACCTATCAACTCAAAATAAAAAGAGCAGACCACCAAATTTCCCTCCTTCTTTATTCAAAATTTTAAAAACTTAAGCAACAATTTCCCATGAACTCGCTTCTTTTCCCACTCATCTCTCATTCTTCATTAATGCCGAATTCTGCAAATACACCTGCTAGAAGTCACTCAAGATACTTATATAATTCACCAGACTAAGACTTAGAATTTGAAAGTGTCTTAGTGAATTGAATATTGAAGAAATTATGAAAATAACACAATATCTCAGTTGTGTGCGCCACATGACAAAATAAGTATATGATCACAACGATATATAACTTCGTTCCATCATTATCAAAAAACAAAAAAAGAGGTTAGCCACCGTATTATTGGCAAATTCATTTGACTTATTTTTACGAATGCTTAATAAAATATCTCCTCAAGACCAAGTTTTGGTTAGTCAGCCAAGAAGTTACAATTAGTTTTGAGCTCATTAGAAAATCAATGCATTACTTAAGAAATAAGAATCAATGCAAGAAAATCAAAGATTATGAGATTTTTAAGAAGGAGGAGGGATACACCTATTAAACCTAAAAATAGGGATGGAAAAATTAGAGAAAGAGGAACAGGTTACCAATC
Source organism: Hetaerina americana (assembly GCF_022747635.1). Lineage (NCBI taxonomy): Eukaryota > Metazoa > Arthropoda > Insecta > Odonata > Calopterygidae > Hetaerina > Hetaerina americana. The sequence continues at coordinate 8,693,579 of NW_027286730.1, forward strand.
TTGACAATATATATTGGACAAAGAAGATCAAAGTAGCAAGGAAAATTGCAAACAAAAAGAAGAATTGCATTGGGGGAAAGTAGCTTTCACAAGAAGAGGGAATTCATGATAGTAACGTTAGGTAAGGATAACAAAAACTCTGACAAGGGGCGTGGTTTTGTCGCTTGGGGAGAAATAGTTGCAGAAAAAGTTGATAGGAGTACATTGGAAATTTTTTAGGTGTACGTTTGGAAAAGGATAGAAATGGTTAAATGATGGGAAAGAATGACAAACGAAGTACATGTATTACACGCACGATAATGGTTGTGACGAGAGAAAGAAACCCAAACGAGATTGGAAAGTTGAACGCAAACCTATTTACATGGATCTATGCTGAAAATGATTGCAATGTATCGGAGGAAAGGATAAGGATGATTGACTGAATAATGTGAGTTAGAACGTATGAAGAAAAAGGGAAACCAGACTAATGTGGCTTGTAGTGTAAAAGATTCTTACCAGACGGAGCCTAAGGAAGTATTCATGTTCAGTCTATCGCTTCAAAACCTGCCTTTAAAGTTAACTTTCAATAATGATACATATCTCCATTCAAATACACAAATATGGGTGAGAAAATTCAAGTTCTGCCTCAAAATTAATAGGGGGCTTATTTTTTCCCGGGTAGATGGCCGGACGGGCGGCGGTTCCTCTGGCTGGATTCGAGGGAGGGGAGTCTCACGAAAGACTGGAGGCTGGTAGCAGTTGGCTCAACGCCTCGGTGGAGTGCGGATGGTTCGTTTGCGAAACCTCTTTAACGAGACCTCGTTACAATCTGTCGTGAACCAGGTATTAGAATAGCGCTAGGCCATAAAATTGTGTGTGAAACTGGGCAAAACCGGGAAAGAGACTCATGACATGCTCAAGGCAACTGTGGTAACGAAATGGTCAGATAGGGTGCTTTTGAGTGGCGCAAGTTGTTTCAGGAGGGTAGAGAAGATGTTGAAGACACCGAACGTTTAGGACGCCCTTCGACCTCAAATGGTAATGAAAATCTTGCAAGAGTGAGGGCTTTGTTGGACAGAGATCGCGGATTAGATTTCTAATGATTCTTGTAAAGCTTAGCAGCTCTAGAAGTGATTTGCATCGACTTTTGACCGAAAACATGGGCAGGAGAAATGTGTGTGCGAATTCGATGCCTTAAGTGCACTAGGACGAAAAAAAAAAACTTGCCCGCAGATTTGCAACGATCTTCTCCACCACGTGAATGCTGATGCAAAGTTTCTTCTTCAGACTTCTTCCTCTTCTATCGCCTCAAATCCGTTCTGAAAGAAGGTCATTACGGCTCGATGGAAGCGTTACCAGAGGCCGTGACGTGGGAACTTAGCAGATTTCCGGGCGACGCCTTCCAGAAGGCGTATGTGACGTTGAAAACCCTCTGGCAGCGGTGTATGAACGTACAAGTGTGCCACTTTGAAGATTTTTTAATGTAATCATTCTAGTAATATTATTTAATCAACACCATCCAACTACCTTGGACCAGGCCTTTTAAGACTCCGCGTTACACAACGATGCGGCTACTCACATGAAATGACAGTCAAGAATTACACTCCCAATTTTTCATTAAACTCTATCATAACACTTACAGAAAGAAAGTGATGCATACAATTAGAAGGGAAGTAAAATAATGGTGATTTGGAGCAACATTTTGCGAAATTATGAATATGACTACGAAAGGAAAACTTATTCCAAATTAATAACGAGTGCCAATAGATAAAATTGACTCTAGGTAAAAAGTTTGAATGATTTTTGTAAATGACGAGAGAATTTTTAACCAAGCCAAATGGGATGATTTTCTAAATTAAATTAAATATAATGGTAAGTTTTCCAATCTGCAATTATCTGTTATTAAAGTGTAGAAGGGGTCTCGCGATTACTATAAAACCTGAAATTCAACCCGTAGAGACAAAAAAATTGTATTCCATGCTGAACTAAACGGATAAATACAGGTAGACTCTGATAAATGCTTCCACAAAGGAACATTTTTTATTCCCTTAAATATTGGGACTCGAGGAAGCATTAAGGCTGTCCTACTCATCTAAATAATAAAACAATTTCAAAGCACAAATAAAGATAACAAAAATATACACCATCTGAAATAAGCCAGTCAAGTCACTGAAATAAACGAATAACTAATATTCTAGATCCCATGATAAAATTACCAGTGCCCTCATGGAGTTGAGAAGAAAGACGCACAGTCACGGTTCCGGATGACCCGGCCCTATGCCCTGGCTATTATACCAGGCTCGCTGGGAATTATTAATTCAAAACACTCGCTCTCATCTCGTTCCGCGTCAAACGCCCACCAAAATATCTAGGACTTGTTTCCCCAGACCCAAATCGTAACAATTAACTGCGGGTTGTATTGAAATTAATATTCCAAGGTAAAATTTTTGAAAAGGATAATTAATGGCACTGACAATTCAAGCGCAAATAACATTTCTTTTCTCAGTATTAAACGGGCACTATCGGGTCCCTCGTTCATCATACGCAGAATTGAATTTTAAATTTCCTTGCCTATAATTCTTAATTAAAAATATTCAAACAGGTGACAAAAGAAAATATTTTAAAATATATGCTTGGAATCGCAAGATTTTTTTTAAATTCATAATAAATAGCCCTTGTTATTTCGTATTTTCAATGAGTTCCGTAAGAGCCTATCATTTTTTATCTGACCAGAGTTCCGATTCGGTAGATTGTGGATACGAAGTGTCCCGTTTTCACCTTACTCCCACATTCCTTCCTCCCCGATATTTCAATATATTTGCTTATTCCAATTCCTCTTCCAAGCTATGCATTCTCATGTCTCGTAATTTTACCAACCTCTCCGTCCATTCTCCACCTCTCAGGGTCCTTAAATTCGCATTCCTATGCCTTCCCAGCCCCAGGCAGCACTCTATTCCTCCGTCCGTCTTCCCGACGCACTCTGCCGGCCCCCGGAGGAAAAGAAGCCTTTATCCTCCTAACCCTAATTCTTTATTTCGCCCTCCATTTTCCGCTCCCCTTGCTCTTTATCCCACTGCATATCTGGTCGACTCCATTTCCTTCATCCGCACCTCCTTTTTGGATGGACCAATGGCACCTGCCCGTCCTTTCATCTCAACCTCCATTTCCACTTTCGTCCGCTCTCTCCGACCAACATGCGAGATGGGAAACACGCCCCCTCTCTCTCTCACTCTCCCTCCCTCCCACATTTTTCTCTCGCCTTCTCTTTTTCTCCCTCCTTTAATACACCTTCTGGACCCTGGTCCCTTCCCCACCCCACCCTTCCCAAACTTCCCATCCCCTTTCCAGCCTCCACACGGTCCCACCCGCACGTGCTCCTTTTTTTCTCAGATTTCCTTTGCCCTATCCTTGGCGTGCGACCGTTCAAATTAGTTCGTGAGTCCATTTCAGCTCGTCCCAGGCTACGTCAACGTATGGCCACCGAGCGATTTGTACGACGAGGTACCGGCTGAACTCCGTCCGTAAGGAATGGTTCGCGAGGGAATAGGCGAGTTGAGCTGGCGCAGTCTTCTTTAACGAAGTTTGTCGATTCGTCTTTTTACCGAGGTAAATCACCTAGAATCGTAGTAAAACCCCCTTCTGTCCATAAATTTCTGTTATAAATTTAAAGGGCGCCTTCCTTCTGGTATTGGTCAAGGAAATAATATAGAAAGGAAATTTAAATAGCGGCTTCCTTCTGGTATTTCGGTGTTGGTCAAGGAAACAATATCGAATTAAAACGTGATAAGGAGATTTTTAGCTCTGAATATACACATACATGTTAATATACACGGTAAGAAATTACGGCTATGATCAATTCCTCATTTAAATTCAAAAGCAGTCGTAATTGGTTATTTTTTTAATTGATATTTGTTTCTAATTATACCATCCCATTTTAATGTCAAACCTTAACCAGTTAGTCGAGAGAAAAATAATAAAAGTAGATGAGTTATTATACTTGCACACTTTTTCTAATTATATTCATTAACAAAGAATGCCACTGGATTTATAATAAAGTCGATAAAATTTAGGAAAGATTCAGTGGTCAAAGGTTCTACGAGATTCTCGTATTTTCTAAACTGGAGCCACGACCCGTGAAGCGCATTTAATAACATATGATGCCTAACGGTCGTGAAATATGAACTTCAAAAAATACCGATAAAAAACAAACTTTTAATGCGTGATATACTTACGAGTCCAACGCTAAATCAATACTTCATATAATTCTTCGTGAATTAGCGGCAAAATGAATTAAAACCTCAAAATTTATATCGCTGCAAATATTGTTTCAGAATCAGTTTTATGAAATCCATTTAAGATAAACCATCGAAATATAGAAGCACCAAATACACCTAAGAATACTGTTCCAATGTAATCATTGAAATAACCAAATAGCATAATCCGATAGAAGTTTTCATCAAAATCTCTAATATACTCTCATCAACCCTAGAATTTCTTCGGAATCGACTTACGCAACAATAAGTGTAAAGAAAAAAATATACATATATACACATATATACAAGATATAGAAGTAATGCATCATTACAAGACAATGCAAGTCATTACTTCTATATCTTCAGAGGAAGACGGATTGTTTCCGTCGAAATATCAAGAAAATACGTGTGAGTGTTCTTTTTTTTGTGTTTCTATATTGTGTGTTACTGTGTATTGTACTATATATATATATATATATATATATATATATATATATATATATATATATATATATATAGCGGAGCGGTAGCGGTGAATGGAGGTCCAATGGAGGCTCGGTAGAGGGGTCCCCACCACTCAGGCGCACTTTAGTTCAGTCCCCTCCGGGCATGCGTTGAGACAGGAGGTGGATTTTTGTGACGTGTGATTGTTTGTGGTGTCGTCACGCCAGCATTGAGCGCACCGTCGAGCAATGCTACACTGTGAAGTGTTGCGATAAAATCGGGAAATCCGCGTCGGAGACCCTTGAACTCATTAAAGAGGCTTATGGAGATGATGCCTTAAGCCGCACTAGAGTTTTTGAGTGGCAGAAAAGGTTTAAGGAAAGCCGCGAGCTCGTCGAAAACGAGTACCGCGTCGGACGCCCGACGACCGCTCGAACCGATGCTCAGGTGGCCAAATTGAAAAAAGTTTTGGATTCTGACAGGCGTTCAACCATCGCCCATATCAGTGAGGAGACCGGCCTTTCAGTCGGAACCCTCCACACCATTGTAACAGAGGATCTTGCGATGAGGATAGTGCGCGCAAAGCTGGTGCCGAAAGTCTTAAGCGAGGAACTTTATCGTATATTATTCCAGGAATTTGAGGGTGGAGTTTTCGCAAGAAATTTTGGAGTGCGTCCAGGAAGATGATGATTTTCTCGACTCTCGATTTATTACCTTAAAAATAGCTCCAAAGGAGCTCAAAGGATATCGGTTTGACTCCATCGAGGCGGTTCAAGCGGCGACGACAAAGACTTTCAACAGTATTCCGGAAAAAGACTTCTAGCGGGCTTTTGACAAGCGGCAGACGTGCCGAACTAAAAGTATAGATGCAACAGGAATATATTTTGAAGATTATTAAGTAATTGCAATCATAACTGCAATAAATTTTGATTCATGGAACCAGTCCCGATTCTTATCGCACACTTTCCTCATCGCTGAATCTTCAGCAACATTCCAAAACACAGCATAAGACCAGAATTTCAGTTCATTGGCTAACTTATTGATACTTCGACGGTTAGAGTCCAACAACGAAAACGAGCCACATTGTTGTCGGTTTTGCTGGTCGACGTCCGCTCAGAGCAATGTTTGTCGTGAACCTCTTCCCGGCCACCCGTAAAAGCCTTAAACCACCTCGAAACTTGAGAGTAGGACAGAGCAGAGTCCCCGTAAGCCCCAAGAATCATTTTGTCAGTATCCTCAAGAAAGCTTTTCAGTTTAGCACAAAACTTAAACGATTAATGTTGCTGGATCATCGATTCTATTTTTTTCGTGACACGGTCGGTGCGCTGAGGTTTACAATAACTCAATAACTCACGTATTGCAACTTTCAAAGCTTGGAGAGCACTTAGACTGGTTTCGTGGTAAAGCTTAGTCTTCCCCGTCCCCTACCACTCCAAGTAGTTGGATCGCACTCCAACTAATGGGAGCAGCGGGGAAAAATCAATTGCATTGTACATATATATATATATATATATATATATATATATATATATATATATATATATATGTGTGTGTGTGTGTGTGTGTGTGTGTGTGTGTGTGTGTGTGTGTGCGCGTGTACCGGAAATCCTACTGAATGAATTCGGCTGATTGGACTAATGTACAGCCTGTGTGGCATAAGTCCTCTCCAGCTCCAAGAATTGTTGTTTGCGACTAGGAAAGCATCGTCAAAGAATAGCATCGTCAATATTATCAGACGTCATTGTTTGATAACAATTTTTTCTCTACTTCGGGGCGAAATTCAATAAGAAATTTCGTCAATGAATTTAATTCAGTTATTCAGTTTGTGCATAGAATATACACAAGTATTACAGAATACAGCAGCAAAACAATCATTCACACATAAAATAAAACTATTTTTTTGGGGAGGCGTAAAAAATTTTCTTGGCCATAATTTTATAATTATTAGTCGTTAACTAGTTGAAAAGTGTCTAAAACCAAAAGTATACATTTAGGAAAATTGGGCAGATAGAGTTAAAAAAGGATATGTTAATGGTGTAGTTTAAAGTTTAATTTTCCTAATCCAAATGCATAAATATATAATCCTGCACCCTGCTAAAGTACACCGTGGAGTTTGTACATTAATGCAATGTAAATTTAATTAATATATTTGCCAGTTATTTAACCTAATTAATTACTGAAGTGATGTCCAGCGTAACTAAATAAATTATTTCATTCAATGGTGAAAATCAAATGATATTAGCCGTGATATTTTATCGATAAAAAGTTTTAAAAGAAAACGAAAGGTGAAATCAGTATTCACAAACACTGGCCTATTTCAATGCAGAATTAGGTCAGAGATCCATGTCCAAAGACGTATTTAATAGTTAATAAAATTTTTTACTCTTTTACTTAAATTTTTTTAAAATTTTTATTAACTAACTCCACCCACCTAAGCTTAAAATTTGATTCGGAAGCATTTGGAATCAGAAATTGCTTATATAATTCCCATCAACGTCACCGAGAGGTGAAATTCAGCATTAAAAAAATAAGTCTCCTGGACCAAAGCTCCGATGCCTTGCAATGCTCGTGAATCACGACTGCCACGTGATACCAATTCTTTATTATCCTTACGAGACTTACTTTTTTGGGGGCTGAGGAGAAATTCTCATTATTGCCTTCAAAAAGTTTCGGCACCCTTTCAGGAGCAAAGAAATCGTTAATTAAGGAAGCAAAGTTTTAGGAAAACGCTGCGATTCGCACCTAAATTACGTGGGGCGACATCGAGTATGCAGTATATGCCCCTCCACTTCGCCGCCTTGAAGATCTCCCCACACCCAACTGTCTTTCCCTCACACTTCGCTCCCGTCCTGGTCCTTCGTCTGCTCCCCTAGTCAACCCTCTCTACTTCCAACCTCCCTGTCGCTCTCTTCTCCCAAGTTTCCAAAACTTTGCCCCCGCCATTCCTCTCCTCCTTCGCAAATGGCTTGAGAGCGTGCTGGGAAAATGAAGGTGTCTACTTCCCTCTAGGAAAGAGTTACTTTGTCTGTCCGTCTTCCGGGGTTACACTGCGAGCACTTCACCCCGTACATTTCTACATACCACCCTCGTCTCGCAACCAGTTTAAAGCATTTGGAAAATATTGAAAGAACTCAATTTTCTTCAACCTCCGTAATAATTTAACGTGAGTCAGACCCTGATTAGAAGAATATGACAACTAATAGGGCTTATGATATGGCGTAGTAGTTAATTAAAGGTTAAGGAAATAACTATGGGACAGGAAAACTAGGATGACCCTGTAATCATTAAGGGCAACGGTTTAACATAGACAACACAGCAAGACTGCATGAGGAATAATAAGTTCAAAAACTCGGTTTGAATTACTAATGAACACATAATAACACTTTTTCAATAGATATTGATTTAATCATCGGCCAGTTTCGAGGTACTACATCACCTTTAGACCTGAATATTATGCAGTACACTGGAACAAGTCGTAAATTCAATCAATATCTGGTGGAAAAGTATTATTATTTGTTCATTAATATGATCCAATTCCAACATATCACTCCTAAATCTGGACACTTCCTTTGGTTTAAACTAATCCTGGTTACTTGCTTTGATTACTTTAGCGCTCTAAAGACCATTACAGGGCAATCTTATATGTGAGAAAATTCTGCATTCCTGATGTATCGTGCATAGAAAGCCTTTTTGCCACAGCCCTTAGAATTGTACTTGCGTACTTAGGCAAAATTTCGTTATAAAAACAATAAAACGTAACATTTTACAAGTCAAAAATGAATATTACTACGCATTTTAATGACATCACTCAAGGGCAACGAGGATAATGCTAATGTTAATAAATATAGTTTCGCTCAGTAATATTATTTATAATTAATTCCTAAAAAATTTAATGCAATGCTTGAGGAAATAAATAACTTTAATATATAGTTTATTGCCATTTACGATTGTTCATTTTGAGTTTACTCATAATGTAGCAAGCTTTAAATTTAACCAACAAAAAATGATGATTTATCAGAAGGGTGCCGGGTAGATGTGATGAAAAAGTTAAGGAAAATGTATTCTTTGCTGGTCAGGCCTCATTTAGAATATACTACTAGTATATGGGATCCTCACGAAGTTGGATTGATCGCTGAATCGGATCGCGTGCAGCGTAGAGGAGCTAGATTTATGAAACGTTATGATAAACCTGTTAGCGTATCGAAAAATAGAGCACGAAGCGAAGGCTAAATTACTGATGAAATCTTTTTTATTACTTGGATGGATGTCTTTTCAGCGACGATGTCGAAAATTTATCGTACAACGGTAGGAGTGACAATAACAACAAAATTAGAGATATCAAGTTTAGAATAGAAAAATTTAAGATGAAATTTTTTCCACAAATGATAACCACAGTAGTCACAGTCGAGTCAAGATTAGTCTGGTGTGCATTAATCCCCTGCCAAACACCCTAATGGTAGCTTGCAGGGTACTAAAATATCTAAAAATAACTACCATAAATATTATTATTCATTTGATATATATTCGGAAAACACCAATTTCTTTGGGTGAAGAAAAAATAAAAGAATGTAACAGGGTAGGTACTAAGTGAGAGTAATATAACGAGATTATTGTTTTTATGGTTTTATGTCTGTGCTAATACATAATATGAATCACTTTGTATAAATAGAATGGCCAATTTGTGTTCAGGAAGAATAGAGGCGGGAATGATGCCACAACATTAATGAGGTCACTATTGAATAGGTACATAGAATGGAATTGTTAGTTTCGTATATTTTTAGAACGTAGTTGATAGAGTAAATTGAATTGAGATAATGTATGCACCGCAGAAAATCGGAGTGGACTGGAGGTTACACGTCACTTAGCCGCAACATGCATACGCCTGCCTCATCTGCTGCGATGGTGGATAGAGAGTCGTAATGGGAAATTTTAGAAAGAGGTTAAAATACCGGTTCCCTTCATTACTCGTACATTCTAACGCACAAGTGGAGTAAATGATTAATTAGACACTGGTAGAACTGGAGTTAGGAATCGCCGAGGATAATTTTAAAAAAGAAGTCCAGCTAGAAGATGATAAACCTTTTGTAATGCATCCAGCCAAGGACTTACAAACATTGATGAGTGATCAGAAATTCAGTATACTAATTATGGGATTAAAATTAATTGAAAAATGATAATGAATGTTTACGAGAAGAATGAAGTTGAAGCCTTTAACATAAAACTTCAAAATTTAGGAAAAATAACTAGAGGAAATGGACCATTTTACCAGCTTAGGCAGTGTTATGGACAAGCCTGACCGCGGTAGGCTCATATTCGGGTCAATATTAGTATAGTATGGCGTGTATCCACCCCTTGGCACACACCCTAGTGGTGGCTTGCCGGCTACTTATATATCCGAGCATAAAATATTCTATTTTGTCAGGGTTTCAAAAAGGAACAAAAATATCTTTGGCCAGATGGCAATAGTTTAGTAAAGTTATATTTAATCAATTAAGTTGTCCTCTGAAAAACGGTCTATCATGATTTCTTATGATTTCAAAATATTGACCAAAAGTTTGAAAAATAGTCGTCAGTTGCAATAAATTACATCCTTGTTTTTTTCCTTTTTAACTTCTTATCATTGAACAAATAAATATCAATGATAATGTCTGTTAAAAATAGTTTTTTTATCTCCACTTTTCCATTGGAAAACTGCATATCACAAATTCCTGACTCCCTAATTATATTATTTTAAGTACCACGTCTCGAAAAAGGTTTACCTAGTGATGACATAGAGACATTTAACTACACCCTATACGTGCATAATACAATAAATAAGGGTATAATGTTTAATATCCAATAATAGGGACCTGGTTTCAAATGGCATTTGTAGAGATATTTGTAAGCTATTTTCCCACGGTGTCCAAATTTAAAATTATTCTATAATTTTAAATGTTGTAATTGGAAAATGGATTACATAGCAGACATTTCTTTTATTCATAAATAAATTACCACCATTTCTGGTGATGCTTATTTAACGAGCATTATTGTACCATTGTAAAAAAAGGCTATTGTTTGGCCAAGCGTTCTCTACTATTTAAGCACCTTCATGCTTTGAGACTTGGACCTAATTTTGCTGAATGGTGTTCCCCATACTGCGGGATCAACTGAATTTCCTTTACTTTGTTTAACTTTTACATTAAGTCTCTCATTTGCACATCGTTCTATTATCAAAATAGGGAAAAATATGTAATACTTGCATTCATACAAAAAATGAACATTTGAAACATAATCTATGTAGCCAAGCTGAAATCTCCTTGGTACTGAAATGTTTTAGGTTCTCAAACCATAATATATCAATACTTCAAAGGTAACTCCGGAATATGGCGTGACGGCGTGAAATAACGTGATACTTTAAAAATACATCTTCTAATACTAAAACAGGGACCTAATCAATTGATATCAGGCTAATATCAGCATATATGATTTACTTTTTCATTATATAATTGATTAATTTACTGTGTTTCAAACAATGAGTCTGGTTTTTTAACCCCGAAATCTCTTATCGGTTCTCTACATTTAAATTTAAATGAATGTCCAGTATGTTTATTTAGAATAAACTTTCTTTCATGTGTACACAGTTTTAAGGAGATATATACATTAATCCAGGGTGGTCATTTATTATCCATTTAATACACTATTCGACGCCTATCATGTGAACTATATTAATTTTAAAAATTGAGCAACTTTTTGCAAAATTTGCCAATCCGATGAATCCGAAGTATCCAATACATTTCAAAGCCTACTACGTTCTCTTTTCTAATAACTCTAAGAATGATGGTGCGTACTCTGATTGCCGCATTTAAAATAATCAAGCATATGGACAAACTTGGAAATCATCTGCATAAACTCTTATCACAAGAGTTATACGATTATGTCTTATCAGGTGATTTATTATAACGTTGTGTCCTCTGTACTCACACTTAAAAAGACTCAAAACTCCTTTTAATGACGTAAAGTCTAATTTATTAGGGCGTAAACGTTTTCTTATTGCCAAACACAAAAACGTGCACTATTATACCCATTCTCTTTCCTGTTGCTAAAATACAAATGCCTGATGACATTTTAATAAGGCGGGAAGGGCAGACTGCCGATTTTCACGAAGAAAGAATGAACTGACCTGAATTTCCGGTACCCTTATGATCCATTTCCCGGTGTTCTTATTTACCCTAATTTTGTGTTTCCTTGCACGCAGTAATGTTGCATTATCAAATGCAAATAGTATATTTCGCACAGAAAACAGATTCTAATTCTCCGAAAATTCTACTTAATTTGTCACCGTTAATAGACTTAAGTATTTGAAAAATTTTTAAAATGGCCATATTCATAATTATGGCCATTCAATTCCAAATACACAAAGATAATCAATACATATTTGTCATTGTTAAATAATTCTTCTCAAATAATCTTTCCAAGTAATTATCACTTTTTATTTTAACCCTAAAGAATAACATATAATTTTTTACGGCTAAAAAAATAATTTGATTACAGCTTCGACTATTTTTGTGGTTTCTTTCCTCTCTTTATGGAAGAATTTCCAACTAGCTTCGATGTATCTAAAAGCTGTATTTCTCATCTATGAGTAAATTATTTTTAAGAATGTGATAAATGAAAACACTTTATTCTAATAAAAGGAAACGATAATTTGGCATTAACGTCCTCTTTTAGTTTAATTAGTAATATTTTCGCAGTCTATTATTAATCACCTTCAGAAATTCAATCTAAAATGGATTTTGGGAGTCGTAAATGATAATTCTGGACGCAGCATTAACCTTTGAGGAGCCATTTTTCACGTAAAATAAATTAGATGTATTGAAGAAGTGAGAAATGGAAAAGTTTATTTACCCACAGGGAACTCTCTTCATTAGTTACGGAATGTTTAAATTTAGATGTGGCCATGTGGGAGGCTTCAAAGGCTCAGTGTCTCTTCAAAGTGTGAAAATCCTGCAACCGCATGCTCCAAAGTTATTTTGTTGAAATAGCCTTGAGATGCCACTAAAAATTTCAATTTCGGAATTAAATTTTCTTGCATAAAGTAATTCATAGTACTCTGTTTAATATCAATTCTAAAAGGCTAGTTTTTTAACAGGTTTTTCGTAACTAAGGGAAATAAAAAATGATTAAATAGCAGGTGTTAATATTGATTATTAAATTAAATCTATGTTATGTAACTTAGTTAAATGTTTTGTAGTAAATTTGCCGGGCAACATAACAAGTGAAAAAGAGTGGGACAAATACCTAAAATTGCGTATTGATTACTTATTGTCTTGTTGGCATAGAAATTAGGCCTTAGAGAATCTTGGAAGCTGTTACACGCCAATAAGGATAAATAATTGAAAGCATATAATACAATTGCATCAGTGTTAATTTTATCCTCCCGTGAATAACTGACTTCAAATTTTCGATTAGACATCTCAACGCAAATCATTTTTAAAACCAGGAAAAGCTAGCTCTTTAAGGCATCATATGATTATTTTCAGTTTTTAAGTCTGGCATGCGACAGATATAGTTTGGCCATAGTGCCAAATAACGTGCATCAATGTAACCTGCAATATTTGCTAAACACAGTAATCAACCCGAAGGTCGGTTTAGTAGGTGATGGTAGAGTTCACCCAGTACTAAGCCCGACGGCGTGTGAAATTCACACATCAGGGTAGGGGGGCCAGTTCCTTTCCCTGTGCCGGTTATGGTTTCCCAGGAAGATCTGGTACCCGAAAAATCACAAAGCTCTGGTCAGCAGTCCAACGCTCTACCCACTGGACTACCGCGACCCACGCAATATTTGGTAGCCTTTCGCAATTAACGATCATTAACGGTATGACGATATAGATTTAATTTTGAAAAGTATTAATTCATATTCCGAAGTCGAAGTGATCCTATGCTTTTATTAAATGATTCACTTAGTTAATGGAAACTAAGCACGCTTAATATTCAATGTTTTCTTCCGAATTTGCAAGGGATTGGAAAATGTGAAGAGTATTAATTAAAACACGAATAAATCCATGCTGTTTAGGTCTTTTACAATTACACTTTATTTCAATTTTTTTCTTCCTTAACGCTTTTATTGCAGGCTTTAATATTACCTTAAAATCCGGGCACCCAAGTGGTGGAAAGAGGGAAAATGGGTCAATGTACCTTCGTCACTATATGAGGGCTGTATGGTTCGTTTAAGGAAGATATTTCCCTTCGATTACTAGCAAATATTAGTATGGTATTATGGATTGGAAACCACAACATTACGACTTAAAAATTATTTACTAATCAGTATTTCAGGGTCTATTAGCCGATCGTTTTTTGTTGCAATCTTAGAAAATGTTGGGGAAAATTTGATAAATAAATCTAAATAGATATACTTAATGGAAAAAATGTGGTTAGAATATAAGTGAAAAAAAGCCGATGAAGGTGTATTATATGTGCAATGTAGCAATAAGCTACGTCGGAGCGCCTTTTATTGTGAAAAATTGTACCATATTTCCTATTTTAGTAACTCTTCCTTCTTTTTAAGAGATTGGTCAATGATATTGGGCAGGGGATATGTTTGACTTGCCAAAATATAATAGAAGCGATATAATACACATAAATCATATAAACCTTGCACACGAGTCATGTTAATAAATGCCTCAGTACCTTGGAAAGTTGATTTTCCTTCGTCGTAAGCTTTCTGAGATTAATGCGACCATTCAAGAAAGAATTTTTATAATACATGTGACCCGTTAAATAATAATCAAGAGGCTCTGTCGATACAAATAAGATCTTTCTGGAATGATTGCAGAAAATATGCCGCATCGAGTGCACCATGATAATGCACCTGCACACTCATCGTTGTTTTGAGAGATATTTTGGCCAAAAACAACACCGCAATCATGCCACAGCCACTATATTTTCCGGATTTGGCCCCCTGCGACTTTTTCGTGTTCCCAAAACTGAAGAGACCTATGATAGGAGGGAGATTTGCAACGATTGAGGAGATAAAGCCTGCATCGCTGGAAGAGCTCTAGGCTATACCAAAAAGTGCTTATCAGAATTGCTTCGAGGATTGGAAAAAGCGTTGGCACAAGTGAATAACATCTGGGGTGGATCACTTTGGAGGGGACAACTTCAATATCTAAGAATATATAAATATCTTTCCATAAAAGTATAAAATCACCTTACTTTTTGAACACACCTCGTATATCAGTGGTATTCAGTAATTTATTCTGAATGATACGGTGTTTATCGTCAATATAAAATATTTAGGACTAACAATGACTTTGATCTTCGCTTTGATCAACATGTTACGTGCATTAAAAAACACGGAATTTTCGTAATTACAATATTAAATTACTTTGATTTTCAACACAGTGCATCAATTGATTGTCCAATCAGGGCAAATTTGAGATCGTAGGGAGATTTTACTTCTACAATGAATTCCTTGCAGACATTTTGTATTGGCATTAAGTAAGAAATTGCCTGTAGAACATGCGCCTAAATCTTTGTCTCAATATTAGTAATCAATATTATAAATATTCAAAATAGACGATTCAAAGTAGACTGAGTATAAATATTCAGAATAGACTAGAATTCAAAAAGAACGATTGAAGCTTTTAAGGATTATCAATTATATACTGAGTCTGAGTGCATCAAAACTGCATTAAAAAAACACTTAATATGAACTAACTCCATTTTAGACACATCATTTATGGTGATCTTTTCATTATAGTAAATATAACCTCTTTTGCATTTATCTCTAATCTAGGTAAGAAAAGAAATGCTCTTTGACTGTTGAGATTATATTTATTTATACAGATAAAAATAAATGAAAATTGTTTCCCAAAATTCTAAAAATGATAAAATTTAGCGGCTTGGTAACATACATTTAGCTGCATATTATAATAAATTTTTAAAAAATCACGAATTAAAAAGGATATCTAAACGGTAGTAAATAAAAATTGCCATTTCATCTTTGATAAATAAAAATTTCATGTTTATTTGTGCCTATTTTGTATATTGCTGCATGTTTTAATATAAACTTATTCTTACATTTTGATTACCTTAGTTTTTTATTATAATTCATATTTTGTTTGAATATTATTCTTTCATATTTTGCTCAACGTGACATTTCTCGTCAGTAAGTAAATCTATTTCTAAGATACGGTGGTGGGAAAGTCCTGAGCGCAGAAAACATTTATTTTTTGTAGAACAAACGCAAAAAAAAAGCTTGGCAGTTACTTCAGGGTAGCGCTGTGTTAGGCCACTTTTTGGTCAAATAAGCTTTCATGAAGAAGGTTGAACAGGTGCTGCAATTTGCAAGTCATCAATTCTTTTTCTAATAGTCATGATGTGCGCATGGCATTTTATGACCGCTAGATTTAATTGGTCATTCGAAATGCCATCTCAGCTGGTTACTCTCATAATGAATAAACACCTCGTAAAGGATTAACCACGTGCTTAGCAATGCCCAAGTTTATTCCCCTCTTTCCGGTTCACTTTTTTGGGTAATTTGCATTTACTATTCCATAAATACATCGAGCATTTACTATATTATACATGGATTCGACGGTGGCAGCCGTCGATGCAATTGAGAATTGAAAGAGCTGGGGGGAAGACGCGATTTACGTAGAAGAATGGCAATTGCCGATGCATAGGCACATAGTGAACTTAGTAGACAAAGTCAATAGAAGAATTTAATGGAGAACTAAGGCAAACTGATATAGGATAGATGATCTAAAAATAGTATGATGAGTGAACCTCCGAGTCAACAACGTTCATATAAGACAATGGGCTAGCGCGCAGCTTTGTTCGGACTAAAATAGCCTTGCAACGGTATCACACATTTAATCTGTAATTTCCAGCGAATTTTTGACTGACTTTGAAGTGAATTTAAGGATAAAAGAGGCACAAAAACCATATTAGTAGTAGTTTCAATGGGAGGCGACCGACAGCTGTGGTCATTTGGGATGGACAGAAAAGGACGAAGGGTGGAGAGAAACTCGGCATCGGCGTTAGCCTACTCTTAAAGAAAAGCGCCAAGGGATTCATAGCTTAACGTCCCATTCGACGGACGGCGATTTCACTCACTCAAGTGCTCTCCATAAAGCACCTCAAGTCGGGGTCGGGATACCATTGAAAAATATTTGACGCCGGGCCCGCTTGATGGGAGGACAGTACGTTAGGCACCGCACCTTCCCAATCCCCCAGAAATACCTTCAAATCAACTTTTTCATAGAGAGCATACCATGGAAAAATAAACATTCTCATCAATTGAAACACACCTTTTCTGAGCGTTGCTTGAATACATCCATTATTCCACAAATATATCTAAAAACTGTATTTTCAGAAGTATGATTTTAATTCAATTCTAATGTAATTGAGCCATAATGAATACACTAAATTCGCTTTGCTACTAAAATTCCATCTAACACAATGAAATGAAAGTCTAATATTTTGCAATAATTATTCATTGCCTATTATTCATTTCCTTTTATTTTGCTATAGTTATTCAGTTCTCTCAATCATTCGTCTAAATTTCTTTTACATATATAAATGACACATTTCACAATCGGTAGGATAAGCTGTTTTGATTTCAATATGGAGAAGCTAAAAACTTCTTAACTGACATGACATCAAATATTTTATAGTCTTTTGACATATTTATAGGGTCATTGGGTAATGCCATGAAAATAATCCGGGAGATAAATAAGAAATATATGGGAAAGTAGCTCCGGCTTCAGGTACAAAAATCCAATCAACCTTTCAAGAACTCTCGTGTGTGCTACTTTTCCTTGGTGAGACGCAGGAAAAGTCCATTTGGTTCATTTCTGAGCCCGACGCAAATTTGTAGGATCGTAAGAGGAAATGGGCTTCTTTCCCAATATTTTTCGAGACGCAAGAGATTGTTAGCGACTCCCTCATGTCTTCTCCCTCTTCTCGCGACCCCACCCAAAATCTCCTCTCCCTCCCCGACTCCACTCCATCTTAACTTTTTCCCATCACATTCTTTCATCTCTTCTCATCCGTCTGTCTTCTCTTGACTTTTTTGCCGACTCCCTTCCCACTCGTCTATCCCTTCATTTCCCCCCTCCTACTTCTCTCTCGAGCACCACCAAACCATCCTTCCCGCAAACGATGACTCCCACACGGTTACTCACTTCCCCGCTACAAATTTCCAGCCCAGCGAACGCCCCGATTCCTTTTCCTTCGCCCGCCATTTCTTCCTTTTTTTCTAAGTCCCCAGCTCCTCGCCAAACCACCCACCCACCATCTCCCTTCAACTATCAGCCTTCCCATCACGTGTCTCCGACCCCCTTCCCCGAGGCCATGCGATGCTCGGCTTGCCATTGCATCAGCATTGTCTTGCGATGCCGCTTGAATATCGGATTATCATTCACGTTGGCGGAGTTTAGATGAGGCTGCAACTCATGATAGAGCGTAGCCGACATCTAATACAGTTTCGCATATGGCATAGGAGTTAGTAGCTATTTACATCAAATCATTACATTTGCTTGGATTGCATTATTGGAGGAGATGCCTTGAAGAAAATATGGAAAAAAATAAGAGTGGTTATGTAGAAAGGTAACCTGGACATTGGTTTAGTCAAACAAAGAAATATTTCAAACAGTCTTCGAGTATGAATATGTATAGGTTTTCAGCAGAAGAAGGTAAGTAGTAGCAAATCTGCATGCTCCAAACTTCATGGCCAAATGTCCTACCTGTCCCACCAATGGGTAACTCGGGGTAAAAAACAAGCAATTAAGTTCAACGGAACTAAAAAAGTATTCAAAAGGTTAAATCTCGAAAGAATTAGTTGCGAAAATTTTGACAGAATTGAAATTAAAGAGGAGGTATTATTAAATAATTTTTGGTATTTTGCCCTCTAACATTTAACTCAGGAATACGTTTCAATATACCTGAATAACAACTCTGTGTAAAGCTAAATGGGAATTAGATTGAATTACCTTACTGGAAAATTATTTTCCGCTGGGAGCCTGCAGAAACAACTTGATATTATTAGCATTTCCACTAATTAAGAGATTCACAAAGGTCTAACACACCCCAGTGATTGAGTGATATGCGAACGTGAACTTGCACCTTTTCCTTTTTTTGTTTTAATTTCAATTTGTTTTTCATTCATGTATGAGTAAAACAGGTCCCTGCCATAGGAGATATCCTTGAAAACCCTAAGTGTTAGTATGAATGCGATTCAAGAGAGTGACTTCTATTCCTTAACACATTCTATTGATCTAGTAGTTGTAAGTTTGTTTCCTTATATGTTAATTTTGCATTTTTTGTGTGTGATCGAGGTACACGAGGGTCACTGTTCCCCAAACACACCCAAGTAACCTAGTATGTATTCCCTATCTTTTCCCTTACTTGAAACTTTAGTTTTACCCCTTCCCTTTACACAAGCCTAGTGCCAATCAAGTTTACGGTCTCGGTTATTTCGTTTTTCATTGATTCATTACCTTAGGTAAGCTCATTTTAAATTTACATTGTATTTCTATGGCTTTCCCCTATATCTAATGGAATATGCACATATATTTAACGTCAACTCATTTTACATTTGATTCTCGCACTCTTTTTGGGGAGAATTGACTAAAATTCTCACCCACATCCTTCTTTCTCCCACTATCCTCCTTCCTCAAACTTCGCCCAACACCCAGCCCACAAAACTTAACGATTGAGAGGCTTTGTGATCTTGTAAACCTTTTGGAGATAAGGATGTGGATCCTCTACTTGTAAACTATAATTTTAGTCGCTAAAAAATTGAGCGGAGCGAGTCATAATAACTTCTCATTCTTTGCATGACCTCCAAGTAAGCCTTTCAATGTCATGGGCTAACTGAACACCAGTAGGTACATAGAAAAGAGTTCAAATGAAATACTAGTCAACGAACTACAAGGTGAGTAGCAAAACCTCCTCCTGAAAGCGTAACTTCAGCAGCTCATTAATTTCATTTTGTGGAAAGAAATTTGTAGTAGATAGGCATGTAAGCCTGCCCATTGAAAGGTTTATCTTGCAAATTGAGATTCTTAACGAGCAAAACAACATCACCATCGATCATATCACTAATTCATGTTTTTGTAAGTAATTTTTGTGTAATATACCTAGCCATTTGCCAGCTTTCATTTCATTTGATGTATGATACTTACCCAAATTTTGAAAACCGTGTATAATTACATAAAAAATATTTCTGTGAATAAAAATCAGTCCAAAAGATGGTTTTAAATATGTTTACCTTAGTACTGAAAGAAAATGGGTACACCATTATCCGGGAAATTTACAAATTTGCAAACGAGTTGCGACTGCAAGAATTCTATTATAGAACCAAATATTCAGAGGGCGAAGATCAATTCCTGACATCCCCTGTTCTGTAGACACCATGTGAAAAGTGTAACGACAAAAGAAAATTGGGCGAATAAAAACTTTTAAAGGTATTGCATTGAAAGTCCACCAGTTAATCACTTGAAATTAGTCGTAACGTTTAGAGACCGATGGTTTACAATAGCTTGAAGGTCTAGAATAAAGGCAAGTAAAATCCATTAGGAACATAATCTAAAAGTTCGACGAACAAATAATGATAATACCACTGCGCGAACAGTCGAATCCATCATAATACCACTTCTGCGAAGTGGTATTATGAGGGATTTGACCGAACGCTGATGATGAATAAAATATCTTGATTTCTTGCCTGAAAGATAAACGATATAAAGAAATATCGACATTTAAATCGATATGTAACGCCATCGTTCATCCCCATAACTCGCCCATGACCTCCACGAATCCAGCCTGTTCCGCCTTTTCGAAAGCCACTCATTATTTAGGGAGAGCATATCTCCGGAGCCATGATTCCTGGAAGCTGCGTTTGACTCGCACCGACCTTAATTTGACTCGTCGGCTCCATCCCCTTCTCTTCAAATATCCTTCCCCACATTTTCCACTCATCTTCTATTTTTTCACCCTGATGGATTCTTGTTATTTTTCCCCTCGTCCGCCTGTTTCCCTCCTTCCATACAAGGCGATCGCGGGAGGGAACAAAGCCTCTGGTGGGGAAAAGCAGTAATACCGAAGAGACACTTCTCCTACCCCATACCTTGTTTTCTTAACCATGCGTCCCAAGATACAAGATAAGGAGTTTGAGGCGATTTTCTGGAATACATTTTTGATGAGTGACGTCTTGAGAAATAGGTTTAAGAGGATTCTGACACTCGTAAAGCGTCAACCAGAGAGACAATTCAGGAAAGATTGGCATCTTGACGGACATTCAAAGAGGACGACCAAGACGTCCTAATTTCACGTTTTGCGAAATTGCCGACTCTCTTAACAACACCCCTTCGACTTATTTTCGGCATTTCGTTAAGAATTACCTATTTACACACAACTTGAAAACATACGAGAAGCTGGTCTCGATGATAATAGTTAACATTTTATACCTAATTGTTCCTCAAAGTCTTAGCCCTCCTCTTAAAATGACGTCACATAGCTAAGAGAGTAAGAAAAAGCGGTTAACGCTAATGGGTGAGCACAAGAGAGAGTCCTCAAGCTTACTACTCCATTCGCGCTGTGACCAGATGTACGGCGGTTTAAGTTTCGGATTTCTCTTGAACCTCGATGGCTTGCCGCATTACATTCCGAGGTTTCTGGCACTTGATTTTAAAAACAGAAAGGGCAAACTTATTCTCCATTAGAGCTTCACACACCCCGTCCCTTCCCATCGTTTTTGATCACTGCATATCCTGCCATCAGAAAGTTTTTATGTATATCCTGTGGCGATTGATACTCTGTTTGTTTTTCCGGCAATGTCCGCATTCGGCACCGTTCGAGTATTTGCGGAGATAAATCGTCGTACGGGGAGAGTGGGGTTAGCGGAGAAAGGAAAGGGTATGGAGGGAGAGTCTGCGGGAATATCTTTCTTTTTAAACATCCGCTCGCTGGCAGAGGAAGCCCAAGTGATGGGGAGGAGAGAGAGGAAAAAATTGGGATTGGAAAATATACGCGATTAACTTCCGCATTCGGCAAAGCAAAAACCCAACGATCTAAACGAAAATAACTAATATCTCTTAGGCTTTAAGCAGCTTTTACACCAGAATAGTGAATAAAAAGTCCAATAGTGCCCCAGAGGGAAAAGAGAAATCAAACCCACTTCCCCAGACATGATGATCTCTCTAGTTATTCTCTGGAATTTTCGTGTTAACACAGCATTATAACAGACATAGTAGTCTGCAATTTGAGGGTATGAAATCGTTTTTGTTTTTAAAATTACTTGATCATGGTAATCTTTTCTTTTTGAATGGTTCGCTTTAAATAGTAAAATATAATTCTAAAAGTAAAAGAATGATGAATTACGTATTACTGTACTTTTTCCCCGCCACATGCCCTTTACATGGGCTCTGTGTATCAGCAGCTGTTCTTCCACATCGTCCTGTCACTAACATCCTGTCCCTTCAGACCCATGGCTACCATTTCCTTCGACTGCCTTCCAGCCTATGTCAATTTGGAGCGCCCCCTTCCACTCTCCCCGTAACCACCAAACTCACTCATCGCGTAAGAACACTTTCCCTCTTCCGGAGTACATGGCCCCACAAACCCAATCTCTTTATCCCAGGATACCCAGCACTCTTGCAATGTTTAGCTCAGCTCTTATTCGCCCGTCTCTCCTGAATTACTTATTTTGTTTGGTTGTATTTCAAAAGGAAGGACCTCAGGCAGGAAGGGCTTCAGGAAGGCGAATTTTAGGAAGTCAGGCAGGAAGGACTTCTAGGCGCACGATTTTTCATTCTATAAAATCTTTACTTTGTATAAACATGCACATAGTTCATACCAAAAGACCGATTAAAACGAAAAATACAACTTTGGTTAAAATTAAGTCTATTATATAAAAATAGGCGATAAGAATGAAATAAGAAACACAATAATTTCTAGGTGACACTTTTATAATTACTCTGTTTATTTATTATCTTAGAACGCGTCCTCAGTTTCTTTCGCAAATCTATGCCCATTTACTAGCATTTGGAATCGTTTTCAGCATTTCCTTGCGAATAGTTAATTATTTAGAATCTATAACTCACATATTTGGAATTATTTATCAGAAAATAGGAGAAGAGCGCAAAATAGTACAAGGAAAACATGTACAAATTTATTTCTGCATTTAATGTCACCGACAGAAGTGTATTTAGATTCCTCTTAATTTAAACTCAAATATATTTGATTGCACTTAAATTATAATGGTGGAAAAGGCATGGATTCAGTTTTGAGGAACATTGACAATTACGAAGATATGAATTTAGATACGAGGCACACATCCCCTGGCATAATTGGGATTACGTGACTCTCAGGAAGTCTAGGAAATCTCAAGTTGAATACTGACGCGACGACTTGTTTTTTTTTAACAGTAATGAATGCATATCGTATATTATCGAGAAGTCGAGCTTGCCCTTAACGAGAGAGCCCTAGGCGTCGTTACCTTTCTGCTAGCTCTTATGACGAACTCGCTGCAACTGTGTCACAATCTTAGGTACCTTTCGTGACCCTAATGAGCTTTTTAATGAGTGAACTACGACAGACCATTTCTTCCATACCATATGAAGCGAGAAATTTTCGAAATCGTGAGACATTCGAAGAAAAAGTCTAAATTTAAAAATTGAGTTCATTTCCGTTACTGAAATTGATCTCCTCTCCACGCATTCATGCTTTTCTCTCAAAATTAGCGGCGGCATTTTAGCAAATATTGGCCTAAGAAGGAGAAATCATAGACTCTTTTCCAGACAAGGGATAATTTAAGATACTTTAAGATTGATGATGATTTGAAAGGATTCTCACCTACCACAATTAAATGAAGTGATCGATGAATAATTATACATGACCAGTTGAATTGTCAAAAGCTTTCAAAATCAAAAATGTATTTACCAAACGACGTTTTTAAAAAAGACTTCATGGCCAAATCTATGTAGTTTCTTGGAGAATTAAGACAAACTCTTCCATGCAACATTAAGCTCTCTTTTTCGAATTAGAGACTAATCAATATCAATCATTCTTAGGGAACAACGCATGCCACGTAAAAGAATATAAAAAATCATAAACACAGTTATCAACCCGAAGGTCGGTTTGGTAGGTGATGGTGGAGTTCAACCAGTATTAACCCGACCCGATGTGTGAATTCCGCACGCCCGACGGCGTGCGGAATTCACACATCAGGGTAGGGGGGCCAGTTCCTTTCCCTTTACCGGTTATGGTTTCTTAGGATGCTCAGGTACCCGAAAAACCACATAGCTTGGGTGTAGCCGAAGGTCCCCAGAGAAAATTACCCGGGAATTAAACCCGTGCCTTCCGGGTTGGATTCCCGGGTAATTTTCTCTGGGCTAGTAGTCTAAACATGGACTACCGCGACCCACATAAAAAATATATAGAATATATTCTCATCAATTAATAGCACCTAAAAACTTTCTAAGTAAATCTTGGTTAAGGCATGACTTTCATAAGGGCATGAATACTAGAATATACGCCGTCCTTTTCTTTTTCAAGGAAATTCTCTAAAAGGGAAAAAACTGGTATTAGTCTCCTACAATTTTTTTGCCTCTCATTCCATGCAAAGAAAATAATGGAAATAGAACAACATAAATAATGGAATGGGGTGTATGAATATTTCTAGCCAAAAAGTATTTTGCTATAATATTATGGAGGGACGGAAAATTAGAAAATTTTTAAAAACACCTCCATGAACAAATATATGTTTCCAACTGCTATGTGTTAATTACTTTTAGGATATACAGCAAGATATTAATTTAACGTAAATATTTTATCATATTTTAGACCCCTTCACAGAGTCTGAAATTATTATACTCAATAATTTAAAACATGGCATCATTGCTAAGGTAAAGCAGAGTATTCATTTTCCAATAAGATATCTAAGTGTCACTCCACTGGCGGACGCCATGCTGAATGACACATCTTCTTTGTTAAACATTGATTGGTGGGCATATACAAGAATTAATTTTGCTTTAAAGGATAGAACAAACACAATCATCCTGTTGCGATACCTTCTTGCGTTTTAAAAGCTATAACTAATATTTCCCCATTATCTCTAAAGTTAAAGTAGAGCTTATGGCGTTCAGCAGTCAAAAGAAGTTCCAGTCGAAAACATTTTTAAAAAATATACACGGATATAAGACAATACGAGTACAGGTGGAAATTTTCGAGGCAACACCTGCCATACGTCATCTTTAGTTGTGACCACGTGAGAACGCTGTCAAAATTCATTCTTTCTAATCAGAGAGGCGCTACGTACTCGTCATTTTTCATCTTCAACAAACATTAGCTACATTTTCAACGCAGCTTGAAGCTGCTCATAATATTAAATCTTCACGTTGGAACGATTTGCGACAGAATAATGAAAATTTTACTCAAGTTCATGGAATTTGTAGACGTAGCTATTCACAACTACGCTTTGAAAAAAACAGATTGTTCTATCCATATATATTCAAAAAATATAGCAACTTTTTCAAATTAAATAAACTGTGTATCCCTTGATCCAAACAATTACCACATTTTCTACAGTTATTCGATGTTTTTTCCTTCCGCAGTGGAATAAAACCCTTCATAATTACATTGAACTCTCGAAACGTAATCGATGGAAAATATTGTACTACTTTGCGCAAGAAATTTTTTATTATCATTGATGACATAGTTTTTCCGCAACGCTTTGTAGAACTTTGGCATATCCAAACCGAGTAGTATACCAATATGAAGAATTGGCTACTTTTGTGATTTAAACCGAAAATAGAGTACCTTGGGGGCGTCGTCAACAAATTTCTCCTCTAGTAAAGAAACCCCTTTGATCTTCTGAGAAAGAGACGACAGGAGAGTTGAATCGACCCCTGCACGGACATGCAGTAAGTATGCTCAGAGGGCGTACCTTTGACGGTGGGAGCCATAACATTTGAATGAGTCTGAGACTAAGAATACACATCTTCTAAAATCGTTTTCACGTGAGAGATTTTATAAAACTCAGCGTGCCCCATATAAGCTTGAGATAATTGGTGAAAACAATTCAGCAGCCAATTCCTTGGCCAGTTTGTTTATTCTTAACGCAGCTACTCCTTCCCCTTCGACTATTTGCCTGCCTTGCGCTCACCTTGCTTTTGCCTATCAGAACCCACGCTTTACTTTACGCTTCCACATGTAGACTTCCCAAGATCGAGTCTGCAAATAAGAAATTTATATCGATGATTAGAAGATCTACCGCAGTCGCCAATCTTGAATTAATAATGACAAACACGAATGTTTTGGAGAAAGAAATCATGAAATGTACTAAAAGTGTCAATGTCTCAATGTCAGTAACTATGCGTACAAGGAGTAGGTTTGGGGAACACTTCTTTTTAATGCAATTTTATATGAAACGTTTTTGTATAGAATACGCCGTCCTGGACTCCATTTACGTCTAACGGAGGCATCGAAAAGTGGTTTTCTCCGTGGTTCTCGTTCAAACATTTTGTAACATATGGTTTCATTCTATGCCAAAAATACCTTATTTTATTTTTATGATGCCATTAATCCAACGTGCCCTAGGCACCTCTTTTATAGTTCATATATTCTCAACATCGTTATACCCCTTCCTGTCTCACGTCAAGGCTCTCGAACATTCTTTCAACCAGATTCCAATGCCACCAGTTTTCGGCCAAGCCTCTATTAAGAGAGCCTCTATTGATTTTTGTATTTTAGAACCCTCTCCTTTTCTAATACTTGAGCCGTTATGGGCCATCATACAATAATGAGTTCTATCACATGACACTACACCTATTAAGATATCAGGTCTACGTCTTTTGAGCCAATTCTCGTGAGTCAGCGCTAAAACATTTCACGATTTTTAAACATGTATACATAACATTATAAACTTTGAACCATCTGATTTAAAGGGTTACCCAAGATTTCCCTTCGGCTAAGCTAATATACACAGCATTTTACGACATAATTCATCAAAGAGGAAGCGAAATCGTGTGGCAGTTCTTTCAATTTAAATAAATTTGATAAGTGAGTCCGTAGTTCTACACAGTGAAGTAGAATTCATTAAAAAGTGAAAATAATTCATCATCTCGGTAATATAATTACCGTTCACTAAATGCTAAACTATTTCAAACTGTCAGTATATTTGCCTAGTATACGCTGTAGACTCTCTATGTACTTTGTTAGGATGTAACCTTCAAATCAAAGTATCATGTGATAATTATAAGTGTTTTTTAGTTGAATGGATAGTAATGGTTAAGATTTAAGGATCACATTATAATGTGATCACGTACCTGTGGCTAACACAGTGAATGAATTTGTACGGATAAGATAAGAAAATAATGATGAATAAGAATTTCGATATACATGACGCTTAATGATTGGATTTTAGGATCTTTTGGTCACATAAAATCAAAAATGCCTGTAAAATTGAAATGCTTTCATTGGGGCGTGATTTAAAGTGTATATAATCAGGCAAATTAGAAATTACATGGCGAGAAATCATTACTATTGCCTTTCCTGTGCCAAAAACTAACACTTGAAGATGGTTTTAATGAAAAATGAAATTATAGCCTCGTTTATCCACTCATTTATGGTGCATCGACGTAATTAGCAATTATATAATACGAGGGTCATCCGGAAAGTAGTACCCGTTCGTGAAATAAAGAGACAAAAGTAAATATTAACAAACATAAAAAATTTTATTTGAAAGAGGATACTTTAAACTACTTCTCAACATAATCTCCAAGCAAATTAAGGCATTTGTCATAACGTGTGACAAGTTTCTGTATTCCTGCTGCATAGTCCTTCGCCGCCAGCTCATTGAGATACGCGAGGGACCCATCTTGCACAAATTTTTGCATAATGCAGATGGTGTTTAACAATTTCATGAACAATTGTTCGAGAAACATTGGGAAAATGCTCACAGATGTCATCAATTGTGACGCGCCGATCGTTCCTCACGAATTCGTCAACTGAGCTCACCAGTTGGTCTGTAATGACAGACGGTCTCTCCGAACGCTCATCGTCGTGTGTGTTCCCCCTCCCCATGTTGAAGTTGCGACACCACCGCCGAACAGACGACTCGTCCATTACATTGTCTCCATACACCTCCTTTAATTGGCGATGAATATCACATGGGCGAACGTTTCTTGCATTGAGGAATTTAATCACTGCCCTCACTTCACAACTGGCGGCGTTCTCAATTTTTTTAAACATTGTAAACAATCACAGAAACAACACAGGCAATGCTAGCGTCACGCAACTTGGCTCAGAGAAGGCAGACAAGCCACTGAAGCTATCTGACCTCGTCCAGCGGCTACTCGCGTCGTCAGCACTTCATACGGCACGAACGGGTACTACTTTCCGGATGACCCTCGTATTAATGCACTGAAGCAACTCAAAATTACAAGTTGTGAATTAATATGTCTTCATATTTTTACACTTAAATAGTCCCATTGAAGTAACACCTACGAGCGTTATGAGTGGAATATTGGTTATTAATTAGAGACAACCAACTATTCGAAAATAATTTTAGATTTTTACGTGGTTTTTGTAAACATAATCAGGAAATATTTACATAAACGTGATTTGAAAAGTAAAACGTACTGGGTAATTGATTGATAGAAAACAAAAACATAAATTTCCAGGTTTCAAAAAAATGTGCCAGGCGGTCATTGTCATAGCACCACGAATGTGTGGATGCTGGAAATTCATTTTGCTGCCCAATAGATTCAGCAGAGTTGAATGATGAGTAATATGAAATTAGACAGTAATTAATGAGCTAGGGCGTACAATTGCAACCATGCACTTTCCTTAAAATATAACTGACATATTTTTAATTCGTTTTAGAACAATAAAAAAACACCTTGTGCCAAACTCTACCAATGACATTTAATATATTTCTTTATCAAAATTTTGTTTCAGCACAAAGGTTGCCTTAGGGATACTAATGTGATGGAAAATAAGCATTTGGGTTCTTGTATCTGAGGTTTTTGTGTCCCATTTGGATAAAGTCATTTGAATTTAGAAAATTACAAGACAAGCGGAAAGTCACGTCAAATAGGGATCAATTATTTGATGTAAATAAAATGACTACCTTCCTTAATGATTGCTGACTTATGGATTTTTTTGCTATGTTGAATAATTGTTAAACTTTTTCGCGAGAACGGGTTCAAGTTGTCAACGACTAATTTCCACTTTTAATTTATTTATAACTCAAATTATGGGAGCTTTTCACAACTACTTTTGGTGAAACATAATTCTTATATAAAATTGATTTCCGAAACACGCTTTCAAATCACGTAAAATTGATTCTAATAACAGTAAAACGACAACATATTACTATAAAATTGTCGTGAAATCTTTATACGATGATATACCTAAAAATCATCCGCGCGAGCGATCGTCCATACACACACGCATGTGGAATGAAAAATTTACACAAATCATGAGTAACAAATATTGTCTACCTACTGGCAGATAAACATTCTCCGCAGAGAATGAAATCCAAATGGGACATGTACTAGTAAGCGTAGTTAACTTCTGCCAAGAAGAAACATCTTCGCTTATGCTTAGGTTTTAAATGTTGTCTGTTATATGAAGACGAAACATACTTCCAGCACCATTGCCTTCTTCAGCTGCACTTAACAGTCTCATTTCTTGCGCCAAAGTTTCTAAGTTAATCGTGCATTGTTTATAAAACTCTCGACATAAAAACTATTGAAGTTCTATTGATACTCGTAGGGAAGATATATTTTAGCATATTGGAGTATCCTGGAATAAGTGACGACAAGAAGACTATATGTATGGAGGATGATTCTAGTCAATTAGCTTCCGAGAGTGAATTCCATTTCCACGCGAGACAAACCAAGAGAAGGAAGTATCTCAATGGACAATTATGAATGACTCACTCACCGTGCGCTGGTGCGTAGACGTTGAGGTAGAGACAGTCCTCGCTCTGGTTCCGCAGGTATGGCAGCAACCTCTTCAGGTACGCTGTCCTCCCGGCGGGGACCGTGTCTGGAATCATCTTCCGAACGGACGCGAAGTCCCCAGGCATGGGAGGATCACTGCGGTAACCTCCCGGGAAGTGATCCTCAAACGCCAGAGGGTCGTCTCCCGGGGGAGGCATCAAGAGAGGGTCAGGAAGCCGCTGCGGGCACACGGGGGCGAAGGAGTCGGCCAGTCGGACGCCCGGCCATGGCTGCGGCGACCCCGGAGGCATGAAGCGCTGACTACCGACTGGAGGAGCGGCGTATGGGACGCCGAGGAATGCCTCGACCGCCCCGCTCCCACCAGAAGCCTTCCTGATGGCACGGTTCTCTATCAGTAGTCCCCTCAGTCTTCCTTGTTTGATCCTGACCTCCCTCGGAGACAACGGCAGGGTCAAAACAGGAGCGAGTATAGCAAGGAGTACGAGAAGGAGCAAGGGCATTAGTGGGTTTTTAACCCACTGCCTCGTTTTTTTCGAATGCATGTTCGGTTCTATACAATTCGTATGGTCAGTGTGTTCTTAAGGGCCAGAAAAGGATTGGGGCTATCTCATTTTGATATCGAAAAACAAGGTTTCACTCAAACGCTCGATACCCATATTCTGGAAAAAATCCTTGCAACTAGGAATTTTCGTACCATTTGGAAAAAAAATCAATAAATATAACCAAACGCCAGAATAGAGAGAGAAAATATTTAAATCTTCAAGACTCTTCCTTGTCCAATGATGATAAATCTAACTGCACATGACCCAGTGGGCAAGGACACTTTCAGATTTATCCTTAGGTAATGTTACAAGAATAATTATTCTCTGCGCCCTCTTTTGAGAACTCTTGTTTTTAACACTTAGTGAGCGAAAAGAGGCCGTATAATGCATTATAGTAGCGCCAAATATCTTTTCAAAAATGCGTCATACTAACCACTCTCATATTTAGGTCGACCTTCAAAGAGTTGAAACTCATTAAAATCTAAGAAAAAATAGGGAAACTTTTCACTAATTGGGTAGCAAACAACTCTATTGCCTCAGCCAAATACTGAATTATCCACCCTCGATTATAATTAACAGCGGGGATAAAGCGCCCGTAATGATGTTTACACCTTAACACGTAGGTACCCTTTCAAGGATCAAACGCGGTTCGAAATCTGCCCCGCCGTCCGGGTTGATTCGTCTCGCAAACAAATGAGCCCGACGCATGACAAACTACCGTCGATATATTGCTGCCCAAATGCCTCCTCATTCCGCCTCCTTCCCTCTCTCCCTGCCTCGCAACACTGTGGGCAAAACTCCTTCACCTCCTTTTGGATCCCACCTCCAGCCTTGGAATAAGACAAAAGCCCTTTGCGCTCGGATCGAGGAGAATGTATCTACTAACTCTTTGCCATTCGACTGATTCACTGCTGCGGGTGGAAGAGGTTGTATCGGAGGGTGGTTAGGAGGATCCGTGCCTTGCGTACTCTCGTAACCTGGTTCTAAATCCAGGAAAAGTCAGGTTAACAAGGTAAAACTCTGCGAGGCTAGATGAGTCCCCTGGGGAGAGGGCAGGAGAATGGAACTAAAGCAAAAGTGAGTGGAGGGAAAAGAGGAGCAGGAAAACAGAGGATAGGAAAGAAACATCGGGGCAGTGGCAGATAATGGTTTAAACACACGACTGCATCTCATTCCCAAATCAATTTGACGCGTTTCGGGATTGCGGAATGGGTTCGGACGGAGGTGTGTTCGGGCGCACCGATGGCGGGATATAGGGAGGAGAGGGGGAAGTTCCCTGGCAAGATTTGAGGACGGTGTTGGATTGAGGTTTTCAGCGGGCAGGTTTGGGGGCGGGGGGAAGGGAGTAGTAAGGGGGGCGGGGGGAAGGGAGTAGTAAGGGGGGCGAGGAGAAGGTGCGGGGAGGGGGTTTTACGTGTTACGGTGTGTGTGTGGGGGTGTCGGGGGCGGTGACACCCCGCGGGAAGCGACGTACTCCCGCGCCCGTTATAAACTTCCCCCGTCCGACTGTCGAAACCCACCCCGCACCCCCACCTCTCTTCCTAGAAACCCCCGACTGACTCGACCGCCGCCTCCGGAAGATCCCCACCACGTGTTCGTGTGCTTCGCGAAGTGAAACAAGTGAAAGACGGCGTGCGCGCGGGATCAAGGCAGCTCCTTACCCGGATGACTTGCTTTGGAGAGTGGGGGAAGGGCTTGTGTTCACGGAGTAGTATTGCACCACTCGTACAAAAATGCCTCAGACTTTCCCGTCTTCCTTTCACTTCGGTCAAGGTGTAGGCCGTTGGACACTAGTGCTTCTGGGTGGGAGGAATGAGCTCAACCCCAAGTGCTATTTTTTCTTATCTTTTTGTCAAAGTCTTCCCGCTCGCCCTCCCCACATCCAAGCAGTAGGGGAGGGTGGGGCACTAAAACCCCTTACTTCCTCTCTTTCCCATTCCCCGCCCCCTGGTAAAGAAGACGAAGGGCGAAGAGGGAATCCACCGTCAAGTTCCCCACCCACTGGAAACTCGCCCTTCTATTATTAGAGGATTTTTTCTTCCGCGCTCGAGGGAGAGACAGGAGAAAAAGGGAGGCTAGAGGGAGCGAGAATTAGAATGAAAGCAAAGGGAATATAGTAGATTGGAGCGATAGCGATGGGGCGACGAGGAGGTACGCTGATAAATTAGGACGCCTCGGGGACGAACGAGAAAAATCTCGGGTGACGACCGAAACGCGGCGTAGAATCCGAGCGGATCTGATGCGCAACAGGCAGGCACTGCGAATCTCCGTGGGATATATATTTTTTCGCCCCGTACTGCAGCTACAAGAGGTGATTCATTGCGGGTCACCCTCGTCGGGGACAACGTGACTTCGGGCTCTCCCACTCGATGACGGCGGCTCGGTGGCTGGACAAGGGTGCACACACAATATTATCCACAGGGCACAAAACACTTCGCGATCCGCGGGGTACGACGGTTTGGGTCACACACACAACAATCCACGTGGCACCGGGTAGGATCAAGCGGCGTCGTAACAACTCACATGTTCAAAACTCACAAGCCGTATTGTTAGTTGAAATCCCGTTTCAGATCGCGTGTCGGCAGCCGGATTCAACGAACACGTCGGGAGGGGGCGCCGGTATGATTATTTTCGACTCTCGGGGATAGATGGTGGGGAAATTTTTAAACGTGCAGCCGCTTTCCACGGCCGTGCCTCATAGACTGGTTAGGAGTAGCTCGCGAGGGAGCACGCTGGCCCAGAAAGGTGGGGGTGAGGGGAGAAAGGAACAGGAGGAAGGAGACGAAGGAGTTTGTTGGAAGGAGAAGGTGCGGTAAGGTGGAGGGAGCAGAAAGAGAGAGAGAGAGAGAGTGCGGGAGTCTTCTTGGCACGAGTCCGAGAGCACGCACACTTCCCCGTGTGGAGACGACCGGTCCGGGAGGGAGGGAGAGGAAGGGGTTGGGGTGGTGGGCGTGGAATGGGGAGGGCAGGGCAAAAGGAGGACTTGGAACAGGAGGTGCCGAGGAGGGTAAGAGCCGGGCGGCCACAGCGGCGGCTCACGCTTCGTAGTGGTTGAGTTAGTGGAAGTGGCGAATCTTGAGACGGTGTAGTTGGAAGGGGAAAGGCAGGAAGGTAGAAAGTGATGGATATTGAGGGAGGGTGGGAAACACCGAGCTAAAGAACAGCAGGGCACGGAATGAGAATTGGGGCGGAAAGCTTTGCGCTGCATGTTCGAATTTCGGTCGATGGTCCAGTTAAGAAGTTTCAGTTGTGTTTTGATTGATTGATGGACGTGTGGGCTATTGCCCGTTTTAGGGCAAATACCTTGTTCTTACTTCCGTTTTTCATTGACAGTGACGGTGAAAATTTAAGAAGCATGAGCAAGTCAGAACTTCCCCCATGTTTTAGTCATATAAAAAAATAAAATTTTAAATATAAACTACAATTAAATTAGTATTTCATTTAGGAAAGTCAAATCGGGACATTTTTAAATGAACATGAATTCAATTTATTTGCAATACGAAGAAGCTACACTCGTTGACTGTATCACCTCAGATGTAAAAAGTGTGCAAGAGTTATCTACCACTCATAAGTCACTGTAAAAGCTTGTCCTGATCCATCAAACCTAGCTCTGGCCAAAAAAGAAATTTTACAGTATGTACAGGAATTAAAAAAATTTAAATATCACGGATTTCTATGTTATTACTTTAGTTATGTTTTCTAGGTCATTATAAAACTGACAGCTGCTTATAAGAATGCAAAATTCAATAAAACATCAAATGTATCCTCGCTTTGGGTAATATTTTTTCATTTACAAGGAATTTGAATTATATCTGGAATAGAGTAAAAAAATTGAAATTAAAGAAGCAATCTGAAGAATAATTTACGGATTGACACTCTTAACATAAGCATACAGCCAATTATTTAAGTGCGGCCAAGTAGCAGCCACTCGGTTTTGATAAGCGGCTTTTTAAATTCATTATAAATCTACGAATTTCTACATTTTATGACAGAAATATCTGGCGACATTTACAGTCAGTATAATCAGGTAGCAACGGGAGCGAAAGGGTACATTAATGCGTCAACATCTAAAGCTAAGATTGCCCGTTACTCAGGGTTTAAACTAGGAAATCTAGTTTCCAATTACGATCTCTTTGAAGATCAAAGTGAAGGGTAAGGGAAGGGACTTCCAATGAGTATTTGTTTCCAATGGAAAAGGTGGAATCTGTCGTCTAAAGGATTTCCTAAGAGTAAGTGTTTTTCTTTTGGTGCTCCAATACTTAAATTTTCTTTCCATAGCTAACCTCGTTACCAGCATATTCTGAGGTACCTATTCAGAAAAAGCTCAGAGAAGCAGGTGTTTGATCTCTTATCCCTACTGTAGGTAAAAGTGTAGCTCAAATTGATGATAAATTTGGAAATTGATAAATTAAAATAACAAGCTGGCATAACATTTGAGATGTTAAAAAAATAAAATATATGTAGTTTAGCGTTGAACTATTACGTTTGAACCATGAATATTCTTCTGAATTCGCCAAAAATATTCAATTCATTCCATTAAATTATGCAAATACTTGTATTTGCTTCATCGATTAGAGATATCAGGATTTTTAACAGATATTTTGCATTCTAATTTAACAAGCATTCATCAATTACTTCATTTTGTAATAAACTATGAGCTGGCGATGAAAATAAGTAAAATATTTGATATTTGAAAGCATAGCTTTATACATACAACGTTTGCATAAAAAGCGTCGGGATAAGTTTCTGGGAAAATGGATTCATTTCAGATATTCTTTATTTAAAGGTTAATTTTGAAAGTGCATATGTTTTTCGAAAAATTGATAGGGTGAAACTCGATTGACTAAATTTATTTCCTTAAAAGGTAACTTTAGAAAAAGCCAAAACTTCGGAGCTTGTATATGCATGGTTTGTATAAAGTGTATTGGGAGAATTTTCGGAAAAATAGATTAATTTCAGATATTGTTTCAATCCCTCAAAATTCTTAAAAGAACCATACATCTCTTGAGCGTCGACGCACTTTTTCCAGCGGCTTATCCACGACCTGAAGGCGGGTGGCAAGAAGGTAGGTGGATTCCGGAAGGTCCTTGAGAGTACGGGTACAAGCTTCTTTGACCTCAATTAGGGTCCCATGGGGTCTTTTGGGGGAGGATTAGACTTTTGGGAATAGGTAATAGTACAATGGCGCCAAGTCACATTGTCAGAGTGTTGAGCAATCGTTGCGATGCCGTTGATGAAAGTGTTCGCAAGAAGACACTCGACTCTGCTCTTGGTCGTCCGTCAGGACCTTCAGGACAAATTTAACCTCGATCTTTCTCATCGTCTAATTTTTAGAGATAATGGTGTGTACTGTACACTTACGAATGCAATTTGATCTGGGATCATGCGAACACTTAACCGACGGATTGTATTCAGTACTTAACGCTCACGTCAGGAATACAATGTTATCGAAACTTCTGCCACAAACCTTGGGGATCCAAAGGAAATGATTGCATAAACATCAAGTGCACTCCAGTGAAGTCAAATGAGGAATTTTCGCTTCCAAAAATGTATTTTCTCGTGGAAGTATTCGATAAAAGATTTGAGTCCAGTCCAGAAAAACTACAGTAAGTTATGCGGAATTTGTGTACATGTACGAAGTGTGTCCGAAAATTATCCGACCTGCGTTTTTATAATTTTTTTAACTATGAGGTTTTGAGAACCACGAATTTGCTCCAAGAGGTCAGACGGTCAACAAAGAATATTACGTTGAAGTTCTGAAAAGATTGCTTAATGCCGTGAGAAGGAAACGACCGCGTCTCTGGTCAAGAGGTGACTGGCTTCTTCACCACGATAACGCGTCAACGCATTCATCGAACCTTGTGCAGCTATTTTTGGCAAAACACAAGATTGTACAGCTTTGACAGCTTCCGTACAGTCCCAACATAGCTCCCGGCGACTTTTGGATGCTCACAAATTTGAAAATAGCGCTCAAAGGAAAGCGGTTCAACGACATCGAGACAATAGAGTAATACCACGCAGGAGCTGAAGGCCATTTTAAAATCTGCGTTCGAGGACTGCTTTAAGATATGGAAGCGCCTGGGAGCGTGTGGTTCAATCAAATGGGGGCTACTTCGAAGGATTCCACAGCCTGGATGACGAAGATTAGCACCAATGCGGAGATATAAACGCTGGTGGGGTCGTTTTCGGACACACCTCGTATGAAATTTAAAATGAAAAAAGAATTAAAGTTAATATTACTATTAAATGAGCTAGCATAAAGGAAGAGTATTGATTAAAGATATTATTACCGAGCGAAAACAGCCTCACAAAAGTTTTAAGCAGAGTTCGCAAGTTAAAAAAAAAACACGAGTTCTACGTTTATAAAATTTTATTCTCGACAAACAGTCGCTATCTTGTGAGAAAAGTTTTCTAATTTTCGCAATCGTTTTATCTGGTAATTCATTATTTTGGAAAATCTATTTGTAAAGTTCACATAATGTGAGCAAATAGAAGGTCAAAAAATTTGTTCTAAAACAATGAAATTTTAATGGACTCTAAAACTTTAATTAAAACTAAAAAAAACGATACATTATCTTGTCCAAAAAGATCAGTAAGATAAAAAAGCAAATTAGCACGTTACAAAACCCTTACAGGGGCTTGTTAAGGCAATTAGTATAAGAAAATAAACAAATTGACTAGGTTTTAAGAGAGGATTGCGATATTCCTTCCAAAATACTAAGGGATAAATTTGTATATATAACACGCAATAAGTTTTCTATAAAGCCTCATACAGCTTTTGTTTGAAAAATGTGTTTATTTTTACAAATTTTATTGAGGGCCTTCGGCATACTGCGCCCATATGCATTTCAAAATAGAATTTTAATGACCTTCCTCCTTCTAAAACGGAGGCATTCGCCAATCTATCCAACTTTTTGGAAAATTTAGAATGGTGGACAAATATTGCGATATGGTATTGCATAAACATTTTTGATTTTCGACGATGGGCGTTCAAAGAAGCATACTGACTTACGTATTCATTCTTTTAAGACAATGGGAAAGGAACAATTCAATGCCATATCTGAATTTCTTCCAACTTTTAATTCAACATTCTTTGTCAGATATAGCTGGCGCATTTTTGTTTACGAGTTGGTATATGAGAGACGTAAATCCATTCTCAACAAAAAAAATTAGTTCAAATTTACTAAGAATTCAAATTTCAATGCTGACTCTAAACAGTAATACATAACCACGATAAATAATCTGATTAGATAGGTGAGCCTAGTCTTTGAAGCAAGCCGTAAGTTTCCTTAAATGTGCACTTCAAGCTAGTGCTCTAGCGGTAATCCAAGGAAGATTTAGCGCGCAAATTATACATTTTTTGAAACTTACCTCAAATTTAGGTGATACAAAGCGAGGGAATAACCGTTATTTCATGCTAATTGTAGGCCCTATCAACCAAAATGGAAGAGACATACCATGAAAAATAAATGGCCCCATTGAAAATTTTATCTAACTTGTAAAGGAACTACATTATTTTCTCGAAATAAGGAATAGAGAATTAAACCGTAAATTTGGTTGAAATATTCATGTTTTCATCCTGAAAGCTACGATGCATTTGACTTCAAATTTCCTTTGTTCCTTTCTGAAACACCGAAGTTTTTCAGTCATTGACTCCAAAAATATTTCTTTTTCTGCCATTAATGGCATGCATTTATTTCTTGAAAATGTTATTTGGATGATATAAATCCATTTATAATCTTTATTGATTGACACACACGTTATATTGATTTCTGAGCTATTTTATGGTCCGTGTATGCAAGCTACAACCCTGGCGTGTAGCAGAGAATGCCTGGAAGGCAAACTAATCATTCATCGTGGGGAATTATGGAATTATCCCAAAAATGCTTGGCGAATTAGGTTCCTCAAACTAAATTGGTAAAGCATTCAACTGTGTATTATTTCCTCAATTTCGAGGACGACAAACACATTAATTTATTGAACTATATCGATTTCTCTCAGACGAATTTACTTCCATCAATTATTACACTAACTATATTTAGAGCCCTCGTTAGCATTAATTTATTTTTTGATTAATTTCGGTAAAATCATTTAGACATTTGTTTTTTGAAGAATGGTTTAAACCTTCCTATATAGATATTTCACGTCGTAATTGTGCCTTTACTGGAGACCTGCCCATGACAGAAAGGTGTAATATCATATCAATGTATCCCATTAATATTGTTGAACACTGCTTCATTTATTTAAATCTGATTCATCCATAGCCCGTAAAATGAAAAGCATTTTTTGACTGCTAAAAGAATACATTGCTTATCGAATTACAGAGGTAGTGTGATAAAAATGAGATAAGATTCAGTAATAAGAATATGGAGGAAATGATGTATTCAAGAAATAGGTCGACGTTAAACATGAAGTTTGAAGGACAGTATTCATACCAAGATCGTGATTTTGACGGAGGTGGACAAATTAATAAGGACTTTAAATGAGAATTTTTTTTGGAAAAGATGCTAATCATGTAGGTGGAATTTAATTACATTGGCCTCTTAAAAGTTTGAGGATGACGTTAGGATATCTTTGATGAGGAACTTAGTTCCACAAGGCTTCGAAACCTGATTGTTCGGTCAAGAGAAATATCACACACTGGAGACGTTTGAGATGTTGGGTTGAATAAAAATTAATGGCTGAAAATGAAAAAAAAATGAAAAAAGCTAAAATTTTGAGCTGGGAGAAGTTTGCCTTTTTGTTTGAAAGGTATTGGCAGAAGGCAAAAAAATTTGATGGAAGGCACATCCTTCAAAGGCCATGATAAAGACGAGTGTATTTGACACGCGAGGTAAAAGGTGAAATATTAGGTATGTTCGTTAAAACGTATAGAA
Source organism: Hetaerina americana (assembly GCF_022747635.1). Lineage (NCBI taxonomy): Eukaryota > Metazoa > Arthropoda > Insecta > Odonata > Calopterygidae > Hetaerina > Hetaerina americana. Next base: position 8,732,623 of record NW_027286730.1, read on the forward strand.
AATTATGGAGTTTATAAAGAAGCTACTATAATATTGAGTGGATTTTTTTCCGTTTGAAATCAGAAATGGAAAATTGCTCTTTATCTGTGTACAGCAAAACTCTACCTTAATCTTTATTCTTATTGCTTAAATAATAATAACAATAGCATACAGTCAATTTTTAGCTCTCGCTCTTAATATAGTCAACTGGATCTGGTAGCTTGTGATGGCTATGTTATCACACATCTATAGCTAAATTATAGCTATTAGAGCCACTCTTAAACTTCTCTCTTTCTGCGTCAATAGTTACTGATTAATAATATTATTTTTTTATATTCCGAGATTACTAAACTGCCAACCAACACTACTTCTCAACGTGTAAATATTTAAGTGGGTTGATGGTTACCAAAGCTGTGTCGAGTAAAGTGAATATAAGATATTATTTATGGCATCATCCCTGGGATGATACGATTTTATGATATCTTGTGAATCAGTAAATGGTAATGGAGGAAGGACTTCTGGCGCTAGAACTCTATTGTCAGCAAAGATGATTCAAGAAGGGGGAAAACTACAACAGCATCCCCCCTTACCGATATCTTGTGGCGATATGCTTTAAGAGGATCATCGTGCCATGCAAATCCGCCTAGGATATTGGTCGAGTTAGTCGTAGGCTTCAAGTTGTCCCATCGGATAAGAAACGATGAAAACGGTTGATTGACGATTAGACGCAGGTCAATCAAAATCAGGGTTTCTATATAACCTGTAACTAATTCTTACCGGGGCGAGATGAAGAATTTAAATCCAAAATAATGTCTTTGTATTTTTGAGATATTATCGTAGCGCCTCTCAAAAGGGAAAGGGCGCCAAATCGGTGTCAAATCAACAATTGCATTGCTGACAGAGGTGTTTTTGCGTACCGCGCTACACGGTTATAATGTACAATGGGAATAATTAGGAAAAATAAGAAACGTATTCCTATTTTCATGATCAAGGCCCCGTTTTGTCAACCATTTATTGATCATCATACAGTTAATGATCAACCATAACTGCTCATTAATTACATATCACCTGCAATCAGTGATATTAGTCCCAGTATTCATTGATCGTTCACGTGATGCACATTTTCATCATTAATAACTTAACAATTTCAGTACTGATGACGGCTTTCCACGAGTTAAACTCAATTAACGATTAATTAGGGAAATAATCGGCGACCAGGAACTGAACGTTACTAGTGAAACTGTTATATTTGCTTGCATTAATATTGAAGGTGTTTTCATTCGATTAATTTGATCACGTAATCTCAGATAATGATACAGAGGAGGCATCTCCAAAATACGGGACGCGATATGATTTTATCCGGGCCGTTGATTATTTTCCGGAAATTTACCAACTGGACTAAACGTTCAATAACAATACACAAAAAATAGGGGCGTTAAGAGATTCCAATTACAAATTAAAAATATGCTCAAAAGATGCAAATATTCCATATTATGTCTGTGTACTAATTTTGCACATTTTCATTAAATACGAAATCGGTGTGGTTTATTTCATAGTATTTTTGGGAAAAATATGAGAAATAACCTTATCTAGCAAGTTTTGAGCAAAGTACAATTTTTTAGACAGTATTCTCTTACTGGATGAATCAATCAATGTTTATATAATCTCACAGCTCATAATATGCTTACGTGGCACTGATGATGAGCCTGAGGTCAGGCATGAATTAGCGTTACTTCACAGAATGCATGTCACTGCAACAGAAGAGGATATCTTCAAAGAAATTAAATAACCGCAACAGAAGAAAATTTTGGCAAGAGTAGTTTGTAATGCATGACAGTCAATTGTGGAAAATAAATTTCTTCAATGAAATTAGTGTTGGTTGGGTAATTCACAAACGTTTGTGAGGATGCATGATTATCAATATAAATTGTTATTTACAGTGGTTATCATTAAGAATTTATTCCTAGAAAATACTTTGCTCTGATATGTTTTTTACGCCTTTTATTTCTATGGTAATCTTTACTCTCTCTATGTTTTTAATCAACGCCAGTTTAGCTTTTACTTGAGGAGTATGAATCAGAGTTCGTTGGCATGAAATAAGTATTACGCTGCAGCTTGCCGGCTTAGCTGCGAAAAAGTTCTTTCACGCTTATTTTATCCCAGGATTCAAGTTGATATTTTTTACCAAGGAAAACCGCTTCCAGTCACTTTTACGGAGTTTGGCAATTTTTACAGATCTGGTTAACCACAAGAAAAATTTTAATGTTTCACAGGGAAATAACTTTGTAATTTATTAACTTAAATAAAGGAATTCAGATTTTAGAATGAATGGATGAAAAAATATGTTATTTTGCTCAGAGTTAACTGTTAGCTAACATTTCGTATAAACGATTTCGAAACCGACTTGTTGATATAATGAGATTGTTTTCTATTCCGATTGACATGATGCTGCTGATATCCTGAGACAAATGTGAATGAAAATTTCTGAACATCAGACAAATAAACACATTATCAAAAGATAAAAGCTAGGAAACTTGATCGAATAATACATATTTATAGCTCTGAAAAGTTTTTTCATTTTAAATTATTGTTCACAAAATTTTCAATATTTATGGGACTGCTTATCTTTGCTAAGGAACCGGGGATCGAAATGATGCGAAGGATAACGTGCTGGCTTCCCACCCAGAGGGCGCGGGTTCAAATCCCGGTGGTGTTGAATATTTTCCAGAGGTATCTCGATCCCTACTTGAGGTGCTTTGTGGAGGGTACTTTGAGTGAGTACGCCGTCCATCGGATGGGACGTTAAGCTGCGGACCCCCATAGCGCCTTTCGTTAAGACAGGCTAATGCCGACGTCTGGTTTCTCTCCACACTTCATTCTTTCCTTTCCATCCCCTATGGCGCCAATGACCTTATCTGTCGGTCGCCTCCCCTAAATACTACTACTACTTGCTAAGGAACCTTTCTTCGAAAGGAATGCCATTTTAAAATAGAGAAAAAATCCATCCGACTCACAACTGACTTATCAATTTGTAATTAGCACTTTAAAACTCGAACTTGAGCTTAGCAAGATTTTAAAAAGCATAAAAACGGCTACTCGATTGACATTAATCGTTTTATTTTACATTATGATAAAAATTTGTAACTTTGCTGGTACTTTTCATTGGTATCAATATACTTAATAATCACATGCACTTAATAATTAGTGTTTACCTGTTTCCTATAAAGCTCGTTCATCCAGTTCCAGGGTGTTTTATTTCGATCCATTAAACAATGTAAAGCATCCTGAGGTAAGTATTTGGGGACCCCAGTTTTGAAGACATCACCGAAAATCTTTTATTATACTTGTATTCATAATAACTAAACATTGTATATACGTCACTAATTTCGATCCTGTGAGGCCTAAAGTAGATTTTCCCTCTCAGACACAGCCTACTTCGTACTGCAAAATATTATAAATTTTCTTAGAAAATCTTACATAGAAGTATTATTTTTATTATTATCGTCGTTTTTCCCTCAAATGGACTACATTCTTGACGTTGCGGAAAGGCTTGGGCGTTCCGATGGCCCCATGTTGCTGCACTGGCGGTAGCAGTATTAATTGCTCCTGTTAGGGTCACCCATGCCGGAGAGGTCGAAGGTAAGGAGCCAGACGAAAGGTAGTTAACTCGGTGGCTGTTCCTCAGTGAGGCGGCTGCAAAGGAGTCTGACCCAAGTGGGACGTACATTGTCATTGACAGTGTCAAGTTAAAAACACTATTAAGGAAGGTAACTAGAAACCACCTTAACTATTATTCTCAAGAATATAATGAAGGATAATATAGAGTGCATGAGTGCTGGCAACTAAGGGAAATGGCCCAATCGGCCGCGCGTCATGCTAGGCAGCGAGAGAGGCAAGGCTTCCGCGTTCGTCTTGACAGGAACACCTTTGCAAAGCAAAACCGACTGCAGCAGAAATAAAGATGCAGATGCAGCAGAAGAAAACTAAACATAGAACATAATGGGGTGTGATTCTGCAAGGATACATTTTATAGGGCGGGGTATTTAAATGCGACGATAGGTAAAGGAAGAGACGGTGATGAGGAGGCGGACTCAGGTTTAGGCACGTGGGGAGAAAGCAATCGAGTTTGGTAGTAGAAAGAGATGATTCATCAGCAGCACTTGGTTTGGACACACCACAAAAAGCGTAGGTATAAATATAAAATTCCAGGTGACTCAGAAAGATATCAGTTAGATTATATTCTGTCTATACTTAGAATCAGGAACTGTGTGATAAATTCGTACAGCTTCCCGGGAGCGGATGCGGTCTCTGACCACAATTTAGTTGTTATGAAATGTAGCGTCCGTTTCAAAAATATAAGGCACGGGCGGCGGATTAGGAAATAGAATTTAGAAGTATTACGTGGATTGACAAGGAACGAGTATGAGCAAGCTGTAGAGAAAATCATGGATGACGGTAAAGAGCCGAGTACTCTCGAAGAAAACTGGGAAGCCCGTTAATTAGAAAAGGACAGGGAAACCATAAGATAAATAAGAGAAGAAAATGGAAGAATGTAAACACTGAGCTAGGCAGAAGGAAGTACGAAGAGTTTAAAATGAATTGAGATGGGCAACAAATAAAGCAAAAAAGCGTGGTGGAAGACGCAGTACAAGGATATGGAAAGTTTGCAGAGGGAGGGTGAAATTTGTGCGCTATATAAGAAGATTAAATCACCATCAGGAAGTAAGAATGCAAGATCTGTTTAAACAGCTAGAGATAAGTCGGGTAAGATAATAGTAAAAACAAAAAAGATCATCGAGTTATGGAAGGAATATTAAGAAGAACTGTACGGCAAGTAACTTAGGCCAGCAAGGTTAGACATAAAAAAGGCACATGAAGTAGAGGAAGATGGCTTAGGTCCAGGAATACTCGACGATGAGATAGAGAAATCATCAAAAGAGATGAAATCAAATAGGGCCGTGGTGGTAGGCAACATTCCTACGGAAGTACTAAACGAATTAGGAAAATATGAGACGAATAGTTTATGGATATATTAGTACCATTGAGAAAGAAGGAATCTGGCCGAAAGATCTTGTGAGATGAGTGTGTGTTCCTATTCCGATGAAGATAATAGCTACAGAATGTGAACACTACGGAAGAAAAAGTTTGATTCCAACGCAGCTAAATTTGTTCTCAGGATCATCAACAAAATGATAGAGATTAAGGCAAATGATTACTTAGGGGATGATCAGTTTGGGTTTAGGAAGGGTAGAGGCACGTGTGATGCCATTACAGTAATGAAATCACTAATCGAGAGGAATATAGAATACAATCAGAACGCATTGGCCTGTTTCGCAGATTTCGAAAAAGGATTTGATAGAGTGAATTGGGAAAAACTAATGAGCATATTGCAGAAATTAGGAATAGATTGGAGGGAAAGGAGGCTAATCCACAACCTATACATGTCTCAGACTGCTCAGAGGCGGGTGGGAAACGGGGAGTCCGGATAGGTAGTGTTAGGAAGAGGTGTAAGACAGGGTTGCCAATTATCACCGTTGATGTTCAACCTGTATGCAGAGGAAATGATCAGAGGCTTGGAAAAGGTGGATGCAGGAATGAAAGTCGGAGGGGAATTCGTAACTTTAGTTAGGTTTTGCTGATGACCAAGTTTTAGTTTGTCAGTCAGCCCAGGGGTTAAAAGCACAACTGAGTGATTTGGAAATTAGTTGCAATACGTATGAGATGAGAATCAATATAAATAAAACAATGCTTATGCGATTTTCATAAAGAAAAAGGCTAAGCTAAGCATTAAAATATGATGGCAAAAGCTAAAGCAGGTAGAACAGTTTACGTATGTTGGAAGAAGTTTGGACCAACATGGTCATATTATTTGGACGTAGGAAGAAGAATTGCGCTAGGCAAAGAGGCTTTCACAAGGAGGAGAGAGATGAAGACGGGGAATTTGAGTATTAATTTTAAGAAAGAAAAAGTCTCGTAAAAACTTTAATATGGAGCATAGCTATCTATATACGGTGCGGAAACGTGGTCGTTAAAGAAGGATGATAGAAGTTGATTGGAGGATTTTGAAATGTGGGTGTGAAGAAGAATGGAGAAGGTGAAATGGACCGAAAGGAAAACAAATGAGGAAGTACTTGGTATGGTGGGCAAAGAGAGGGGTTTGTTGGGAGAAATCCTATCGAGACAGAAAAAATGGATGAAGGGCATATTGACTGGCAATGGGATGTTGAAGACGGTAATGGTTGGGAGAATGTTAGGCAAACCTTGCAAGGTCAGGAACAGGATAAGGATATTAAACGGGATGATGTGAGGAAGTAAATAGAGATGAAGAGGGACTTGAGTAGGCTGCTGGGTTGTGCTTTTTTAGGACTTACAAAATATTTATTTGTTAGTTAAGTCCATCCAAAACCTACCTTACCCGGTAAATTATTTAACAATAATAATAATAATAGTTGTCGTTTTGATGCCAATCAGACGTTTACTCTAATGATATTATAGTTTAACCAAGTTAATGACTGCTCTAGCTTGAAATACGGAGTGCAATATATTAATGAGGGAAATCTAAGCATGATTCGCATTTATTTGTTTTTTTACTTATATCTTAATCGTGGTACTTATAGCTAGTAATATTAACATTTATCGGTGGCACTTGATATCGAAATAGTAATTCTTATATAGGTCAATAATAATAATTTTTATTCAATAAACTACATAATAATTAATAAACTATTTGTATCAGCCGAACCCGTACCCAGGTTTCATTTCATCAGGATAAATTGAATTTTTAAAAGCATGGTTTATTGATTTTTCATTTATAAAAATATTGCAAATGATGACAAGTAAAATAAATTTATAATATCCGTAGAAAAGTTTCGAGAAATAAAATAAATACTTTATTGTAGTCAAATTCAATTGGGGTCATTGTTAAAATTTTCTTTTAAAATGGATGCAATAATTAATCATGCAGGATGACTAATTGGTACTATTTCCGTCCTATATTAGAAAAAATCAAATTTTTAATCCAGTTAACGTTGCCATCAATATATTGAAAATATTGTGGAAAGCGTCCTCAAAATGCCACTTCCCATTCATTAATATTCTTTATATGTACCAAAATATTTATTTGAATGCAATAGTTATTTCCTATCAATCCGCGAATGATAAGATAAATTACTAGTATAACCAACTTCATTCAAGAATACTTGATTAAAATATTTTATCAAGCACTCATTCGTCGCTCAGGTAGAATGTGCTTGACTCACTCTTAAAACCGCGAGGGAATAAAATTCAATGGAAAGCCAAGAATGTCACGGGTTTTTGAACAAGATTGAAGCGATTGGAGTCCATTAATTAAAAACAAAAGGTATTCAATGCTCGAAAATAACTTGTCGTTCCTAATAATTTAAGAATAAAAACTATTTTTTAAATTTTAATTCATATCCTTGAGCATACATAAATATCTCCTCTGGTAGTATTCAATTGCTTTCATTTAAATAAATTTCTAAATCAGATAATCTCTTAAACTTATTAATATTAGCTAAAAAAAATATAATCATTCAATAGCTCAGACAAAGGGAAAAAGTTTTTCTTTTTCTTCATCGATTATCCAAGAAAGAGAGCGAAAAGGAAACGAATTAGCCTGTTAGGTGTAATGAAACTACACGTGATTGGAGTTTAAACTCTCTGAAGTGTGACTGCATGAAGTTACTGGAGGAAAAAAAGGTTAGCTGCATTTATTAAAATAGACATATCTAAGTGGAAAAAGTTTTAAAATATCAAAAGCAGTAACTTTTTCCCAAAATAATTATGTAGATAGACTTTTATTAAGTCTAATCAAATGTTTATAATAAATTAATGAAATATATTTTATAGCTCAGAGTTGTATACTCAAAACATTAACCGCGATGGATTTTTGTATTCTAATTATACTCGGTACATATTCACTTCACTCGTAATAACTATTTTTGTTCAGCCTAATAAAAAGTAAACAATGTAATAAGAATGAAGTTAACAGCGTATTTTGCGAAATGTATCATGGCAAAAAAAATTCAAAGGGAATGTGATAAAAATCGCTATTTGATTCATTTGTTTGGAAATCGATATAGCTGATAAAAAATTTTGAGGTTCCACTTCAGAATAATTGGAGATTTACTACTCTTACATTCTTCAAAATTATCTCCCGCAGTTTCTTTGGAATTTGTCAAAGTATAAACACCATGAGTGTTTAAAGTTGGCTATAACCTCGTGGACTGTGGCGCGTCGCGCACGACTACGAATGCCTGTGACATTGTATGTACGGTATTTCGTCACAATATCTTGTCACTTTAAAAAGCCCCACAATTTTATAGTTTAAGAGGACGCCTCGGTAGCTTAAGTGGCTAAAGCACTCGACCGGATTTTGAGGGATCTAGGTTCGAATCCCAGTCAAGGCGAATGATTTTTACACTCTGAAATTGTTGCATCGAAATGCACATAAGCGGATGACTCCGTTTAAAGTTACTGTTGCGGCATCTCCCGCAGTTTCTTTGGAATTTGTATATTAATACTTTATAAATTATCCACCAGGGAATACTCATATCGTTCATAATTCCGATTTTAGTCTTGAATCGAGACGCGATTTGAGTAGTAAGTTTCACTATGTGCTGATTACCCAGGATTCGTTAAAAACTATAAGTTTTTTTGGTAATCTACCGGTTAAGGTAGGTTTTTGGATGGACACAACTGCCAAACAAATATTTTATTACTCCTAACAAAACACAAAATCCATCATCCTACTCTATATCAGGTCCCTCTTCATCTCCGAGTACTTTCTTCCTCCCTTCATCCCGTCCAACATCCATATCCTGTTCCTTCCCTTTCCTCTTTTGCCTAACATTCTACCCTCTATCACAGTCTTCAACATCCCACTGCCGGTCAACACCCCCTTCATCCACTTTTCCTGCCTCCATAGGATTGCTCCCAACAAACCCCTCTCTTCGCCCACCATACCAAGTACTTCCTCATTTGTTTTCTTCTCTGTCCATTTCACCTTCTCCATTCTTCTCCACACCCACATTTCAAAAGCCTCCAATCCACGTCTATACTCCTGCTTCAATGACCACGTTTCCGCACCGTACATGGCTACGCTCCATATCAAAGTTTTTACGAGTCTTTTCTTAACATCCTTACTCAACGTCCCTGTCATCAACTCCCTCCTCCTTGTTAAAGCCTCTTTGCCGAGCGCAATTCTTTTCCTTACGCTCGTACTACTTTGACCGTGTTGGTCCAAAACACTACCGAGATACGTAAACTATTCTACCTGCTCTAGTTTTTGCCCTCCTATTTTAATGTTAAGCTTGGCCTTTTTCTTTCTAGGAAATCGCATAACCTTTGTTTTATTAATATTGATTCTCATCCCATACCTGTCGCACTGAATTTCCAATTCACTCAGCAATGCTTGCAGCCCCTTGGCTGACTGACAAACTAAAGGTTGGTCATCAGCAAACCTAACTGATTTTACGAATTCCCCGCCCACTTTCATTCCTACCTCGAGTTCTTCCCATGCCTCTTCGATTATTTCCTCTGCATACAGGTTGAACAGCAACGGTGATAATGGGCAACCCTGCCTTACACCCCTTCCTAACACTGCCCATCCTGATTCTACGTTTCCCACCCGCACCTGAGCAGTCTGAGACATGTACAGGTTGCGGATTAGCCTCCTTTCCCTCCAATCTATTTCTATTTTCTGCAATATACTCATTAGTTTTTCCCAATTCACCCTATCAAACGCTTTTTCGAAATCTACGAAACAGGCAAATACCTCCTGGTTGTGTTCTATATTCCTCTCGATTAATAATCTCATTACTGCAATGGCATCACGCGTACCTCTCCCCTTCCTAAACCCAAACTGATCATCCCCTAAGCTATCATTTGCCCTACTCTCCATCCTTTTATCAATCAATTACTTTTATAATTAAATAAGGAAGGAATGAAATTTAAAATATTGAAACTGCTGACCCCGAACCATAACGGCTTGAAGGGTATAAGTGTATCGTATATGTCCTGTGAATTAAAAGCAATACAAAATGCATAGCTCTTCAAACTATAGTAAGCGTAATCCTTTAATTCGTTACTTGTCTTTATACTTCTAGAATAATTACCCAAAAAAATGGGAAGTGAAAATACTAATGACAAATATGAATATTTGTTCTATTTTCCTTTCACTGATGAAAAGAGCGTTTCTAATCGAATTGAGCTACTAAAATAAGTGATGAGAGTGAAGTTATCAGCATATTCAGCGAGAATTAACCATGTAGCCACAATTCTCGCAGTAAAATTAAATTCAAAGTTAAGTTCGGCTGTTTTGATATGAAACACGCTGTCTTGATGCAAGGTGGTTTGCTTAAGGCCGATGCGGAAGGAGTGTAAAGCCTAAAGTAGAATGGTCCTGATATCACAATTACAACAAGTGATGGTAACTTCATGGAAAATAAAATGTACTCATAGATATTTTAACTCGTAGGAGAATGAATCATGCAAAAGAAGAAATGATAAACTGTTATATGGGTCATCAAAAGACGATATTGATCATCTCTTGACGATGATGATTAATATGGGGAACTGAGAGCATAGTTGTAAGCCTAGTGAAAGAATATGCATACACTGCTGGGAATCGTCATTGGCTGCATCGCCTTTAACACGTCCGTTATGCAGGCCGAGGACCCCGGCAGTTTGCGCGGGGGAGGGATGAGTGCACCTGTCCCTGCAGCGAAATAACAAGCCCGTCGTTCCTCTCCAGTTGGGACGATTAATGGGGCGTTCGAAAGGGGACCATTCTCGGCGAGACGGCGAGAGGCAGGGCTTGGCACGGGATTCCGGGCGAGTCTTGTTGCGGGAGGGGGGGACGAAGGGCTAGGCCGGGCGAGGTGGAGGGAACGAAGCTGAGGAATTACGCATTGTCGAAGTCTCCCAGGAGTAGGAAGGCCCGAGGGGGCCTTATTCCCCTCCCCTTCCGCCCTCCGCCCGGCCTTCTTCGAACCCGGGCAACCCTCCCGTCCGCCCCTCTCCTTTTCCCGAACTAGCCAAGGTGGCAGGCAGTTAAGACACAGGTCTTGTGTTGGAATTTTAATTACGGAATTTTGAGAGATTAATAAGGGGAGTGACGTGTTTGCCGGTGCCGGCACGGGGTTTGGGGAAGGGGGAGGTAGAGGGAGTCGGGGACGAGACGCGGAGATGGGTACGCTGCCGCCGGGGAGTGTTCTCGAATCGCGGAAAGTTGAAGGTGTTTGGTTACGTTCTCGAAGCGAATGATGTCTCATTTTGTGACCCCTTCCCACTTCCTTTCTTTCTTCATCACGTGCGCGCGCTGACGAAAAGAAACCCCTCGCCTTGTTTCGTTGGAGTGGTTGGTTAACTGATGGTTGCAGCTGGCCCTTTCCTACAAATAAAAGGGAGCGGAACAACTTTCTCAAGGTTCTCAATGTCCAGTCAGTTTTCAGTGGAATGCAGGAACTGATTTTAATGCCAATTATAGGAGTGCACTCCCCACACATTTTTTGGAAAAAAATAGCCTTCCCGTCGTGAAAACTAATCGAGATAATTTCCTGTTATCTTAATTGTTGGCATTAAAACCGTTATTGCCGTTTAAAGAAGATAGCATTTTGATTAACGAGATCAGGTTTACCTCTGGGGTTCCTTAACTTTTAATGGGCGCCTTCAAGCTATAAAACATATTTTCCTATTACCCCTAATTGTTCAAACAAAAGATTCTTAGGCATGGAAAATATATCACTAAGTCATTGATTTGTGTAATGTATAGAAGGCTGGGTTCCAGATAAAAGTATGAATAACGGGGTGGAAAACTCGACTGAATAACTTTCCTGGATGGCATTAATTAGGAAAGAAAGTACGAATAATTCAAAGAAGATATAATATATCTTCTTTGAATATGACGGAAGTACAATTATTATGCACAGTAATAACGTTAGAGGCCTTCTAAAACCTGTCTTAGTTACGGATATCACCCATGCTTGTCACAGGTAAACGAAAAATTCAACCTTGTGACGTAATTTCAAGCTGATTTAGAATTATATTTTCCTCTGGAAACAACTAGACTAGGAAACGTAACGATGTGTGGCCAGTGGTCTTTCAAGACCTACCAAAATCCTTTGACTACAAAATACGTATGATCCATGGATAAGGTTTATTATTGAAGGTAAAATCAAAATACTATACTTCAATTGAACATCGACATACTTCGGAGTAATGCAAACATTCCTGAAACTTTTTCTTCTGAAGGACTGAACGACTGCTACGGTCCAATTTGTTTATTGTGGAACTTTATTTAAGAATGTATAAGTACATTGTCTATGGTATTGCCTCGTAGCTTGTTGAAATTCTTGAGGAAGAATCAAATTGGGGATCGAGATGGTGCAGGGGCTAACGTACTGGCTTCCAACCCTGAGGGCGCGGGTTCAAATCCCGGCGGGTTGAATATTTTTCAGCGGTATCTCGATCCCTACTTGAGGTGCTTTAAGGAGGGCACTTTGAGTGAGTACGCCGTCCGTTGGATGGGACGTTAAACTGCGGACCCCTTGGCGCCTTTCGTAAAGAGCAGGCTGATGCCGACGCCGGGTTTCTCTCCAACCTTCATCCTTTCCTGCCCATTCCCTATGGCGCAAATTACCTCAGCTGTCGGTCGCCTCCCCTAAAAACTACTACTACTACAAGAATCAAATTCCTCGCAATTAAGGTAGCGCAGAAAGATAGTTTTGATTAATTTTCCGATTTTATTGACTACAAAGTTGGTTGAATAACGAACATGAATAAATTATATAATAAACTCATTTTATAAATGGACAATCAAACATTAATATTCTGTTGTTAATTGTAAAACTGGAAGTATGACCACAAAGGTAACACTCGTTGTAGAATAACAATCCCTGTTTACCCCAAAATCTCATGGAGGTGCTATTATATAAGTGTCAGATGTAATCAAATGAAAATTTAAAAAATAAGTTACCCATTGATTATGGCCTTAAGAGTTGTTTGACAGCCATAATATAAACCTTCCAATAAACCTGGAATCGTACTTAGTAAATTAAAATATGCCGAACAAAAATCTCAATACCAGTCTTATCTGTTGCGGATTTTTTTACAAGAACTTCAAGATTGAAATTTCTACTGAACGCATTGTCGTATTATATTAGAGACACGCGTTGAATTCATTTGTGTGCATTTCTTGGAATAATTTTGATTAAAAGTGGGCACAGGGAAGAGAGTTATGTATCTATATGAGAATTGCATTTTGAAAATCACTGCATGAAATTTTGAGAAAAGCAATTATATGATGTAGATATGTTTAATGTGCAACATTATTGAACCATATGACTACAACCCGGTGCGCTTTAAAAATTTAAATTGCTTCGTTGGGCTTAAATATATCGCTTCCTTCCATGATTACAATAACGCCCAGAAAATATTCGGGAAGTCCCATAAAGCCTTTATAAGTACCTTGTACTAAACTGATATATACCCGACTTCTAAGCCGAAGAATAAGTATTCTTGATCAATCCAGGCAGTAAGATATTAAAAAAATTATGATGGTATTTCTTAGAGAGTATTTTCCTCGAAAACTATTTTTGAAAGAGGACAATATAAAATATTTTCGCTTCTATATTCTAAATACAATAATTATTTTCTTCTGACTTTTTGCTTAAGAAGAATTGATCAAGAAAGCCAATTTAAATTGTTTTCGACAGGAGATGTTTTTATATACGTTTAAAGAGTTTTCTATACGAGTTATTTCTTAGCGCACCTAATCAATGTGAATTTTGCGTAGAATTTTTGAAGGGTTACCTAAAATATACGAAGTATCAAAAAAGTCCAACTGAAACTAATTTTTATATTTTAGTTACCCTAAAATATTAAAATTGGTTTCCATAAAACTGATTGATTATTCAGTAGTTTTTCTTTGTTCCCTTCACTGGGTAAAGGGCAACTGGGTAAATAACTTGCACAGAAACATTAATTGTGCAGAGCGCAAGAGAAAGTAAAATACATTGAACAATGGATTTAGTGAATCAAAAGAAGTATTGGTCAGTGGAAAAATTCAGAACGTTCCAATGAGCCATTTGATCCATACTATTTGGTTCACGATATATCGTCCTGGTTATATCGTCTACACAGCAATTAGAGCTGCATGTAAAGGTCAATCATAAAAGGTTTATAGATTGGCTTTACAGAGGAGTCATATTATTTTATATTTTTTCTTGTTATTCGTCTACTAGTGCAGCGGTTAGCCATTAGTGGAAAGCGCAATCCCTTTTCAGCGGATATCAATTTAATTATTAGTTCTACCTACCTTGTTGATAATAATTGACATTATCGGTATGGTCTTGAAGTTGAATGCCATTTTTACGCGTGGTCACCAACGGTCTGGGCGAAAATTTGCTCGTTGCTATTTTCTTCATATCGTAAATCTATAAACTGCCATGCTGAAGGATTCATAAACATCTCAAATTTTACGGATTTATGATGAATAAATTCTTCTCTATCAATTGTTTTCTAATTCATTAATAAAAACGGAAGGATTCACATTTAATAGTTGAGGTTGGCATGTTGGAAATTAAAGTGCTCCTCTACTACCTCAAAACCTAACTCTCAACAGAACACAACGGTATAATAGAAGCCTTCATTAACTCCACCCAATAGAACGAATAGAAGACAAAAAAATGTTGAATTAATTGTGTCACTTCTCCTATGCTATATTCGTGTGTTAAGCCTTGCAAAGATATTGCGCACAACAGCGCTTGAGATATATTGTAAAAGTAATTTTTTTACATTAGGGGAAGATATGCAGATAGAATTAATGACTTTTTACCTCAAGAACTTGTTTACATAATGACCAGTTATTAAATATCTACACAAAAATATACTACTTTCGCCATTTTACAGGTTACAATTTTGATTATTAAATTCTTAATTGTGTTGGTAGAATTATTAAAGTCTATACATTTTCAAATTATTGCCAGAGAAAGAGCATAACATTGTTATTTCACTATCATACTTCGGGCATTCACGTAACAGATATTGACATTTATGAGTAAACCACTTGGTAATCAGGATATTTATTACCCATGAATTTTCCGTCATATTACTCCATTGAAGAACTAAATTTTACGGACATTTTTAAAATGAAGAAACGGTCTCCATCGACGTTATTGAGTGGATGGGTTATCCTGAAAGTTAGCATTGAAGAGTGCTTGAAAATTCAATTAGACACTATTTGAAATGCTCATCTTGAGTTTGTAAAACTTAGTTTTGGTTTGCAAATACAGTAAATCAAACGTACAATTAATTTAAAAAAATAAAAAAATTAAGGCAAATTTAAGAATAACTTTAATTTGAAATATCCTTGGGAAACTTTTGCTATGGTGAGATTTTACAGCATTGAAGAAATTGGATTAATAAAAGTGAACAAAATTAAGGTGCCGAAAATAATCAAAGGATTTGATTTAATATCATTTACTGAAAGAGAAAAAGGCAACAATCAAAACAGAAAAATATTGAGTATGAGGCAAATATACCAGATCAATAAGGCCATGGGGGTGGATAACATTCCCGCGGAACTATTCAAATGTTTAGGAAAATGTTGGAGGGAGAGGCTAAATGGGCTGATTCGTAGTATCTATGAGGAAGGAAGCAGATTTAGGTGAGATCAGTTTTAGTTCCTATTCCGAAAAAGGTAAAGGCTACATCATGTGAGGACAATAGGACAATAAGTTTGATATCCCACACAGGTTTGCTGATGACCAAGCTTTAGTTTGTCAGTCAGCCAAGGGGTTGCAAGCACTGCTGAGCGCATTGGAAATTCAGTGCGACAGGTATGGGATGAGAATCAATATTAATAAAACAAAGGTTATGCGATTTTCTAGAAAGAAAAAGGCCAAGCTTACTATTAAAATAGGAGGGCAAAAACTAGAGCAGGTAGAACTGTTTACGTATCTCGGTAGTGTTTTGGACCAACACGGTCAAAGTAGTAGGGACGTAAGCAGAAAATTGCGCTAGGCAAAGACGCTTTCACAAGGAGGAGGGAGTTGATGACGGGGACGTTGAGTAAGGATGTTAAGAAAAGACTCGTAAAAACTTTGATATGGTGCGTAGCTATGTACGGCGCGGAAACGTGGTCATTGAAGCAGGAGGATAGACTGGTGGCTTTTGAAATGTGGGTGTGGAGAAGAATGGAGAAGGTGAAATGGACAGAGAAGAAAACAAATGAGGAAGTACTTGGTATGGTGGGCGAAGAGAGGGGTTTGTTGGGAGCAATCCTATGGAGGCAGGAGAAGTGGCTGAGAGGGGTATTGACCGGCAGCGGGATGTTGAAGACTTTGATAGAGGGGAGAATATTGGGCAAACGTGGAAAGGGAAGGAACAGGACAGGGATGTTGTACGGGATGGAGGGAGGAAGAAGGAATTCAGAGATGAAGAGGGACCTGATGTAGAGTAGGATGTTGTGTTTTGCTAGGAGTAATATATTTATTTAGGAGCTGTGTCCATCCAAAAACCTACCTTAACCGGTAGATTACCTTATTATTATTATTTTTATTATTATTATTATACCAGATCTTCAAGTTTGCTAGAAAACTCGCGAGAATGTTACTGTCCATTTTCCTACCAAGAGTAGTGCCCTGGTCCTTAGCATGCCTTTGCGGACGTAACAACTGGCGTCTCAAAACGATTGGTTTTCAAAAAGACGACGTTCAAACCCAAGTAATAAAGTGAGACTGAGGCATCTGGCGCAAGTTTGGAGGTTGAATATCATAAGGCGTGCTGGGACGCCTGCTGATTCATCCCATTCGACCGTCCCCACTCCATTCCATCCCGAAACAACCTCATCCTCACCCTCGAGTGGAGTCTAAATGTGGCGATAAAAACGCGGGTGGTAGCCGTTAAAAGAGGTTCGGATATGAAGCAGAATAAGGGGGCCGTATACCAATGCGCACTACAAGGGCTGTGGGCGCCAATTTGAACCAAGATGAGGACAGAACCTACGATACGTTCCATAGCTGCTTTATGGAATCGAAGTTTTACTTAATACAAATAATTGTTTGCGGTAGCCTCCCATTTTTTTAAACTGTCAAAATTTAATTAAATAAATTAGAAAATCACGTCTATTAAGATATCATGTATTGAAGTAATATTTTCTGTCAAAACAGTTGTTCGGCGGTTTTCATGTTTTGTACGCCATAGACGGAAATACAAAATACTATGCTAAGCTCGACAAACGTACACAGTATATAATGAGAAGAAATTTCGAGAAAGGAATGAAATATCCGAAAATATGAAGGCCCGGAAGTAAATAATATCAGTGGTGAAATGAGCAATGCTTTCTCATAACAAAAAAACCCTATTTGAAATAATAAAAGACAAATATAAAATTAATTAATTGCCAGAGTATTTTGAGTAGAATGTATTGATTACAATTATAAAGATAACGAGAGTTGAGTAATTTTGGGAACGCCAAATGTCGTCCAGAGATCCATTTGTCCAAAATACGGATATAAGTAATCATCCAAAAAGAAGAGAATGATCTTTCAGGAAATCAATTACAACTAAAGGAGAAGAAAGGGTCGAGGGTGGCTATACATTTTATAAGGATGCTAATGGAATAATAAGTGATGTTTACACATTAGCAAGAAAATGTAAAATTTGTGAATATTGAGAATCACTTTGAAAATATTTTGCATGTAATTGGTACAAAATATTCAAATTTCTGGAAGCGTGTTACATAGACTAATATGAAAACTACATGAAGCGGATAATAGGTAAATATAAGTATATTTTCAAAAATGAAGGATTTACAACAGGACCAGCAACTATTCCAGATAGTTTGCAGATATAATTGAACACATTGAAGTGAGTACTTTAAATTTGCAGCATTTTGTTTTTAAAGAGAAAACTTAACATTCACAAAGTAGATGAAAAATAGATAATGATGATTCAGACCGGCCTGCTGTGTTAATAGGACACAAATTATAACAAAGTCGTATGGTTAGACCACCCAGGATTTATCCCAACATGGGATGCAAGAAGCTAGACGAATATCAAGCGAAGTCCACCTCAAGCTAAGGTGTTTAAATTGAAAAGGCTAGAACTATTCTTCAAAGAAAATTAGCTTAAAAACAAGGATGAATTGCATTATAAAATTCTTGTGGATATAGGACTCTATAATACAGAAGAATTGAATATCAGAAAACCAGATTAAAGAGGAAATAATGCCTTAAAAGTATGGTGCTAAGGAAAATGCTGAAGGTCAGATGAAGGAAAGAACGTGTTATTTGTGATTTAGAGGAACGGAAAGAAAATTAACAAATCAAGTATTATTATTTATTAAAGAACCAGATGAATCGAACACATCTTGAGGTATAATGTAATTGTTAAGAACATGTTAAATGGGCTATTTAAAAGGAAGAACAAACGACATAAACCAAAGGAAAATTCATATTTGAAGTTAGCCAAGTAAAGGACAATACACACAACCTATGAGAACGTGAGGGAGTTGACATTAGAGTTAGAACCAAAAATGACTGTCAGTAAACAATATTTTGAATTAAATATTCTGGATAAAGTTAAAAAAAGTCCTAAGAACTGAAAGGAAACTTTAAATGAATATTAAATTTTCTTATTCAAAAATCCCTAATTCTGCGTCACTATGTAGAAGATACGAAGGTCGGAGTTCAATTGATAAACACAGCTCTACAAAGTTCTCTTCTATCATAAAAAATTGATTTTTTAACAAGTGCTGTAGAGAAACTGTTTCCTGAAGAATATTTTTCAAATCGATGGCAAAAAATTTTGTCTGGAGACATGGGTGAATTCAGCTTCAAAACGAATAAAATTTACTTTTTAGTCACATCTTCTCTCATGCAATCATCACATTCTGAGCTGCTCCAAAACAGCGTTTTGATTTCACTTTGTAAATACTTTTTTGGTGCTAGTTGGGAGTTGATTAATTGAAGTATAAACCAGTTTTACGCCTGAGGTTTCCCCGGAAATATCACCCACTTCAACACGACACTTACAAAGGACAGCGTAAAATTCTTGGGCATCCTAATTAGATTTTTATTTCTTCATTCAGGAGTCTCGCTACGGATTATAAAAGTGTTTTTCTTGTGATTCAATGAATGACGCATGTGGGCACTGCTCATTCACTGGTGTATTAAACCATCTTTAAAAACAAGGGCACTGGTAATACTCTGCGAGTAAGTTCATACCATTGCATGAAATCTGAGAAAACTAATTTGTATTTATGAGGGAATCAGGTAGTCATTACACTTATATCCTCGGGAATCGTTTTGTCTCTTCCGCTTATATTTCCTTTAATTTGATGCGGGAGGAAGAGGCTATATGGGCTTATTCGTAGTATTTATGTAGAAGGAATCTGGTCGGAAGACTTTGTGAAATCAGTTTTAGTTCCTATTCCGAAAAAGGTAAAGGCTACATCATGTGAGGACTATAGGACAATTAGTTTGATATCCCACGCAGCTAAAGTTTTTCTCAGGATCATAAACAAAAGGATAGAGGGAAGAGCAAGTGACTACTTAGGGGATGATCAGTTTGGGTTTAGGAAGGGCAGAGGTACGCGTGTTGCCATTGCAGTAATGAGATTATTAATCAAGAGGGACCAGGAGGGATTTGCCTGTTTCGTAGATTTCGAAAAAGCGTTTGATAGAGTGAATTGGGAAAAACTAATGAGAGCATTGCAGAAAATAGGAATGAACTGGAGGGAGGCGGTATCACGCAGTCCTAAGGACAAGCAGATATACCATGTATTACTTGGCAGTATAACACTGAAAACTTGGTAATAGGGAAGAAGGAACGGTAAATAAGGTACTGGGAGAACATTTTATGTTTTTCGAAAGGATTGAAAGGAAGCCTCAAAGAAGTCGTTTTCCAAAACTCAGTGAATTTTGATGTATAATATTTATTGCATTTAGGGTAACATTAAGCGGATTTTGGAAGATGATAGAAGAGTAGTTTATCAATATAAAGTGGACTCTTGACGGACATAGTGCTTCATTACTTTTCCCCTCATCGCCCATCGGTAAATCACGATTAATATAATTACAAGTATATTTGGCCTTAATTTCGTATCTAATGATTTGGAAGTATGTAATAATTAAGTTGCACTCTCCTGTAATTCGCCTGAGGTCGCAGATTTCGGGAAGACGGTAGGGCTAAAGGAAGGGTATTAAGACTGAA
This sequence comes from Hetaerina americana, assembly GCF_022747635.1. Classification (NCBI taxonomy): domain Eukaryota; kingdom Metazoa; phylum Arthropoda; class Insecta; order Odonata; family Calopterygidae; genus Hetaerina; species Hetaerina americana. The sequence goes on from NW_027286730.1 coordinate 8,752,840, forward strand.
GAAAGAAGAGGGGATAGTGTGAGAGTTAATGGGCGGAGAAACGGGGGAGAAGACATCATTTCAGGAAAGGCCTCCGAACGCTCGCTTAACGGACCGGAAAAATGTCCATAAGTGAAATCAATTACAATTTTTTTTTAACTTAAGGTGGGTAACAAAGATATCCAGCAAAGCCTGCGCGTAGATATCTCTAACATCTACATGTGCAAAGGTTCCTCCAGAAACTTGTTTGAGTCAACCACTTTCTACAAGTTACCTAGACTCCACAAAAATGAAGGAAACTTTCCAAAATGGAGATTCCGCAAAGCTGTGATAGACATACTATATGTACCTTATTGAACCGTTATACAGGGTCGCACCCAAAAGTGGTAGGACTGATTTTTTTACAAGAATTTTATTGACGATATACTTACATCGACTTAATAATCTTCAAAGTATGCTCCTTGAGCTGCTACACACTTAGTATAACGTTGCTCCCATTCCCCGTACGCCCGCTGGAAATTTTCTTTGGGGATGCCGTTGATGACCCTCGTCGAAGCCTCTTGAACGGCCTTTATCGAGTCAAAACGTCGTCCCTTGAGCTGTCTTTTCATCAGGGGGAAGAGGAAGAAGTCCGGTGGTGCCAGATCGGGAGAATAGGGCGGGTGCGGCAACGTGGTAACGCCGTATTTGGCCAGGAGCTGTCTGACGACGAGCGCGCCATGGCACAATTTTCGGCAACATCTTGGCGCACACCTTGTGCATGGCCAAATCACGTGAAATAATGCGTTGGACGTTGGATGCAGACCGACCCAACTGGTCTGAAATTTCTTCACTGGTTAAGCGTTGGTCTGTGTTCAGCAGTGTCCTCACTCTGTCCACATTCGTGTCGGTTCTTACCGTCGACGGCCGTCCGGAGCGATGTTCGTCTTCAACGAGCTCCCTACCCTCTTTAAACAACTTGTGCCACTCAAATACTGTGGAACGCCTTAAGGCAGTATCCCCATAAGCCTGCTTGATCATATTGAAGGTGTCAGTTGCCGTCTTCCCAATTTTCGCACAAAACTTCACGGAATAACGTTCCTCTAAATTCAGATTCATTTTGTTTTTCGACGCGGACAAAAAACTTGCTTCACTAAAAACGGTGTCCTCACTCAACGACAGCCCGCAGGCGACTAAGGTGGGTGTCGGTCCGTTGCTAAGAGCCCCCTCCACCTTACCCTCTCAAGCAGACCCCCCTCCACCGCTCCGTTCGCGCCAGATAAAATCAGTCCTACCACTTTTGGGTGCGACCCTGTACTTTTAGTTTTAGAATTATGCTGACCTTATGTTTTAGAAACGGTGGATTAATAATGATAGGGCTGTAAAATATAACGGTTTTAATTGCTAAAAATCATCAATATTTAAAATAATTGTTAAGAAAATTTTCCATCCCGGAATTATACGACGAGTAGAACTGAATAGTTTGAATTCGAAATGAAAGATTTGGTACATTATGCAAGCACCCAAGGGTTCAACGTGCTCATTTCCTGCGTAAAAACAATTAAATCTTTGCGTTTGTTTACACAATTATACTTATTTTTGATATTATTTTTCCAGTATTAAGGGGAAAATGAGTCACAAGGCAAGGTAATCTATGCGTGGAATCAAACATTGAATTTATTCACAGTTCGCCAATAAAACATATATATACTTTAATGGGTAAATAGTAAGCAATAAATATACGCACACTGACTGGCTTTATGAAATCCAAGATTTTCGTCACGAATCATTCCTGATTAGGCTCAAAAGTGCTAAAACCCATTGCTTTTAAGGGTAAAATTTACGAAACAGAAAAATATCAAGTTACCGAACACAAGAAATGATTTTGGGATAAGCCAGTGATAACGTAAAATCTTCGATGAGGCCAAAGCAGTCTTTTTGCCACACAATTATTTACGTAATTAACACAAATTTGAGGTAATATAATGCCTATATAAATCTTCGTTGCATATTTTTATCAATATAAAGAAGTCAATTCCAATACAACACAATGTCATACATTGAAGATACACTTCGTTTAGCAGAGCAATTATACATCAACTACTTTATTAAGCTAATGTCTTAAATTTATGGGTATTATATGCAATATGGGATGAAATAAGAAATGATTTACTTCCACCAGGTATGAATATTTGACGACCAATTTTTGTCACTCTAATATTGAAGTAGTTATTGGCAAAATATTTTAATTACATCTTTTAAGTTAAAAAGAGTAGGCAGTTTATGGTAATTTATTATAACTGAAAGGCCAGCAATAGTTGTATCTGCCAACAATAGCATTCGTTGGTCAAGGCAAACTAATAAATCCGAAAAATAGACTAGAGGGGTTATTTCTATTACGATGATATAATAGATTTTTAGTTTTATTTTGTATGACCCTGGCATAAGTTAGATTCCATTTATTCATCTGTTGATATGTCTGCTGCTCACCTGCTTAAGAGTTAATGCATGCTCAAATAATAAGAAATGCTCTTAATAATGAATGAATTTTACATGCATATAATGGCATTAGTAATTTTGTATTCACACTTAATAATGATGCAGAGGAACTCAAACGGAAATGTATAATATTTATATGCAATCAATTATTTGTGGTCAACTCAGAATTGGCGATAAGAAAAGCTATACGCTTTACTTATCGTCAACATGACCTTCATGTCACGCATTAAGAATTCATGTCAACATTTTTCTAAGAACATATTCTGACAATTTTTTGACTGAAAGTTCAAATGGAATCAATAGACTTCTTCTGAATAGGAATGTGATTCCTAAGGCTGTAATACATTATGTAATTATGTAAATAAATTGTGTTATTTTTAGATCAGAGTACTTAATGATTAGAGTTAACGAAAAGTTGATACACACTTGGTTATTTCCTTGACGTGATGGCCAAAATACAAAATGTTAGAAGTTATTCATGCCTCACAGGGCTTGAACACTTGATTAAAATTCCCCCCAAAGCGTTAGGTCTTTCTTTACAATAAATATTGCTAGTGAAATTTTCTCATATTCCAATAACAACATTGGATTGCACTGGTATTGCCAAAACAAACAGTAATCTCCAGTAATATTGTTGCTAATAAGAACTCCATTATAGCCAACTCAGGCTAAGGAGAGGGAAATTGCGGGACATGATGATTCTTCCAAAATTGCAAAAAATAGAACCAAAATGGGTCATAGCAAGAAACCGTCAAACATCGACTATTCATAGAAAATTTTAGGTAATACATTGTATAAATGGATTACAAGCCAAAATTTTTAACATTTTTGATACTTTTTACGAAAACGTTTTGGTTATATTAATTGGGTGACCAAAATACCTTAAATATTAGCTCAAAATACATTAGAATCAGATCAAAATCAACACAAGCCATCCAAATGTACTCAAAAAGTAATATTTTTCCTTATTCTATTAATTATCGCGATGAATGTTGTTTATCGTGTGATTCTTTAAGAAACCCCCTTATTATAATAATCGCATGATTTTCAATTGAAATGGGTTTGGAGGGAGTAGGTTGTGTAAAAATTCACAACAAGGTAATAGAGAAGTTTTCTAACTAGTCAAACAGTTTAGCACCTTTTGAATCCCCAAAGGGGTTTAAAGATTTAATGCCACTGTCTCCATCAAAGCACCGAAAGCATAGCATTATAACTCATCGGAGTAAAATCACTTAAAAGTGGATCAGCAAAATGCCAGAAGGAATTGAGTTCCAGCTTTGCAGTTTATACAAAAAAAAGCCCTTGTTTTTGTCATCTGGATAAAATACCATTATATATGGAAATGGCGTTGTATTGAAAGAAAGACCAGAGCAGAAAAAATAGAATATTGTGGTTCAAGAAAAGTCAGCTATTCAAAAACCTAAAAATAATTCATCAATTTAATATAAGGATACAGGAGGGAACGATGTACGAGTACCGGTGTGGGATGGGATGTAATGTAAAAAATCTTAATCTTGTGCAAAGAATCACCTGTGTTACTTGGGATTGTAATATATTATACTTAATGCAGATACTACAGGTCTTTCGACCTTAATGGAGCCATATACTCAATGGTAGGTGATTGGTTTGTGGCCAGGTAAGTTTAAATACCATTACGTATCATTAGCTAAACTTTTTAATTTTGCCATATAATTTGGCAATAACAATTCCTGCACTACTTGCGAATAGTAAACGATGCTGGCAAATAAATAGATATTAATATAATTTTGCATGCATGGCGTGAAAGTCATGAATTATGTCATTTTTATGAGACATTGTCAAATAAACATGTCACGAAAAATCAAAATAAAAATTAAGATTTGCCGTTTAAATCATTTAATAGAGTTATGAAAAATTAAATATCATTTGAACATGAGTACAGGAATATATAACTCTAATCATACATGCCTACATTAAATGTATATCGCCGTTGTAACAACTTATTGGGTGTGTAAACAAGTTATCGTGAAATACTTCTTTCCCATTTTAGTGTAAATGATACATATTAACCTCACATTAAAAATAGAACCATAAAAAAGTGTTTCAAATTATATTTGAACATTAGAATAATAAATGGCAAATTCAATTCTTACTTTGCTATCATTTTACAGAAACTATGGATATAATGGAAAATCGTATTGCACTTTGCTGCAAAATTATTAAATTGTCCATTTTAAAACTCAAAATTGACTATTGGTAACATTTTAGCAATTAAAATGTACTCATTTGCCATGCAGTACTCCATATTTTCTATTTCCAGTATTTTATCCTTTGTTAACACTGCAATATTTTACACTTACTGGAAGTGGAGAGACTTGATAAAGATACGAAGTTGATTCCTAAATTTAAATATCTGAGTAATAATTTCAAATAACTAAGTTGAATAAATATGCTTTTTTAACATTAGAGTCAATTAACATGAATATTTTAAACAACATTAATCAGGACAAACCTGAAAAAAATATGTCAAGAGAAATAATCGTTGTTAAAATCTATTTAAATTTCAAAACAAATTAAAATTTGGCCTTTTCAGAGTTAGATAAAGCACTACGAAATCGATGACACACAATATTTATAGTATTCGATTGCAGAAAACATAATTAAGATCGGATGTTTTACTCAGGGTAGGTAATCGGGCATACTTAAAATGAAGTCTTTTCCTTAAAACAATGGAAAAACTAATACACTTCGCGGGTTGAGGCACATGAAGACCCGGCCACTCCACTTCTAGCGATAAAGTAAAGGGCGGAGTTAGGTGCCGTAGAAGGAACTGGTGGTGTCGGGTTGGGAGGGAGATATACTCTTTCAGAGCCACCAGTTCAACACGGCAGGCAGGGAGATAAGACGGGGAGAAAGGACCGGAGGAGGGAAGGAGAGAAAAGATGTATGGGATTGGCAGTGGATGAGGGAAGGGTAGAATTGTTGTTGGGTTTGTAAGCGCGGGGATGGCGGGTGTGGTGGTGGGAAGAGGTAAAGGAGGAAGGAGTGGGGGATGAAGGTTGAGTTGGGGGCGGAGGGGGAGCAAGGAGCGGCGCGCGTGGAAGGCTGTGGGAAGGGCGGGGGAGGAAGGAGGTGAATAACTGTGGAGGGAGGGGCGTGGCGGAGAGGGAGATGGCGGAATTATTTCCGAGCCAAACCGAAAATAGAATCCCCCCTTCTCGCTCCGAACCTTCCTCCCCTCTTCCCCCACGAGTGTCTTTGCCTTCACTTCCCCTACTTCTCTCCTCCCGCCTTCCCTTTTGGACTATTCCTCGTCCTCCCTCTTCCCTCCACTTCTCCTTCCCTTCCGTCTACATTTTTTCCCATTCCTCTCGTGCCTTTTGTAAACAGGTTCTTTTTTTCGTTTTTTTTTATTCCAACCGCTCTCGGTCAGCTCTTCGGATTGTCTGGCGAGAAGTATTCGTCCGCGACGTACCTCACCAATTTTTTTTCGGTCGCAACAGGCTCCGTCAACAAGTGCTTCCGCTACGATGATTCGGAGCAGTCATGCGTCATGAGGACCCGTGTCCGTCCCCAAAATGATCTTCGATGATTTGAGAGAAGCAAAGCCTAAAAACAATGATTGACAGGTGACAGGATTGACAAGCCCTTCGCCTTATATTACATGAACGTTTTTGGGTATCGATCCAGCTTGAACTATGGGTCTCAGGTCTATGCATGCATATAGTATAATGCTCCAAAAACTAGAAATGAAATTTTCATTCCCCAAATTTTCCCTGGACATCGGTCAATGAATAATAAGGATGAATTGTTCCCTAACTTACCTGTCAGGGAAACTTACATTTGAAATACATATTGTACTGCAGTATTTCCAAACATAGATTCTTCAAACGGCAAGCGGGTTAGACCGTTAGATCTCTCTTCTGCAGTACATGGCAATAGCGCTGATAGTACTGTATTATATGAAAAAGTAGTGCAAAAACATCTGCTGCCTTTCTAACACCCTTTTAAAGGAAGTAAAACTCTTTTCCAAAGCTAATAAGAATTACAAAATCCGGACATTTTGCAGAGCAAAATTTACTTATGAAAGCAAATACCATTAATCGCATATTCCTTCGCTGTCTGTCACAGTAAGTGAAATGATTTAACTCCTTTCCAACCAGGGATTCCACGTTCATTTCCGGTGTATGGCATTTTTCACTCGTAAATTTTCTCGAATGATTTATCACTGGAACTAATTTCAAAAAAAGCTAAACGAAGGAGAAGAAATGCTTTATGACCATTGGATACGGCATGCTGAAAATTCGTTTTCCCAACAATTTATCCGTTATGAATCATCAGCACTGTGGCCCTCTCTACTGGAGCACTGGAAGCGAAAAACGTGCGGCATATCGAAATGTCATCATAAAAATGTGCGCTAATGTCCCATTTTTGACGAAATCAAGGTGGATAACGTGCTTGGAACGTGGCTCATAAAAATTCATAGACAGTTTATCCTACAAAATTGGAATAGAACCAATGTCTATTCGACATATTGACTTTCATCTTATTTCCACATTTGCCTCGGTTATTCAACAAGAAAACGCAGAGTAGCGTGCTGATTTCTGGAATGGCCGTTTCTATTCCTAGGGGCGGCGAAGGAATTCCAGTCCTCAGCCTTTCGTTTCCATAAACGAGACAAAGGTATATTTGAGAGGCGAGTTCTATGGCAGGCGCTTTAAAGGTCCGTGACCAGGGCCATCAAGAAGGGCACTAAGGGAACATTGAACCCATACTTAGTTCCATGAATAGATAGGCCCACTTATTTTACATTTTAATGTATGAGAGTTGAAAGGCTAATTGTAATTAATCGGCGAAGAAACCTAGAAGAGAGAAAGAAGAGAAAAGCGAAGGATTGCAGTGAACGGTTTAAAATGAAGAAATGCCGATTTTCTGTATTGTTTCTTTATGGTATTGTTACTAACGTCGCTGTGCCAATATTGCACAGTGACGTTAGTAACAATACTACTGAATTACTGGACGAAATATACGTATTTTTTCAACAAATATTCATACTTACCACGGGTTTCTATTAACCCATATTTCAAAAGATATATCAACTTATAATAACTAGGCAGTGATATCGTGAGGGGTAAACAGGAGAGTAGGATGAACCCAAAGGAAGATTTTCGTGTTTGTCAGATGGAGAAACTTCCAAAGATGACTAATTTTTAGAATAATATTTATTGCCTTATATAGAGCAAATATAAGTATTTGTTCACAATAAACCTCTTTTTGTCCTTCTTATACAATAATATAAATAATATTGATATGCTTAGCATGTGGGGTAGAAACAGGAAGTTATTTAGGTCACATTTAGGGCATTTTTCATGATATTTCGAAAGTGGTAGCCTTAAGGGCCGTCCAAACCTAAGTTTAAAAGGTAAAATACTTTTCAATTAAATACACTGGTATTTAATTAAAATTTTGTGTCGGTGCTATGAAATAATATGAAGTGCAATTATATTGCTATATTTTGGCTATATAAAATTCCGATTATAAAATTTGAGTAAAATTAATATAGAACAAGATTTTGAGTCAATGCTGACGTGTAACTGAAATATGTTAGAATTTAGAATAATATATCTCCGCTATAGACATGCAGGAAATTGAGGATATGCTCATTTACTCCACCAAAATTCGAACACCGTGCTTTATATGGTTATTATTTGCTTTTTTTAGAAATCTATTTCTACCGTAGAATGGTAAAAATAAAATGAATGGAAGAGCAAATGAAGTTTTCTCCAATGGGCGAATGAAGAGGGAAGCTTACAGGGGATACTCACAGGAAGAAAAAGAAAAATGATAGATTAAAGTCGACCTTTGCTAAGAAACAGTAGCTTATTAAACGCCATAATTGAATAAAACGTAGAGGAAGATAATTAAAGAATGTACTATGCGAATCAAGTAATTGAAAATGTCGGTTCCAGGAGCTGTAAGGGTTGAATAGATTGGCAGGTTATTTGATGGTTTGGAAATTTGATCCAAAAAACGGCTTCATAACCCAGAATGAGAAAATTAGTAATAACACATGGTGGTGTGATAATGATTTGATCTCTACAGTATCCTTGTTTAATTTCGGAGACTGAGTGTGGGGTCACTTCGGGGGAACAAATATGAACTATTCAGGTGAAAGAAGTCGCATTAGATTTCTTTATCTTCATTTTCTAAATATATTTAACCAATCATCTTCAATGAGATTAAGGCTATGACGGTACTATCTTAGTTCAAAGAGCAGAGAATATTTGGCCGTCCCTGATTTTATTGAACAGAGAATGATTACCATTACTCCATAAAATTAATGTCCGCATCGTCGACATTCGTCAATTTGAACAAATCCGGAGGGAATACATTAAAATCCTTCTTTCATGCGTTATCCAAGATATCAAGGGGTAATTTTAAGTCTTCTCTTTTAACTTTGCAATTAACTCTTTAAGTAACTCTTCCCTTCGAACTCATCCCATTTTAATTCTATCTCCGATGGTTATAAAGAATCTGTCGTTAAGTTCATAGTCATAACTTAATTTCTCATCCCACCGATTTTATTCCTTGTAGATATTGTGTATAGTAGAATACCTAGTCTCTATTACGCAGTAATGTCTTGTTATTTTTGTAGAGTACAATTTTTGTTTGGCAGAAAAAATTATATATATGTTGAGGTAACTCAATAATGAAATTATCCCTCAAGTTTATCTTTGATGGAGATAAATCAAATGACAGGAAGCGATTTTACATACTGGTCGAAGGAAGGAAGGGAGGCCGTTTAATGGTCTCACGGCTGGGCATCAAAGTTCTTCGTCAGTAGTTTCTGAATACTAATTAAAAGACTATCATCGAAATAGTAGGTGAGGTACCTTACTCGCTTTACTTAAAAGAGCCTTAGGGAAAATTTTGTAGGCACTAGGTGTACCCCGGGATGAAATCACCGCAATCAAAGCCCAACCTGGTATTCTTCCCACCGCCCTCGTTGGCTCCAAATTTCTCGTCGCTTCCGTGCACCCTCCCCCCCTGTCTCTCAATCAGCAACGCATCCCTTCCGCCCTTCCATTATCCCTCTCCCCCGCCCTTGCTTCTTCTCTCGCCAGGATCCCTTTACGGCATCTCTCCCTTTCACTCACTCCTATCGGGCCCCTAAATCTTCTCGCTGTTCTCTTCATTTTATTCGGAATCTCGGAAGAGTTAGGGACGTCGTCTAGCTTTCTCTCGCACTCCCCTCCCCCCTCCGTTCCGCCATCCGTCTCTTTCTTTCTTGCCCTCTGCCGACAAAATCTGGCATTGTCTATTCAGGCCCATCCCCCTCCCCGGACCTTTTGCCCTTTCCCTCTCCCCAGCCCATCCAAATCGACTATTCGTGTTTCTTCATAGCTATTTGGGTCTGAAAAACCGACCAAAGGTACAAAACAAGCTGACAGATTACGTGCTCAAGCGTATCATATCTAACTTCAGGAATTATTTTTGTATTTTTGTGGTTTGAAGATGGAAGGATTTGCTGAACGCGCTGATGATAGTAGTAGCTATAAGGAGGGACAAAAGACAGCTGAGGTCATTTGCACCATAAGGAATGGACGAGCGATTAGCGGGAGGAAGAATGTTTGGAGAGAAAGAAAAATGGAGAAGACCCTGGGGCAGGAATTAGAATGCTCTGACGAAAGAGTTCCACTCTAAAAAGGGTAAATGGCTATTCTTTTGATTGCCGCGTTATATTTGATCCTAATACGAGAAAGATACGAGGAACGTGACTCTCCTTCCACATTTCACGCAAGTGAAAAGGAGAATCGAGAAACAGGGGAACCGCTGAAAATTTTAAACAAACTACCTCTAAGATTCGATCCTGGGCCCATGGTTTGGTGAATCAGCACTAAGAAAGGTACAAATCTCATCCCTTATTAGGCATTTCCTAATGGATCTTGCAATTATAATAGTATATTATGAATAAATAAGCTATTGAAACTGGTAGTTTGTTATCACGAAGGTGAGAGAATTTGAATATAGCGGTGTTTAGCTTAGGACCTAGCGACCTTTAATAAGATAATGGAACCATGTTGTTTTTTTTTATCCTTTGCTTGGTCATTTGATCAATTACTTTTGATTGGAGTCACAGATTTCCTGATACATCAGTTTGCCACAGGTATATTTACTCTACCTGTGGCAAAACATTTTTTTTACTACTAAAATTGTTTCAAGATAACAGCTTAAAGTTCTCATTGAGTTGCTGAATAGAGATTTATGACAAGCAAAATGTTTTGCTACCGAATAACGCAATGCGAAATCACGTTGACTCACTTTATAAGGAAATTTGTTGAACCTATTTTACGGAATTATAAAGTGAATGTTTCGAATGAAGTCGGAGCGAGAGATTCCTCAATGACAGGTGGAATTATTTCAAGTACCATAATATTCTTTGACAGGAAATACGTTCTTTAATTCTATAGTTTCTTCCTACTGTACGATTGAAATGACAAAATGTTTTGCCAGTGACTTTATTCACATTAGTGGAAATTATGTCTGAATAAAAAGAAAATTAAGGTTCTAGGAACTTTGGTTCTCATATTAACCTCGTTATAAAAAGGATTGAACTTCAAATAGTTCCAGTTTTTGATGATTGAAGATACATAAAGCCTTATACTAAACCCATTGTCAAGTAAATTAGCATTATTCTTTAGTTTTACAAGCAAATTTCTTACGGACAGGTATAGATTGGACGAAATATTATCTTCATATTTTAACGATAATATTTCATTGTAAAGGCAACAGAGTTGTCCACAGTTTTAACTGCGATATATAATTTAAATACTTTTGGTCTAGTTTTTAAATAAAGTTTGGCCTCAACCCTTTAAAAAGTTAATTCATTTGGCTATCATTGAATTGAAGATATATATGTCAGATGAATATGAAGACTATGATGTCAGAAGAATATATATATATATATATATATATATATATAACACTTTTATAACACTTTTATATAACACTTTATAACCACTCCAACGCCATGCAATAAACCCAGATGTAAAACATGCCCTATTTTCAAAACCAAAATCCCATCCCTCTCCCACCCGCTTTTTAACTCTCTCCCACCAATTCCCTCCTCTACTCGCACTTCTAGCAATGTAGTGTACCTTCTGAAGTGCCAACTTTGCCCTGCCTATTATATTGGGCAAACCACCACACCCCTCAATATCAGAATCAACAACCACCGAGCCTCATGCAAAAACTCTTCCTTAATTGACATGCTCCCTATCCCCAAACACGCCTCCGAACACAACACTCCCTTTGATAAATGCTATAGTGTATCCATCATAGCATCCCTCCCACCCTCTGATCCTCCTCTGAAACTGAAAACACTAGAGCAATCCTTCATCTGGCTTTTGGAGTCCTGGTACTGGCCAGGAATTAATATTAGGCACTAATTACCCTGCTCTAATTATATTTTCATCCCCCTTCCACCCCCATCACCTTCTACATTTTCCCCACCCTTCTAACGCTGCCCCTTCAAACCCGTCCCTTCGGAATTCCCTCCCCACCTTCCCCTTCCATCCATCGCTCCAGCCCTCGTATTTCCTTCAGTTCTGTCCCTCTCTTCCTTGATAAAGGTGGCAACGACCACCGAAAATTCGAAAAATAGTGTCTCTTTTTTTGTGTGTTTTTGTCTGTGTCCACTAGTGCTAAGTGTTATACATTATATATATATATATATACATACATACATATATATATATATATATATATATATATATATATATATATATATATATATATATATATATATATACATATATACATATACATATATATATATATATATATATATATATATATATATATATATATATATATATATATATATATATATATATATATATATATATATATATATATATATATATATATATATACATATATATATATATATACATACGAGGGTCATCCGGAAAGTAGTACCCGTTCGTGCCGCATGAAGTGCTGACGACGCGAGTAGCCGCTGGACGAGGTCAGATAGCTTCAGTGGCTTGTCTGCCTTCTCTGAGCCAAGTTGCGTGACGCTAGCATTGCCTGTGTTGTTTCTGTGATTGTTTACAATGTTTAAAAAAATTTAGAACGCCGCCAGTTGTGAAGTGAGGGCAGTGATTAAATTCCTCAATGCAAGAAACGTTCGCCCATGTGATATTCATCGCCAATTAAAGGAGGTGTATGGAGACAATGTAATGGACGAGTCGTCTGTTCGGCGGTGGTGTCGCAACTTCAACATGGGGAGGGGGAACACACACGACGATGAGCGTTCGGGGAGACCGTCTGTCATTACAGACCAACTGGTGAGCTCAGTTGACGAATTCGTGAGGAACGATCGGTGCGTCACAATTGATGACATCTGTGAGCATTTTCCCAATGTTTCTCGAACAATTGTTCATGAAATTGTTAAACACCATCTGCATTATGCAAAAATTTGTGCAAGATGGGTCCCTCGCGTATCTCAATGAGCTGGCGGCGAAGGACTATGCAGCAGGAATACAGAAACTTGTCACACGTTATGACAAATGCCTTAATTTGCTTGGAGATTATGTTGAGAAGTAGTTTAAAGTATCCTCTTTCAAATAAAATTTTTTATGTTTGTTAATATTTACTTTTGTGTCTTTATTTCACGAACGGGTACTACTTTCCGGATGACCCTCGTATATAGTATATATATATGTATATATACTTACATACATGTCCACTAGTGCTAAGTGTTATACATTATATATATATATATATACATATACATATGTATATATATATATATATATATATATATATATATATATACATATACATATGTATATATATATATATATATATATATATATATATATATATATATATATATATATATATAGTATATATATGTCTCTTTATTTATAATCTGCAAGTTTTTAATTCACCCTTTATACAGGGTTCGTCCGGAAAATAAGTGTACTGTTTTTTTCCCGCCGCTCCAGGCGCGCCCAGCACAGCTCTGATGGGCTGCGATTGGAGCGGGGTATGTTGGCAAGCGACGCTGAAAAAGGCAGTCGGCTCTGAGCTGTGGTGTAGTGAGGAGCTCTGTTAACGCGAACCTCCACGCTCGACCCACGTCACGGAACGCGATGCCGAAGTTTTTGGAGCAGCGTTATTCCATCAAATTTGCGGTAAAGCTTGGGAAATCGTCTACCGAAACTGTCGGTATGATTAACCAGGCTTACGGGGAGTCAGCCATGTCCAGAAACATGATCTTTCAGTCGCACAAGACGTGGAGGGCAGAGAAGAGGTCGACGACGAACCACGGCCTGGACGCCCATCAACGACACTCACCGATGAAAATGTGCGAAAAGTTCGCGATGTACTGAACTCTGATCGTCGTCTTAGTGTTTGGATGATAGCAGAGCAGTGTAATGTACCAAAAACAATAGTGCACGAGGTTATTAGGGAGCAATTACAGATGCGAAAAATTTGTGCAAAGTTGGTGCCGAAAGTGCTCAGTGATGATCAAAGACTCAATCGTTTGGAAATCGCGACACAACTTGCGGATCACTGCAAAAATGATCCAAATTTTTTAGAGAACGTTGTTTCGGGTGACGGGACGTGGATCTTTGAGTACGACCCGGAGTCGAAGAGACAAAGTGCGGAGTGGCACACCCCATCATCACCCCGTCAAAAGAAAGCTCGCATGAGCAAATCTCGGATCAAGGCGATGCTCATTGTCTTTTTTGACAAAAGGGGAGTCGTCCACTACGAATTTGTACCTGAACGACAAACTGTAAATGCTGCATTTTACGTCCAAGTGCTCGACAGGCTTCGAAAACGAGTCGCCCGCGTCCGGCCAGCGATCAAAAACATCTGGCGGCTACATCACGACAATGCGCCGTCTCACACCGCGCTTGTCGTGTCGGACTTCTTGGCCAAGCACGGCTTGGCAACGCTGCCGCACCCGCCCTACAGCCCAGACTTGGCACCACCGGACTTCTTTCTGTTCCCGAAGATAAAGAGGAGTTTGAAAGGAACGCGATACGGGACTTTGGACGCCGTCAAAGAGGCCGTGACGACGTGTCTTCAAGAGGTTCCCGATGGTGTCTTCGCGGGAGCGTTCTAGGAATGGGAACGCCGCTGGAACAAGTGTATCGACTCACAAGGGTCCTATTTTGAGGAATATTAGCTTAAGATATGTAAAAGTGTAATAATTTTTTTTCCTGAGCTCAGTACACTTATTTTCCGGACGAACCCTGTATATTATTCCCCATTTTTAAGATATATTTATCCATTTATATTCATTCCGACACTAAAGAGCTGTTAATAACAAAATCTCGTTGATAATAATTGTGTCATGAACGAATTAGTTCTAACGTCTTAGTTCTAAGTTTCAGGATTTTAAAGAGCTTTTAAGTTATTACACACTCGTTTTGCATGGTATTTAAGGCGAGATACAGCAAGAGAGACACTTTCTAGAAGTTAATGTTGCTTTTTTTCACCGTTGGCCTACTTTCCTTTGTCCTTTATCTACAGACACAAATCTTTCAAGCATGCAGTGGTAAAACCATTCTCTGAAAGTAGGTATCGAAATCTTTGTAAAGTGGAAATATAATTTTTTTAGCCGGAACCAATTTTAAAATGATCTATATTGCTTGGGCTGGGTATTGAATTTTACTAATATAACGATAATTAGCATTATCAGCAATCCTATTCCTTTAAAGACAAGTATGAACGGACTTCACTTGTGTTTACTCAAGGTGCCAAGGTTGTGTGCTGCTTTATGGAGATAGTTTGTACTTTTATTTATTTTAAGTGACCTTAACCTATTGTCTATAATATGTGCCCCTTTAAATTTAATGTAAGGAAATGCCAATGGCTCACCATGATAATTAATGATATAATTCATAAAAATTCTTAAATTTCACCAAAGCAGTAATCCTTGATTTATATTTATAAAAATTTCTTTCAGATGAAAATACGTAAACTCTTAGAGAGGTGTTGGAAGTAACGGAGGACAGAGAGCCGAGCATTATAAGCATTGATGACCATCGTGTTTATGGTAGAACGTATTATACTAAATTTTATTCAAAGGCTAATTTAATGCCACCTTTAGTTGAGCATAAACCTCAAATCGCAATATGTTATGCTAACAAATGAAGATTCCGTTTACAGCAAAGGAATAAAATCAAAAAAGAGGATTGATATTCCACATCGGATAAATATTTGACTTCGTACCTCACCATGCTATACATATGTCAAAACATTTAGTTTCTGCTAGTTTTCCTATGAAAATGCTATCATACTAACTTAAAGCGAGGAATATAGTATAGTAGTAGTTTGAGCAAGGTAGTATATCCCTATTTCGATATCATGCCATTTCCGTTCCTTAGGGGTGCATGTAACCAGTAGAAGACGCATCTGCCACTGGGGATACAGGTTTGCGTTCCTGATATGAATGGCAGTAGGAAAACCAACTGCCTACCTGAGATCAGCGACAAGTGCAGGGCAAAGAGATTGAATGACGAGCAAAGGGTTACGTGAATGTCTGTGGACCGATTATCCTATTCAAACTAGACTCCAAAATCAACGATAGTGATAGTGCATGCATACGCAAAATGTATATGCCCATATCTATGTACTATGTTGGAGATGTATGCAACGAGATAAACTAAGGTTTAAAATAAATTAAGGTAGACTAAAATCGAATTGTGAAGGATAATAGGTTTGAAAATTTTGGAGAAGGAAGGGAAAAAAGTGTGGTGTGATTTCTTCTGTCTGGGAGTTAGTATTGGGAGAGGAAATTGACTGGTGGAGCTCTGTTACCTAAACCAAGTAATTAGACCTAATGCATGATTCCGGAATCACCAGTGCCACATTTAAAAAATACATGGGATCAGATGAGACATAAATTCTTCCCATTATATTCGTTAAAGTAATAGGAACTCAAATAACTCCAAAAAAAGCAGGAGGTGTACAGTCGTTAAGTAACGTTAGTGATCATAAGACGGTATGATATGCATAAAACATTTAAAAAGGATGCTTATCGGAAATGGAACTTGTAAAACATCAAGATAAAGAAGTGGAGTTAGATTTAAAGATATGAATAAAGTTGTTCTGAAAGATAAGGGAAGAGAAGTGTAACATTAGGCCGGACATTTTAAAAATATAGGCAGACAAATCGTATGTTGCACATCATTATAGGAAAGGTTGGATATTATGAAAATATTCTATAAAATAGGGAATATAGAAACTGTAAAGCATGATCGTCCTGTAAATGGAAAGAGGAAATTTTTAAATGAGAAACAACATTAAGATATGTAGAAAACTCAAGAGAAAGGTAGTTTTTAGACGTGAGGAGAAGTGGAAGATAATCATGAGAGGCATTACATAGACTACTATATGGTGGAGCGTAATGTGACCATTAGATGCTTAAGTGAACGATGAAGGACCCAAAACTCGTAGTAACGGATGGTAGTGGAAAAGTACAAGAGCAAGGGAATATTTCTGTGAATTGGAATCAATACCTAGAAAAGTTTCTTAGAAGATGAGGATTTGGTGATGAGTTGCTGAGATGGAATGAGGAAGAAGTTAACTTTGATCTGAAAGGGTAATATCTTAAATCGAGTTTAACAATGGAGTGGGAAACTTGAAGGATAGGAAGGTATCTCGCGTTAGCAATTTTTCATAAGAGCCGTCTGGTGACCTGGCAGTCAAAGTGTACGTCCTTGATGAATTTCATCATATTTTTCGAGGAATTAGAGAATGGTCAATTTCAATTTGAATTATGTTTTTTTTTATTTTTCCAAATAGGTCATCCGCAAATAGTGAGAAAAATAGAGAACTAAAAATTTTACACCTAAAATAGAATCATCATTGCTTTAAGGAGAATTGAAAGGAAGAAAGATATGTTTCCCATTGACTAGTTCATTTTGGGGAATGATGAGGGACTGGTGAAATTATTTTGTCTTAACTTAATAGTAAAACGTAGACTAAGAAAAATCAATACTGTCATCT
The DNA here is from genome assembly GCF_022747635.1 of Hetaerina americana. Taxonomy (NCBI): domain Eukaryota; kingdom Metazoa; phylum Arthropoda; class Insecta; order Odonata; family Calopterygidae; genus Hetaerina; species Hetaerina americana. The sequence goes on from NW_027286730.1 coordinate 8,770,312, forward strand.
TAGACCTGGATAAGGTATTTTACAAAAATAGATTGGCAATAACTCTACCAAATGAGGCTGGTGTGATGTACAAAAACGTGATACTGGTGATTGGCCTGTATAAAGGGGAACCATGTGTGGTGAAATGTGTCGAATATCAGCGTGAAATATTATACAACAAGTAACATACAATTTCACCCACTTTTGGATGAGTGATCAAAAGATATTCGAGAGAAAATTAAATAAAAAGGAGAAATAAATATTTAGGAGGAAAAACTGGATGTTTTCTCCTTCACGGATAATAATACGGTGTTAACCGAAACTGTAGAAAATCTGACACCACCAAAGAGATGCAAGCAACACTCACGTTAATGTGCAATTTGAGTATAAACAATAAAATTAAAATTGCCTTCGCAAATTTGGAAACTAGACAGCATGTACTTTGGAAGATAGGTGGCTGCATAATGGAGGCCTACATCTATATCTACGTCCTCTCAATACCGCGCAACCCGCCGCAAAGGCGTGTGGCGGGGGTGTTAGGACACCACCCATTATTAAGGAAAACACCGCGTACAAAAGCCATTCATTTATACCATCCACAAACAAAGCATGGCATACATTCATGCAAGAACACTTACACCCCACTCACATGAACTCAAGCAATCAACAAAATACACATGCACCTACAAATATACCTAATATGTTTGCAATGTTTAAATTTGTTCCGAATTGTAAATTCAATGTATTTAATATTTATAAAGTGACTTCCGTTTCTTGCTACAATAATTTTTGATTGTTTGGGGAAAGAATGAGTACTTTTATATATTGGTGCTGGAATCTATCTCCCTTATTTTATTTTTTGGTTAGTAAGTTCCTAAGTAGTTGTGGGGCCATTATAATTCCTTTAGTGTAATAGTTAAACTCGTTTGTTCTGAACCTTTCTAAAAGTCTAAGCCTCGCTTGTTCTCTTCGTACTTCAGGTGACTCCTAGCCTAAATCCACTAAGAGACCTGTCACGCTTGTGTGCTAATCACAACAATTTTCAATGAATCTGGCGGATTTTTCTGGATTTTACCTAATTCTTTTTGCCAAATTTTCTCCCAAGGATCCCAAATACTTGCGGCATAATCCAAATGAGGTCTAACTAGAGACAAATAACACCTCTCAAAATTACATCTTTATTGCTAAAATAATACTATCGTATTTCAGGCCAACAAGAGAATTGGCAAATCAAACAGTGTTTAAAAGTCAATTAAAAAAAATAAAACAAAGGTTATGCGGTTATCGAGAAAGAAAAAGGATAGGTTAAATATTAAAATGTGAGGTAAGGAAATATATAAGATGGAATAGTTTACCTATATATGAAGTGTTCCGGACCAAAATGGTCAAAGTAAATGGAATATAAAACGAAGAATTACGCTAGGTAAAGAATCATTTATAAGAAGGAGGAAATTGATGACGGGGAATTCGAGTAATTATGTTCAGGAAAGGCTCGTCAAAATGTTGATATGCAGCGTTGGTTTGTACGGCGCGGAAACATGATCCTTGAATAAATACGATAAAGTAAATGGGAGACTTTTGCAATCCAGGTGTGGAGAAGGTTGAAAAAGGTGAAATGGGCAGAATAAAAATGAGAAAGCTAGGCATGGTAAGGGAGGAGATAGGATTATTGGGAGAAATCCGGAGGAGAGAGGAACAGATCTATGCAGAGAATTTTGATTGGCGACGGAATAATGAAGACTTTGATAGAGAGGAGAATATTAGGCAATCGAGAGAGGGGTAGGAGGATTAGGAGAGTCATATTGGACGTAAAAAGGAAAGAATGAAGTTTGCAGAATTGAAGAGGGGCCTATTGCAAGGCTGAATGTCCAGTTGTGTTTTATTGAGAGAGACATGAAAATTTTCCCTCTGCCGTTTGAAAGCACGTATCAATCGATCCAGTAATAATGATAATAATACTCTTTTAGAGAGGGGGAATCATTAAGTATAAGACAGTATCAGGGAAACAACCTAAGAAATGAGTTAATACACAAATTCAATGTAACTAATTACTACCTTCAAGGGAATATTTTCCTATGAACCATTTCCTATTTTATATTTATGAAATGCACATTTTCATTTCCTAAAAGAAACTCTCCGAATAGAAAGAAGCTTTAAAGATAGGCTTTCCCTTAATGATCTTGGTTTCGTTTATATGCAAAACCATCAAGTTAAAGCTTAATTTGTATCGTGGAAGAAAAAATGTTTAATGGTTTCACTCATTTCTCTCCCTTGTCCTAATACAATTCTGCTAACTTTCTTTACACAAGAAGTAAAAAAAAATGAGTCCAAAAATCTGTAGACCGTTCTCTAGTCTATTTGTTCCCATAGGATTCAGTGATCAAGATGAAAACCCTTCCTAGTTAATTTCGAGTTAGTCGTGTATAATAATTGATTGAATAAAGCAGCTACGATTCAAATCCTGAATTATTACAGACACATGTGCTTTTATCTACTTGATAAAAATAACGTGAAAACGATCAATTCTAAGAATAATCAATCATTCAAAATACACAATGATTGTTGACCTATTTATCTATGGAAGTCAGTATTGATATAAAAATGCGCAGACACGTGTTGTAAATGGGGTTCTCATAGAAAAATCAACCATTTCAAATGACGTTTAAAATTAGCGTGAGGCATGTAATTGTTTTTCAAGCCCTTTAATCATTCAGAAAAATCCGTGTATCCATATGAACTTTGGTATTCAAAATGATATTTTGTATAAGCGAAGATATCTCATCCATTCATTATATAATCACCTTGTACGCAACGTGTGTGAATACTTGCTTGAATGGGGTCCATTACTAAACATTTTCTGGCTATCAATTCACGTAACGCTTTAATGACCTCTGCCATATGGCAAGGGAAACATGGACTGAAACTTTAATGGTATTTCGGCATAAAATCATCGATGACGAATAAAAATAGCAAGTAAAAATTACTCAGTAAACTAAGGAAATAAATAAAGGCATCAATGACAAAAATAATTCATATGACCAAAGAATTTTACTGCAGTTTTTTAAAGAGGAAAGTTTAAACCATTGGTAACGAGAGGAATTAAAATTTCCACATTTAGGGGTTCGCCTCATTAATTTCTTGAATGATTATTTTGCGCTGGTAAATGTCATAATGTATGGATCTTAACTGCTTTCAGCATATATCATTAACGTAGGAAAATATCTGCACCTAAATCGTTTTAATTTATTTTTTAGGCTGTTGAGAGGATTCACGCAGGAAATAATAAATTTCAGGTGGACAAGGTCCTACTCTAAAATATTTGCTGGAACAATCTGGTAGTTGATTAAGAAGGACCCTAAATTAGCAATAAATGCATAGTTCAAAATTTAAAAAGGGACTTCAGACAATTTATTAACTTAAAAGTATATTCTTCACTCTAAGGTTTAAGCTCTTGCTTCTTCATTTAATTAAACAAAAAATGAAGGTATCATAAAACACATTTTAAACTACAAGCTTGAGATTTCTACGGATCGTAGTCGAAAACTATAAAAAATGAATTTACGTATTTTATGTTTCTATTATCGACAAACATTAGTACAAAATCCTTGAAATATATAGAATTATGAAATTATATTTAGTTAGTTTTTTTAATTATAGATAAATATTTCAATTATAATAACACATCACATGATGGCTTGTCCTAATATCCTGCGTTGAGCCCTATAATAGATTTAATCTGTGACTTACGATATTTTGATCAAAAATGAAAGCAATTATACAATTATATAAACCATAAACACAGTAATCAACCCGAAGGTCGGTTTAGTAGGTGATGGTAGAGATCACCCTGTACTAAGCCCTATACGGCGTGTGAAAATTCACACATCAGGGTAGGGGGGCCAGTTCCTTTCCCTGTGCCGGTTATGGTTTCCCAGGAAGACCTGGTACCCGAAAAATCACTTTAGCTAGGGTGGAGTGCAGGTGCCCAGAGTGCCTAGCCCGGGAATCGAACCCGGGACCCTCCGCTCCAGCGCTCTACCCACTGGGCTACCGCGACCCAAATATATATATATATATATATATATATTTTTTTTTTTTAAGGTAATCTACCGGTTAAGGTAGGTTTTTCGATGGACACAACTACCAAACAAATATTTTGTGACTACTAACAAAACACAACCCTAAATTCTACTCTACACCAGGTCCCTCTTCATCTCTGAGTACTTTCTTCCGCCCTTCATCCCGTCCAACATCCCTATCCTGTTCCTTCCCTTTCCTCTTTTGCCCAACATTCTACCCTCTATCACAGTCTTCAACATCCCACTGCCGGTCAACACCCCCTTCATCCACTTTTCCTGCCTCCATAGGATTGCTCCCAACAAACCCCTCTCTTCGCCCACCATACCAAGTACTTCCTCATTTGTTTTCTTCTCTGTCCATTTCACCTTCTCCATTCTTCTCCACACCCACATTTCAAAAGCCTCCAGTCTACGGCTATCCTCCTGCTTCAATGACCACGTTTCCGCGCCGTACATAGCTACGCTCCATATCAAAGTTTTTACGAGTATTTTCTTAACATCCTTACTCAAAGTCCCCGTCATCAACTCCCTCCTCCTCGTGAAAGCCTCTTTGCCTAGCGCAATTCTTCTCCTTACGTCCCTACTACTTTGACCGTGTTGGTCCAAAACACTACCGAGATACGTAAACTGTTCTACCTGCTCTAGTTTTTGCCCTCCTATTTTAATGTTAAGCTTGGCCTTTTTCTTTCTAGAAAATCGCATAACCTTTGTTTTACTAATGTTGATTCTCATCCCATACCTGTCGCACTGAATTTCCAATTTACTCAGCAATGCTTGCAGCCCCTTGGCTGACTGACAAACTAAAGCTTGGTCATCAGCAAACCTAACTGATTTTACGAATTCCCCGCCCACTTTCATTCCTACCTCGAGTCCTTCCCATGCCTCTTTAATCATTTCCTCTGCATACAGGTTGAACAGCAATGGTGATAATGGGCAACCCTGCCTTACACCCCTTCCTAACACTGCCCATCCTGACTCCCCGTTTCCCACCCGCACCTGAGCAGTCTGAGACATGTACAGGTTGCGGATTAGCCTCCTTTCCCTCCAATCTATTCCTTTTATCTGCAGAATACTCATTAGTTTTTCCCAATTCACTCTATCAAACGCTTTTTCGAAATCTACGAAACAGGCAAATACCTCCTGGTTGTGTTCTATATTCCTCTCGATTAATAATCTCATTACTGCAATGGCATCACGCGTACCTCTCCCCTTCCTAAACCCAAATTGATCATCCCCTAAGTAATCATTTGCCCTACTCTTTATCCTTTTGTTTATGATCCTGAGAACAACTTTAGCTGCGTGGGATATCAAACTAATTGTCCTTTATTCCTCACATGACGCGGCCTTTACCTTTTTCGGAATCGGAACTAAAACTGCTCTCACAAAGTCTTCCGGCCAGATTCCCTCCTCATAAATGCTACGGATCAGCCCATATAGCCTCTTCCTCCCACATTTTCCTAAATATATATATATATATATATATATATATATATATATATATATATATATATATATATACTCAACAGGAAACAATGTCGGATTCACTTTTATACATTAATTTTACAAGCAACTGCTGCTACACGTATGTTTTACCCGTAAAAGTCACGGCATTATAGGCCCAATTGTACGTCTACATCTACTTAATGCCCCGCAAACCGCCGGAAGGGCGTGTGGCGGGGTGAACTATAAAAACGATTTTTAAACAGTGGTGACTTTCAAACATATGTTCACACCATCTGACTCTAGCAATATTCGCTTGATCATCAAATACGTTCTTTGCCAACGAAATATAGAACCACTGTATTACCATAGACAATGGGCCATGTGCTACAATTGCTTGGTTAAATGGATATCGAGCTAGAACAACAGGAAGAGGGAAATTAGAATTTGGTCACGCAAAACGATTATTTGGACGGGATACAAGGTCTGACCCAAACGGGGTGGGACTGAGTTGATAAAAATAATTATTACCAATTTGATAAATTTGCTCAAAATCCGTCAAATTAGCACGCTTTTGCTTCCACACATCGCTGTCAGCGGGTTTTTCACGCCACGTACGCCTTCTTTTGGCGGCGCCCGGATTACTGCGAAGCGCCCTCGTCACGGCCACTTAGCTTCCACTTAGTCGTGGTATCGTCCTTTCAGCATTCATGCATAAATAGTTATATTATAAAATAATTGAAATGTTCGACTTAACCATTGAAATTGTTCTCTAAGTAATTATATTCGGGTACCAGGGTTCGGTATTTTATGACTTGGTATCGTGCGAGAGGAAAATAATTCCGTGACGACAGCGTTAAAACCCACAATAATAATATTAAATAGTTGGATAAATTATAAATTGCATGCAAATATGAATCAAAGGTAATTAAAATGTTTAATGTTTCGGTACTTTACTTTAGAAAGATTTCTTCGAAATGATAAAGCTCGCCCGCTAGGCGGCCAGAACGGCGACAAGTATTACTGTTCGACAATTGTCGAACTCAGCCAATGAAGGTCAATAGTCAACTCGTAAATGAGCTGCTGTGAGATAACGTTGACTTGCCCTGATATGTACAATGGCAAAGTCAACTTCGTATAAAAAGTGGCTTTTGGAGAATTGGTCAGCCATTGATATAATTTTTTCGAATTTCGAATCGATCCCGAGTTAGATTCCACCCGAGCCAACTACGGGTGAAAAATAATGAAGGTCCAACTTTAACGAACTCCGCCGAGTAAATGACTGATTTTGAAGTTATCTGCTCCATTCGCAGCATTAGTAGTCATACGAGTCCAAACGACACGATGTATTTTAACTTCAGGGTAATTATGCCAATGATTCGATACACCTCCGATGATTTTGCAATCAAGGCAATGACGTACATGTAAATACGAATATTTTAGGAATACCATATTTTATCCTACTTTAGTCTTAATTATGATAAATTATATGAAAATAATATTTCTGCTATATAAGTAATACTATGACACCAATGTCTTATTTAAAAATCATATAACAGACCGTCACCGCTGGTGGACTGAAGGTATTCAAACAGACTAATATTCAACTCGTAGGTCTATGTTTATCCCACAGCAAAGAGGTCGCGAATAGATTGAGTTTCCACAAAACTTCCTCTCCTGAACATGAACAAAAACAGGACCGTCAGTATCTATGTTTTCTATGTCTACTTGTTCTGATAGCTAAAAACCCTTTCCATATCTAGAAAACGTAAACAAGTTATTTGTTGGTATTGTTTTTTACCATCGTAAAAATTCGAGGAGTTTCTTTGGAACAACATACGTATTGTCTCCTCCCTCAGCCAGAGCCATAAAACTATGCCTATCGTTTATTTTTTCCCCTATTTTTCGTGAATTTTTGAGTTTTATTTTATGTCCTCTGTGGGTCTTACTTCTAATTACAAGATGAGTGGTGTGGTGGATTTTGATGAAAACAGGAAGTTATTTCCACCACTTGAGATGTCAAGACTTTTTATCAAACTTCTTTAAAATTCTGAGTATCTGTAGGAGGACGTAAATGAGGCTTCGGTAATATTACATGGCCAGTGAGACGTTAATCTTCGTACTGAGTGAACGGCCGCCTTCCACACGCCCACCATGTCTTCCTTGCCGTCCTCCGAGATGAACTCTTCCCGCAAGTGCGCCTCTCGTTAGTCCGAGCGGACTTCCTGAAGGGCGTTCTGGAGCACGATATTCTGCTCGCGGAGCATCCAGCCAGTGTCGTCTGTTCGGTATCTCTGCCATTGCCCCCGAACACTGTTTCAGCGAGTGATGACACCGAGGACCGCTGAATGAAGCGGAATCCGAAGGTACTAACTCCGCGTTTTCCTCCGTGGAATCACATTATTAATGGCAATTGTGGCAGTCTGTGTGAGATGGCCGACCATTGGATCGGACATCTCTGGTGATATTGACAGCGGTGGTTCCTTTGGCAGCTCTCCGGCAAAAATCCTGCGGAAGGACTTCCAGTCGGCAGACAGCAAATCAATAGTATTACTCGGTACTCTTTTCCCATTTCATGTTACTTTCCTAGCATTAATATTGAAAAAGGGCTTAGTTTATCACTCATGCTTCACTCCCCTCCCTAACATCCCTTTTCTCATCCCTCTTCACTCGTTATCTGCGCCTATGCAGTCCGAGACACATAGAGAGTCTTTACAAAAAAATATGAGAATGATTTTTCTTCACGCTGACTGCATTATGTATCACAAACAGTGAAGTGTCGCCTCCTAATGGCGTCTATGAGAAGTAAAAAACCGCCTTGTTCGTGGCCCGATTTTGACTTGTCTCAGCACAACAGCGGTTCTTGTCTTACTTTCCACACACTTGCTGTAGAAAATCTTGTCCCTGCTGAGTAAAGGTTATAAAGAAGCAGGACGTGTGGATTGAATTTTGTTTTAACCTCGAGAGAGAGAAAGTCCGATACTTATGAAATGATTCAAGAGGTATCGGCAATAAATCAATGAGTCGGGCACAGTGTTTTCGTTAGTACAACCGCTTCTAGTCTGGATAAACCTGGGCCGATGATGAATTGAGAAGTGAACGACCATGGGATGAAAAACGACGCTCACATCAACAGTGTGAATGATTTACTTCGTGCAAACCGTGGGGTAACTTGATGGGGAGTTTGCCAAGTAAGTAGTTAGTGCTTAATCGTGTTTCACTATTTCAACAGAAATTATGGGCATTGAAAGGGCAGTACATTGTAGAGTTATGAGACGGTTTAGCCACGCCATGTTGCAAGAGAAACCACAAATATGGAAAAACAAGTTTTGGTGCTTTCATCACGAAAACGCAACGGCGCGATTATCATCGAATTATACAGAGTATTAGGCCCAAAAGAGAACACCAGTGATTTCCCAATCACCCTTTCCTTCAAATCACGCTCTTTTCCTAAGTTGAAGTTCACCATCGATGGATGCCGATTTCAAACTATTGAATATAACCAATAAAATTATACCGCAGACTTCATGGCTATCTCGAAAAAAGCGTTCCAGGGGGCATTCAAAAGCTCAAAAGAACGTTGAAAGCCTTGTACTGGCAGCCAATGTCATTATTTTGTCGGCGATAAGAATGATTAAAGGGTCTCAAATAAAATCAAGTATTTATTCAAAGAGTCTCATCAGTTTTTGAACAGAGATTTAATATTTCCTTTTTCCATCTCCTGCTTTGCATTCATTAATTTTTCTGTCCCCAACATTGACCTGGCACTCCAAAGATCCTATTCTAACTTATTCGTTCTTATTCGGCGTTTTTTGTGCTTCCACTATCGGTTTTGGTTCTGCTTGGATATGGTGATATTACGACCGCGGAAGCCGTACCTCTGCCGCTGCTGTGCACGATGCACTGACGCTTGGTCCCGGTCCCATACATGTACAATATAGCACGACTCATTTTCTCTCTAGTCTCCATCACGAAAATCTTGTGATTAATAATTGAGGTGGTTTCTTTTTCCTTTATAAATAGTGTTTTTGACTTGATGCCATCTCTCAATGGCAACTGGGACGCCTTTGTAGCAACTTCATTGATGAACAGACACTGCGCGGAGGGAGTCAGTGCCTATTTTCCCCTAAGAAAGGGGTTTTAGCCACCGAAAATTTGAAATAAGTGCCTGTTGCCTGTTCTATTTTAAATATTTCTCTGTATTCTTGTTGGCTAGCGCTATCTCGCTCATATTCAAACATGATATTCCTCCATTTGGCGAACAAATTTTCATTCACATGGAAATATATGATAGGGATAGGAACACAAATAAAGGATGAGCACAGGAGAGGTGAGGGAGGTGGAGTCAAGCGAACAAAATCACAGAGGAGCACAAATGAAACTCACACATATTCCGAATTGTCCGTGGCCAAACGACCTTCCTCTAGGGAAAGAAGAAGCTCAGATGTTCATTTGTATATGTGTTTCTGTTCGCTAACGCTATCTCGCTTTTCCTTTTAATATAATATTTACATCAATCAAGTCTTTCCTTAAAGATGTATATATATATATATATATTATACCCACATTTATATATATTAGACCCACGGATCTCAGGGTAAATTGACTATCCTCGATAGCTCAAGTGGTCAAGAGCATCCGCCCGGCAAGTGGAAAGATCCGGTGTTCGAGTCCCGGTTGAGGAAATATTTTTACTCTTGTGGTCCGTTCGATTCCGCCTTCCCCACCTCTATTGTCTTCGTCCTTTATATGTGTTCCTATCCCTTTTCCTTATATCTGTTTCTGTATATATGAGTATTTATTCGCCGTTTGGCGGGATTTCGTGTTTGAATGTGTATTTGGCCAATGTGGCTCATCTCTTTCTTCTGGCTATGCGTGCCACGAAACGCACTGTTCCTTTCCTGTATGATGTTGTAAGAATTCTAACCCACTGTCCTCTCCTTTCCTTGTGTATTGTCTATTTCTCCTTTGGTGGGTGAAACTGCCCCCTGACGCCATCTCTTGGCTGAAAGAATCGGGGCGCTTGGCGACATATTAGACCCACGGATCTCAGGGTAAATTGACTATCCTCGATAGCTCAAGTGGTTAAGAGCATCCGCCCGGCAAGTGGAAAGATCCGGTGTTCGAGTCCCGGTTGAGGATATATTTTTACTCTTGTGATCCGTTCGATTCCGCCTTCCCCACCTCTATTGTGTTCGTCCTTTATATGTGTTCCTATCCCTTTTCCTTATATCTGTTTCTGTATATATGAGTATATATATATATATATATATATATATATATATATATATATATATATATATATATATATATATATATATATATACACTCGCATATATGAGAGTATATACATACATATATATATATATATATATATATATATATATATATATATATATATATATATATACACACACATAAATACATTCAAACACAAAATCCCGCCAAACGGCGAATAAATACTCATTTATGTAGAAACAGATTTAAGGAAAAGGGATAGGAACACACATAAAGGACGTCCTTATGTGTGTTCCTATCCCTTTTTCTTAAATCTGTTTCTATATAAATGAGTATAAATATATATATATATATATATATATATATATATATATATATACACACACATCCATATATATATTTATATATACATACATACATACATAAATATAGAATTTAGAATTATAGAATATAGAAAGAAGTTAGTATAACAAGAGTGATAATACGTAGGCGCTGGAAAACGCTGACGAGCAATTGCGGATATCAAAACAGCGTAGGTTCTTACTACTTCAGCTCATTGGAGGACCAAAAATTGCCGGTTCTTGCGCTGCAACTCTTCCTCTATACCCTCAAATCCAATCATTCCAGATGCGCTTCCTCTTTCCTTCTCTGCTCAATCCAGAGTGTCCCTCCCCACATCGGACCCTTTTTTCTCCTATTCCTAGTCATTCCTACCATTTTTTTCCTCCAAACCTGCCCTCTCCTTTTCCATCTTTCTCTCCCTCGATCCCATCGCGTCAATTCCGCATCGCTCCCTCTCCCCCCGATCCCCTCCCACCCATCATCTTTTCGCCTCCCTCTGACTCATTTGCAAATCCTCCCACTGGGCATTCCACTCCAATTTTTTCCTCCACTCTCCGTTCCCTCCTCCTCTCTTTCTCTATATACCTCTTCCTCCCTCCATCACCCTCTTCCTATCCCGCAATCCCTTCCGCCCCCTGACCGTGGAATCCATCCCTTATCCCCCATTTCCCTTACCCCCGCTCCAACTCTCGCTCACTCTTTAAATTGCTTTTTTCCCTCCGGCTTGGTGCGCTCCCGGCAAAGGGTTAAAGCAATCTTTTTCCACTGGTTCGCGGAACTGCCACTGCTCGGACTGTTGGTCTGGGAGGTGATGGACGGGACTGAGGGTGGAGTAGCTTAGTATATATACACGGTCGGCGTCCTCTTGATGCATGCCTTCCCGGGTGAAAGTAACTTTTACTAATGATAATTTCGTTCGCAACGACCGTCTAATCATGCTACCCGTCTCCCTCTCGACGAGCTGTGGACGTGCCCTAACATCACACCTCCATATTTTTTTACCTTAATCTAAAAAAACAACAACTCTTCAAACATGTCCCCACCGAAAATATAAAGACACATATGAACTGATTGATATATTAATCATTCGATGTCTATTTGATAATAAAAGGGATGCTACATTTACCAAATTTCATTAACAACCAATATTCTAATTCCTCATATCTCAGTAGACCATAAAACTAAAGAGCCTGAAATGATCAAATTTGATTTCTTTGAATAAAATTGAAAGAATTGAATAGCATCCTTAATTATGAACAGGATAAATTTTAAAATACATACCACCTATTTAAGAATCATTATTACTGGAATTATGTAACCGTGGAAAGGTCTGCTAAACATAATAAAATGCTATTCCCTATGAACATAGAAATACAGTGCAAGGGACACTCATGCTCATTTTTGGCACCAATTAAATCAATAATTACATGAACCTAAAATTTTAGAATACCCTGCTATAAAATTTCAACTAAAAGGCAGTAATGAGGGATTTAGGCATTCTTTCACGCATCAGGCCATTAAAGAGTGTATAAAACAAAGACGAAAGTTAAATGAAAGTTTAATACATGAAAACATTATCTAAAAACTACTTTTCAGGATTTTATTAACAGAAATGCACGTTTAACATGCCATTCAAATGATAAAGGTTAGAAGGACTAATATCTTCTTCCACCCGCCACCCTTGTAACCCACATGTTAGAGCAGAAGACTTTTTTCATACTAAGTACAAATGAAACGGGCTTCTTTGTTGTCTAATTCAGTCTCTTGATCATACATACATATATGTATAGAACCCAATGCAGAAGTACAAAATTTATAGGAAATTATTAGAAAAATTTACAATACAAAGAAATCTCATTAAGATGGGTGGTTGAATATCTTGAAGGACCAGGCAGTATTGAAAAAGTTAATTAAAGGAAACAGGCTTCAGAGCAGATATTTTGACTTTGACTACCCCATAAGAGAATGGCTTGAGTAGAGAGTATGTACTGGAGCACGTATATAATTGACTTATGCATCGTAGAAATATTCACTAGGTATCAAAATGGTACCTGAATAATATAAAGGCAATGGGAAAAATCGATCCTATATAATCCAAACTGCAGATGTGTTAAATTTTTTTCAATGGCAACTAGGGCTGTTATTAGCATAAAAGTTGACCACTGAGCAAACCGCGAAGGCAAACAATCAAAATGGAGCATCACACCGCAACCGCAGTGCCAACCTCATTGACGTGCGGTTTAAAACGATTGGAAACAAAATTGGATTTAGAAGGTTTGGCTCAAAAGGCTAAATGGTCCGAAAAAATTATCCCATCACTACAGACTTGACTACAGATGTGAATCCTATGCACCGCCGGGAAAACTTAACTCTCAGTTGTTTTTTAAATGATATGGAAACCATAGATGACCATACGGTTTGTAATATAGCTAGGTCATGAGCTTAACGTATGATTCTAATATGTGACTCCACCCGAACGTTCGCTGCTATTGATTTGTCCATGGAGCCCAACATTTCAAATTAAATAAATGGTAGTTTGTGAAAGAGAAACCGTGGCGTTAGATTAGCATAAAAATATACGTATGTAACGATGACGCAGTTTTTTAGAATAGTGTAGTTGTAGGTATATATAGAAAACGTGCAAACTTTTGACATTAATTATTAAAATAACTTTTATCAAAAAGTTTCATTACTATTCATTTGTGTAAAGCATATGTGTCAATCAAATACTCATGATTAGTATGAAAAACCATTAGCTTAGTCAATAATATGTTGCAGGCCATACCTACATAGCAATAAAAGTTAATAATAAAATAATTTTCTTTTTTTAAGTCGCTCTACCGTAATCAAGTCTCACTGGACATTAGGATAGTATTAAATAAATCCTGATTTTGCAAAACATTTACTTCCTCCATAGTGCTTCAATTTTAATGAACAAAGAAAGGCAGCATATAATAATAATTGACATCACACACTCACATCATTGATAATATCTATTTCATTTTTCTTTTTGCTTCTACAAGGTTAAATAAACGAGAATTCTTGAAATCACCTAAAATTTAACCCTCGTTGCCTTTTTTCAGAAATCTTTTTTCTTCCAAGGTGGAATGTATTTCAAATATAGAGTAGAGTAAACAGGTAGAAATAGTTTATACGAGAAAAAAATTCAAAATTATTAAAAACATTAGCAATTCAAAAATGGATAACGTTTCATGAATATTGGTTCGAGACTGTATAAATGGTGAGCAATAGGAAACAATTTATATCCCTCAGCGTAGTTTATTGTGACTAATAAATTGTTGTTCCACGAAAATTAGTATCGGTTTTGATAAAAACAGTTTCCAGATTTCCCGGTCTAATTAAATGATTTTTGGGAGACGTAATATCTCAGTTTGGAGGACTTTCAACAGAAAACATGTTATACAAGTAAAAATTTTATCATTTCACTCGATGATGAAGTTATGGTTTTTACCGGCACTGCTTTACATTATTCAATGTGAAGTAACAGTAATCACTCCCTTCGAATATGCGGTTAGGTTCAACTTTAGGCTTTTTGTTTTGCCTTCTGCACCAGAGACAATTTCTATTTTATTCACTAGTAAATTTGGATTGAAGTAGTCACTTTAAAATTTTTTAAATAATTTTTTATATTCATTTAACATGACACTATTCGTAATTGTGGCAATATGTTAGCAAAATCTAAAAATAATATTTGTGTTTTCTAAAATAAAAGGCATATATTTTCACTCAAGATTAAGTTCCATTCAAGTCATGATTATTCTAAAACAAATAGAAATTGATATAATTGACGCTAAGTATCATTATAATTGCTAAATTACAAACTGTTTTGAGGAATGGCTGAGGCCGATATTTCATGAATATCCATTCGTAACGCATGAAGAAAGAAATAAAGACTTTGCGTATCCATAGGAGAGAATTCATTGCGTCGATTAGTTTGGCTACACTGTAGTATCATCTGGACTCTAGACTAGTTTTAAATGATTTCCGGTGAGAACGCAAAGTTTTTTATTATTTAATTGTGCCTTAAACTGTTTTTATAATTATCAGAACTCTTTGGTGAGCTACCTGGGGCAGTGTAGAATATGCATAATTTACATACAGGGTTCGTCCGGAAAATAAGTGTACTGAGCTCAGGAAAAAAAATTTATTACACTTTTACATATCTTAAGCTAATATTCCTCAAAATAGGACCCTTGTTAGTCGATACACTTGTTCCAGCGGCGTTCCCATTCCTGGAACGCTCCCGCGAAGGCATCATCGGGGACCTCTCGAAGACTCGTCGTCGACCTCTTCTCTGCCCTCCACGAACATCTTGTGCCACCGAAAGATCATGTTTCTGGACATGGCTGACTCCCCGTAAGCCTGGTTAATCATACCGATAGTTTCGGTAGACGATTTCCCAAGCTTTACCGCAAATTTGATGGAATAACGCTGCTCCAAAAACTTCGGCATCGCGTTCCGTGACGTGGGTCGAGCGTGGAGGTTCGTGTTAACAGAGCTCCTCACTACACCACAGCTCAGAGCCGACTGCCTTTTTCAGCGTCGCTTGCCAACATACCCCCCTCCAATCGCAGCCCGTCAGAGCGGTGCTGGGCGCGCCTGGAGCGGCGGGAAAAAAATCAGTAGTCAGTACACTTATTTTCCGGAAGAACCCTCTAAAAGCAATGAATCTAAAAGAAGAGAAAAAATAATCCTCGAAAACGTTGCATTTTGCAAACCCAATTTAGTACTATTTATAAGTTTTTCCGGAAAATAATGTCCTCTTTCAAGATTATTGGCATTCATGTTTTAAATCTCCATCAATACTAGCAAAATGAGCTATAGAGCTATGAACGGCTCAAATCACATTTTCTTGTTAACAAAATTCTTCTCAAAATAATCTGACATTTAGTCTCCCAACCATGCCATAGACACGTTTCGTACAAATAGTTGAGCGATGAGTGAAAGAAAATTTACTCACAAGATATTTTTATTTTTGTATTTATTTAGTATTATCTTAGTATTTACTGCTTAGCATAAGGGTTAGAGTTCTCCAAGGGTAAACGCTGTTCTAGTCTCCGGGAGACAAGAGTTCGATTCTTGAACACGCCATGTGATTTTTCTGGTGCCAGATCTTTCTGAATGAACACATGAAGGACAGGGAAATGAACTGGCCTCAACACCCTGATGAGTGAATTATATACATATTTAGGTTTTTATATTAATATACCCTGCCAGCGACCACTAGGGTGTGTGGTATGATATGAATGAATACCAGAATAGTTTTATCCAAAAATGACCCTCCAGCCATCGAACAATGTTATTATGATCCCCTATCGTTCGTGAAAAAGGGACATCTTATGCTCTACGCTTAATCTCTCTAATTTTATTAACATGATCTCCTTTACCGCAGTATTGCTCCCGATGGTGGAATTAATGCATTTTCAACATCAGTGCTAAAGAGACCTCCTTCCAATTTATGCAAAAGCTTCAATCTGTAATTTAATTTTCGCTCCGTAAGTGATTCCCAGCCTCGCCCCTCTAATATTTTGGATAGGCTACTAAGTTTATCATAATGAAATTTTACAAATCTAGTTCCTGTACACACGATCCAATTCGGCAATTAATCCAACTTCGTGAGGATTCCACTTACCGTCAGCATATTTTAAATGAAGCCTAACACACGACAGATTACATTTCTCTTTGAACTTTTCATCACATTCGCCCAGTGCTATAAATTACAATAAATTCAATTTTTAGTTAGTTTGTTCACATATCCCCCGTATGTGTTTCGCCCAGGGAATATCATGAGTGAGGCTAACGCCTAACTATTAAATTGAGTAAAATGGTTCATTAAGTCAATTGCGGTTTTTAGTCGATCGATAATTCCGCCTATCAAATCAACCTTATATTTATTTTATGAAATGTAGATGTGTACAATCTAAGTCCATCCAAAACCTTACTGAAATGGTAAACCACCATTTACACTTTTTATAAAAAATAGTATGTATGTTTAAAGGAAAAGGAATGGTTCAGACTACTTTGGCGTTATAATAGGGTATTTATAAGAGGTTAAATTGCTTGGAGAATGAATAAGAGGAGTAGGCGGCCAGATATTTAGGAGAGAGGTCGCAGATATTCAAATAAGTACATACGAAGCTCAGCTAAGGGACCAATACGTTAAAGTGAAATACAGTCAAATGAGAAGTAGACGGATACACAGAATTTTCATACAGATGCTACGGTAAGACCGCCGAGTCAAATGTAGCATAAGGGAAGGAGTAAAAATATGAGTTAATAGGCATGTTTTGGTGAAGGGAAAACTATTCCAAGGTAAATCAGGAAAGTTATCAATAAAAGCATAAGACTCAGGAAAGGTTAACAGGTCTCGTACAAGAACTCAAAGAAGTTAGGTCAACCACCTTAAAAAGAAAAACGAAATGGGGCATAGACGAGGGTCTAACCAATCTAGATGACGAGATAAAAAAGGCACTAGGGGAAATTGAGTAAGTAAGAAAAGTCAAGTGAGGCACTAAGAGTAGATATGATTGCTTTAGAATTATTAAAGATTTGAGAGGCGAGAAAAATGAAGAAATAGTAACACTCGTATTAAGAAAATCGAAATAAATGAATAAAAAAGACAAGGCCAAATGAGAAGCATCAAGAGTAAATGAGATAATAGCACCCAATACCTCTAGGGCGTACATTATTACGTGAATATTTCTTCAACATTTTTTAGCTTCATGGTACTTAAGAAATAGGAAGAAAAATGTATGTTAAAGGCTAACAAGGTATGATTCACCCCTAAGGACCATTTAAAAAATTGTGTTGCTCGTGTTCGCAACTTTGTTTTCACAGCATAAGAAACTGAGTCGTTATCAAGGTTGGGTGGCTAACGCACTGAAGGGACATAGAGCAAGATCTTCAATGGATGGGATTTTTGTCTACCCTTTGTTCCTCGAGGGCATCTAATCATGTCTGCCCTCGTAGATATGATGGTGCACGGAAAACGTTCTACCTTGAACCTTAAACTGATATTCATTTAATTCAGGAAAGTAACATTCCAACTGAAAATGTGTGGCTAATGGCGAACTTATCCTTCATCAAAGTTATTTGTTTACCAATTGGGCCGAGATTGAGATGAAATAGCCCCTTCTTCCATCTTACACCATAGAATTACATTTAAGGTAAGTTCAATCACCCATTTCCTTGGCCAAGGAAACCCCACCTATGCAGGAACCAAACCCGCGACCTCCGGGTTGGCAGATGAGAACGACACCGCGCGGGGAAATTGCAGGGGTGTCTGCGGCCGGCGATATGTTATTTAAGCTCCTTAAAATCGCTAACAATACCAAGGTAAAGTTTGAAAATATTGTCACCTTCCATGAAATTCTGAGATAATGCCCAATATCTCATCGTCAAATTCATGATTTGAAAGTAATCCCGTATTCTTTTTACCACTCAAGTATTGCTGTTAATTACAGAGCTCACATCCTCCCACTATCTGAAAGAGATTTAATGGTCCTAACACATCGGAAGAATATTTTGGGCTATAACTATTTCATGCTTTATCATAAAAGTGTTTTTGACCCAGGCTAATGGGGTGTGCAAAAAACAGTCACCGTACCTACCTTACTCGCCGCCATTGAGGGTGAAGGGGAATTGGATTTTTGCCGTTGAAAAAACGACGCACATATATGGAGAAATGAAAGGGCAATGGCCGTTTTTAGTACCCGGAGTTTTGCTGCTTCCCATGCCGCACGCAGCTCGACGATCGATCAAATGCAATACATTAAATGTATTCACACATTCTATGGGCACCTGGTGGCGTTTAAAAAACCGCAAGAGCCTCATGTGGAAAATGAACGGCAATGAAGGGTAGCATTCGGTGCCATATGCCTAAGCCGCGCCATGGAGCAGTACCGAAGGGCGTCTGATAATCCATCCTCTCTCCCTTGAAGCCCTATAGGGGAATAGAGACTGCCAACAGTTCAAAAGAGAGAAAAAAATTGGCATTTTATGATCTTAAATAGCTGGGAGAAATCACGATCCCTGAATGGTAGTTTTGCTATGGCCACTTGAAAACGCAATGAGAGTCAATGTAGTATGAAAACCTTTCACGTCCACGTGAAGTGAAAAAGCGCGGATGGTACCTTCCTACAGGAATTATGTGGTATCGTTTATTTCACCGTTCACCTGCACGTATCGCCCTTCAAGCAAATAACACGCTTATATTTTTCTCCGATCGGTCACGAACTAAATTTTTCTAAGGAATCCGGGGATCAAGAAGGTGTGGTGGCTATCGTACTGGCTTCCCACCCTGAGGTCCTGGGTTCAAATCCCGGCGGTGTTGAATATTTTTCCCTACTTGAGGTGCTTTGAGGAGGGCAGTTTGAGTGAGTATGCCGTCCGTCGGATGGGGCGTTAAGCTGCGGACCCCTTGGCGCCTTTCGTAAAGAGTAGGCTAATGTCGACGCCGGATTTCTCTCCACTCTTCATCCTTTCCTGTCCATCCATAATGGCGTAAATGACTTCAGCTATCGGTCGCCTCCCCTAAATACTACTACTACTCTAAGGAATCCATAGTGAAATATAGAATTCAAACAATATTGGTCGACGTTTTATGGAGAGTAAGTTTTCTAATTGACTGGAAAAATATTTATAAAATCCCTCTTCATCTATATTCCTAGAATTCGTAATTATTCTCGTTACAGAAAAAAAGTGCTAGATTGTGATTTTGACTTGACTTAAATCTGTAATGATAGAAAATATTCCGACTACAGAAAAAGTACTGTAAATTTTTACTTTATGAACCCTGAAATCATTTACCATTACTTTTGGAACGTGCTGTACATACCAATCCTAGAGGGTGTTGGAAAGGAGTTGAAACAATACTTCCGTACCGCTGGAAATGGACTTACTGACACCAGCCAGGTATAGCTGTAATAAATTTACTGGGATGGTAAATGAAGAGGTTACGTGGTTATATAGGGGTAATAGGATATGGTGAAGGGAGCAAAACGCAATCGTAATTCACAACGATTTGTTGTAAAATCATATAGGTAAGCTGTTGATTAATTCCATGTGCTTGGGGGTAGTATCTTTCTCAAAGTACGCCTATGGCTAGTGAAGTTTACACGTTCAAGACAGAAGGTCAGTTACTTTCCACCTCATCAGTACTGTCTCAATTTCCCGTCCAACAATTTCCTAATATCAAGAAAAAAGCACCATTTTCAATGATACATTTAAATCGTACCAAACTGTGCATGAACTCAAGACCATCACATGAACATTAAAAAGCGCTATCCACTATTAGATCTTTTTCCTCAAAGGGAGCCTGGTTAACTCCGTCTTCACGCTAAATAGAAGCCTTTAAATTATTTGACCATTGATTTTTCAAATGCAACAATTTTGTTAATAGCACAGGCTAGTATTGTAACGTGTCACAAATGATTACCTTTGTAAAACGGAGTTGAACGGTTTATAATAACCGAAGTAGCTAAATGATATAATACCCAATAATAAAGCCGCCTGTTTTATATAGTTTTTCAAGATGTATGCATACAATTCTTCTAAAAAGTGTACTAGTTATTAGTGAGCATGTTAGATAGTATTTATTTAAATATTATTCAGTGGAAGTGAAAGACTTAATTAAGCATCACATTGTGCACAACTTATAAAATAGTTTACCTCGTAGAAACACGTAAATATATTTATATCATTACGGCAAAGCAAATGAAAGTTAACCTCAAAATCCAATCACTCCGAAATAATTCCGTCTGCTGTGTGCATGGTCACCTTATTACATATCACTAGTAGCTTAGTTTCCTTAAAGCAGGATTCTTGTCTTGCAGATTTTGCGCAATATTTTTGGATTCGATTTGGCCATTGGCCACCATGGAGAGCATGGCGATGCCAGAGAAGTCCAATATCCTATCCCAGTTAATTTATTACTACTCATACCTGACTGGCGTCACTTAATTCAGCTATAGCGATATTGAAACAACTGTTTTAACATATATTTTCAAATCCCTCTTAGGTTGATGTGTGCAACGCATTCCAAAAGTTATTTTAAGTTTCTAACAAAATTAAATAATTTGTCCGTGGATCGAGATAAGCTAAACATGAGACTTTGTCTCGTGGAAAATACTCACGCCACACTCCACGATCTTTCGGTGGAATGGCAACAAAATTACGCATAGGTACGGAAGACTTTAGCTTCTCAAACCGAAAGATGTAACTGAGAGGGAAAAGGCTTGAGTCCCAAATGTCACTGAATACTGGGAAAGACTGCAAAACATTGCAACTCGCCTCGGGCGAATCACTAGGAGGGCATACTCCTGGTCTAATGAAGTACAGAAGTTTCTTGCGTAAGACTACTTATTGGATGGTGACACCGGTGAGAAAACCAAGCTTAGAGGATCCTGTAGGCGTTGCTACCGAGATGGATGCTATTCACTGTGCAGAGTCAGTCCTTCAACATAGGAGTAAATGGCGTGATGCCGGTGACACAACGAGACCGCAAGAAGTAAGCATGGAAAGCGGAATTAGCTCTCGCGTCGACAAAGTGGAGGTAGCGATGAAACAGAATTCCAAAGCAACTAAAGTGAAGCTTGAATTTCTCCGGGGAATTGATGTTTCGGTGGTGATACCCACTGCATCACTCTCCAAGTTGCGCCGCTCAACAAACAGGGTGAGGTGTAAAGATCGCGGGCTGCGGTGCGGCGAAGGGGATCATGAGAGCAGAATACCCCTACCATTTCTCCCTGGGAAACGAGAAGTGGGCGAAAAGGTGTTTATCTCCTCGGCAGCGACGAAAAGGGAAGGGGTATAGCAAAGACAATCGGTATTGCGGGTCTTTCGGGGAAGATCTTTCTCCGCCTTTACATTCGTGGGATGTTGCAGCGGCGACGGAATGAGTTCGCAGAGGCGCTAGAATGGAAGTACAGCCGATATGGTCCAGTTTGGAGCCCTGGTGTGAAGATACGATTTGCAATGCTATTAGTTATCGAGGTGGCGTCGTCTTTGATCTCGGAAAACCCATGAAGCAACACTGATGATTCGGGGTCAATCATAAGTTACCACTTGGCTCTTATGACGACGAACGGCGACAGGAGCCTTTACGAATTCAAGTTTACTTCAAGCGTGTTCATACTTCTCATTTAAGCAAATCGGAAAGAGTTAAGAATCGGAAAAAGTTGATATAGAATATATCATTAGTCAGTAAAGTATAACAGTAAAAATTTTAGTTAATTTTAGAGTTACGGCCGACGGATATTGAAACATTTGAAAAAAGGAGTTATATCTCATTAGCGCAAGTCTTATCCTTTCGGCGGTGCTGTATTTGTTATCCAACATTGTGAAAAGAGATCTGTCAGCAAATCTATAACCCATCGATGCATTTATTACTCATTAAAACCTCATTATAACTTGGCAATAAATGCGGATGCTTTTGAATCCAACCGTGACAACTTCTGGCTTTTCCTAAAACGTAAATAAATTCCTCATAATGTCCATTGAGATTTTAAATAACAGAGAGATCTGGAATAAATGATAAAATTTAATTTGCCACTTTTCGTTCAAATAAAAGTATCAATCAAATGAAAACAAACCATGTATGCGATGTTTCACAATTGGAAATCCATCATCTTCCTTGTAACTCAGTTCCAGGAACGAAATTAAATTCGTCAAATGTAAATAATGAAAGCGTTAAAAATAAAACCATGGGTTCATAGTATGTGGAGTTTCAGACATAGATATGACACGTTACACGAAAATGAAGAAAAATATTTTCCACAAGGAAACCCATGAACACTTTTCATACTCCGGTAATATTATAACAATATGAAAGTAATGAACTAAATTTTCGAGACTCTTCTTGGAATAGAAAAGCTACAAAAACTATTCATAAATGCAGAGTGATATTTCCGAAATTTGGAGCACCGCAGTCGGAAAATTAACCGTCGCTCTCAAACGAGAGCAGTCATTTGAATCCATGATGGTTGGAAAAGCATTCGGAGTTTGAAAATCCGATCGCAATATACATATATTAAATAAGAATATTATTTAAATAGAATTACTTTAACAAATGTGATTGGAATTTTTAATTTCCTGGATATGTTTTCAAAAGATTGGATTTACCTTGTTTTAGGGTACATACAAGTTTATACTTAGTTTTTTTATGATTTACCACAGTATTCTAAGTGTTTACCATTAAAAACACAAATAAATGCTAAATGGTACGTGTTTCAAATTATGAAGCCCGTTTCAAAAGGTGGAATCAAGAATTTACATATTATTTTGCTCAAATGCTACAAAAAAATCTTGTGAAGAGGAAACATACCTTGCCACTTCGTGCAAAATTAAAAACTTTCCTGATGATAATTGTTTAACGATAATTATGGAAACACTAATTTTTTCAAGAAATTAGAATGATATTATCAATCTCTTTCTAACTTTTCTGTTCCGAACGCATTGTAGCAGATTATTTTACCTCCAAGATATTTATTTTCACTCTAATGAGTTATTCTAAGAGAAAATTACGAAAATACTGCAAAACAGAGACACTTAGAGGAAAACGTAAAAAGAACTGAATAAAATATCCTGAGATAATTAAATAAAATTTTTATTTGGAGAACAATATATATTTACGATTTTGGTAAACAATAAATCATCAAATGCTCCATGATGATTCCAACAAACCCCTCTCTTCGCCCACCATACCAAGTACTTCCTCATTTGTTTTCTTCTCTGTCCATTTCACCTTCTCCATTCTTCTCCACACCCACA
Organism: Hetaerina americana; assembly: GCF_022747635.1. Lineage (NCBI taxonomy): Eukaryota > Metazoa > Arthropoda > Insecta > Odonata > Calopterygidae > Hetaerina > Hetaerina americana. The sequence continues at coordinate 8,794,179 of NW_027286730.1, forward strand.
TTTCAAAAGCCTCCATTCTACGTCTATCCTCCTGCTTCAATGACCACGTTTCCGCGCCGTACATAGCTACGCTCCATATCAAAGTTTTTACGAGTCTTTTCTTAACATCCTTACTCAAAGTCCCTGTCATCAACTCCCTCCTCCTTGTGAAAGCCTCTTTGCCTAGCGCAATTCTTCTCCTTACGTCCCTACTACTTTGACCGTGTTGGTCCAAAGCACTACCGAGATACGTAAACTGTTCTACCTGCTCTAGTTTTTGCCCTCCTATTTTAATGTTAAGCTTGGCCTTTTTCTTTCTAGAAAATCGCATAACCTTTGTTTTACTAATGTTGATTCTCATCCCATACCTGTCGCACTGAATTTCCAATTTACTCAGCAATGCTTGCAGCCCCTTGGCTGACTGACAAACTAAAGCTTGGTCATCAGCAAACCTAACTGATTTTACGAATTCCCCGCCCACTTTCATTCCTACCTCGAGTCCTTCCCATGCCTCTTTAATCATTTCCTCTGCATACAGGTTGAACAGCAATGGTGATAATGGGCAACCCTGCCTTACACCCCTTCCTAACACTGCCCATTCTGACTCCCCATTTCCCACCCGCACCTGAGCAGTCTGAGACATGTACAGGTTGCGGATTAGCCTCCTTTCCCTCCAATCTATTCCTATTTTCTGCAATATACTCATTAGTTTTTCCCAATTCACTCTATCTACACTCTATCTATTTCAACTATGAAGTCGCAAAGACTATAAAGAATTGTAAGAAAAACCACCAGTTATCAAACCGGAAATGAGTGTTAAAGGTGAGGGAAGATCTTATGTAGTAACCAACAGCGTGTGCAATTTTCAAATCAGACATGCTCCTTCCCTGTGCCGCATATGGTTTTTATAAAGACCTGGGATCTTGAAAATCACTCAGAATGGGTATAACAGAAGGTGTCCACACACGACACCCGAAATCAAAACTCCCCCGTCATTATCCTAGTTCTCTACTCATTCGACTACCACTCCTCGGAAATATCTGAAAATCTATTTATGAAAACGTACTAGAATGCAAAAAAATAGTTTTTTTTTCACGAAATGATAAAGTGTACATCTAGTGGAATCGTATGTGGATGAAAAGGTTTTCTTCATTTAATATTATAACGTAAATGTCTAATAGTAATCAATATCTTTAATATCCAGGCAAAAATCATTAGAACCGTTTACGATTTTTATCTCATGCAGGAACACTGGATTCTTTGCAATTTAACTTTCTTATTTAAGTACCATGTAGCTTGCGGGTAGTGTTAAATGGTTATAAAAATTAATTCAAGAGTAGATCAGTATATTTGAGAGAATTGGGGGAGCAGCTGGGGAGAAAACCATCTTTAGGTAACTGACTTTTAATTCCAACCACGTAACATGTATACTATTTCAGAAGCATCTAATAAATTACCTATAAAATATCATATATCGTTACTGAAGTAAGTGGTTGTCAGGTTTCGAATAATGCACAAAGAAAGTTATCTGAATCAAAGTTTAGAGTAGTCATTGTATTTATTTTGACGTGTCACGGGTCTAGTTGTGATTGTGCATGCCAGGCTGTTGGCCTAATACCCCTACCGTACGCCTCTCCGGCGGTATGCGGGGTAATATGTAGATGTATTATTTTAAAGTAATGTATTAAAAATTCATAAAATTAATGCAGATACATGAGACGCAAGTTTTTATTTAGTCTACAATCTTATTGGAAAATGAATTTTTCTCTCGCAAACTCAGATGAAAAAATATTCTCATGACATAAGTAAACATGAAACACTCATGATATATTATTTTATGTTTGCGCATATGGAAGATATACGTTTTGAAGTAACCCATATATTACAAATGAGTGTAATATTTTTAAATTTTTATCCAAACGTTTTTTCCGGGAGATAAAATGCAGCCATCAATACTAAATATTTACCGTACAGGAGACGATAACCAATAGAATAATTACGCATCGTAAACAAAGTCTTTAATTTAATAACAGCTTTCATACTGTCTTTCATCCAAACAAATGTAAGCTTATTTCATTCTGCAAGCATAAATAAAAATAATGCTAAATTTCATATCAGGCTATGGATAATTCTTGCAACTCATCAGATCTTCAACCATCGATATCTCAATTCTTTTGCATACATATCGTTCAACTTTCAATTAAACCGATCTAAAATTGAACTCAAAAATAAAATAGCTAGCCAGGATTATGTATAATAAAATGCGTCAGGCAGAATACGTAATATATTAATAAATGACCATATTTTGAAAGACTAGATATAAATTTGGTCACTTTGAATCTATGCAATGCTCTCGAAGATTCAAAATTATGATTAAAACCGACTAAAAGATGGTATTTTTAGCAAAAGAAATAAATTATAAGTAGCGGCAGTACTTAATTAGCTCGAAGGCGATTTTATGTGCTGAAAATTCTGTAGGTGTTACCTTTTTCTTAAATGTCAATATCGATTAATGATCGAATTAATATTCAAATTTAGAGCGAACATATTGTTTTTATAATTGGCAACTGAAATAGTCAACTCTGGATAGGGTAATGCATTTTGCAAGTCTAAGGAAAAAACGAAATAATAACCTGAATTGCGTGACACTTGTTTCTGATCTGGTTCTAGTGACTTTCTGGCTGATTGTGCTGGTCTTAAATGGACATCGTGTCCATTTTAAAGGTAAGTCTTTCTTCATCATGGTTTGATACTTCAATTTTGATGTTGAATTAGTTGCATATTTGATATGTATCTTTTGCTGGAATTGTAAATTTAAGCCTTCTTTAAATATTTTTCTGTAAGTCCACTCATCAACGGTTTTTATTTTATTTTCCCTGCAATGAAGCTCGAATAAATTAAATATTTTTCTAAGATTGGAGGATGTAGATACAAATGTAGATTTTCTATTAGGATCAAGAGATCTGTAATAATATAATTAAAATTTAGCAAAGCTTTAAATATAGTTTTGGAAGTACTTTTCCTCTTCCTCAGAAATATTTCTTGATCTAACCATACGCCCATGTAAATCATTTTACACATTTGCCGAGTTTAATACACGTTTTAAGCGTCCTTCAATTTCTTTAAAGGCATTAAAAAGAATTTTTTACAGGCGGGAACTATTCTGTATTTAGAAATTTAAATCTAAAATTTTAATTTCTTGACGAGCCTCTTCCGTTTTTTGACGCCTTCGATTAAAGGTTTTGCGCTCGATAGCTGCGTACAGCCATATATATTGTTTATGAAAATCTCCAAACTATTAAAACTTCTCTTAAATATTCTTTCTTTCTTCTTCATTGTAATTTGATATGATAGCCTTTCGACATCGCAATATTTGTTTTGGAAAACTTTTGAGGGGCCGATATTTCTGATCCAGTACAATATCTTTTTCCTGAACTCATTTTAATCTTTTGCACTTTGTGAATGTGATTTCTTCGTTTTTATTTGTATCTTCATCCCCTGAAGACAAAACTTCGTCTATAATTCTCTTTCTTTTTCGATTTTCTTCGAAATCATTTGTAACTAATTATGCTTCACTTCTGAACTACATGGTGCTGTTAAAATCACCTTCATCGCTGCCTTCGGACATTACCAATAGTTAATGTATTAATTTAAGTATAATTGGACTTAGACTACTTTCAAAGTATATGGCTCACTTTTTGACCTAACTCTGAAAACTTTATTCTTCAGAATCATCGTATCTACTCGGAATATTAGTAACCTCAAATTCTTTACTGATTAATGGCTGGAAGATGTACATAAACCACGGGCAACCGGAAATAATTGAAAAATGAACTTAGAGCACTTTCAAATTAAAATACTCATTTTATGTATAAATAAATATTTTTTTCACGTCATTGTAAAGGATGTTCTTTGAAATTCATAGTTGAGATTGGTGAAAAGAATAGTATTATTTTTATGAATAATATTTTTAAGAAGTTGATCTTTTAAAGTGGAAAATAAATAAACGTAGAAGATTTTCTCAAATTAAGTTCTTTTAGTACTTAAAACCCATTTGCAGCCTGAAAATTCTATTTTAGAATGACCTCTTTTTTGGATGGTATTTTGAAAGAAAATTGATTTAATCACAACATTTTTAACATTCATAACGCGTTTTTTATCTAGGCAAATGAAAATATGCTCATTTTGTTTAGGCCTCGGATTTTCATCCCGAAAATACAAGCTAGTTTCTTGATAGTGCACATTTTACTGGCTTTAATACGTCAATCGATTTTTTCGCTTGAAAATACTGGGCGAGTATGCTTAGAACGAGTAACATTCTCCATATTTTAATATGGAACACATTAGACTGCAGCCACCTGCTCCACTTGCCAGTCCGACACATCACAGTGAGCATGCATGATATTTATAATAGCATCCGTAAATTGCGATTTAATTACCATTTGGTGACGTGCGAATATGTAAATCAGTTTAATTTGCATTCAGTTCAACGATAGAGCCTTATTCATCACAAGAACTACGCCGTTTAATTTGCTTCTGAGTGGAATTTGTTTTTATTTAACCCTTAAGCGGGCACCTACTCTTTTTTAAGGCAAATGGATTGTAGATGCTGCTATGGCGCCCGGTCATTGGGAAAAGAAATTGAAGCCCTAGGAAAGATAAATATTTTCCATGAAAAACTCAGTTAACAAATTTGTTTAAAGCGTGAAACTGAAAATACAAATTTCAATAATATTTGAGTTGTTAATTGATATTGCATCGCTTTAATTGAAGTCTCTTGAACGACTTTCTGGCGGTTGAAACCACGAAAAACTATTAAGGAGTGAAAGAATTATTATAACAAAACATGCACTCATAAAAAAATTGAATAGATTTTTCCCTTTACTAGAAATTTCTACCGTTTTTATGGTATTAATAGGAAATGAAATACGAATGCTCTTTGACGAAAAAATAACATATCTAAATTATTTGCTCCTTAGTGAAACGCAAAAGCCGTTGCAAGAGCTTAATTTTCAAATTTCAGGGTTCCCCCACTCAACTTTTCTACAAATACCTGAATATTTAAAGCTAGAAACTAATAACAAATGCTCTTAGAGTGTAATTATTTATCCACACAAAAGCACCCCTATCATATCTTCTCCAAGAAAATAGAGAAGGTCTAAAATGTGGGTCAAAGATAATCTTCAAAGATTGGAAAATTAAATTCATAAGGTTCTAAAAATTTAAATCTAGTTACAGTAAAAATACAATCATTCCTAGCATTTTACTCTGACTTAATGCATAATAGGTATCCGCTACCTCAACCTATTAGAAAGGCATATGTTAAATCATATTGGTGATCAAAACTTGCTTAGCGACAAAGCTTTCAGGGGCTTTTTCAAATATCTTTTGCAAAAACCTCTGCCTTTGGTCTATGGACCAAAATTACGAATGACTAAGTAAATTTACAAGAAACATCCTAGCAAAGCTGGAGGCAATTTTTAGCTCATTAATATTTATCAATGGCCTAATAATAAGTCAAGGCGTATTCCTTTTTACCTTTTGAAATATTTTTGTTATTCTTGGAAATCAAGAGGGAGATAAAATAAACTAATTGACCTTGAAATTTCACCTGAAAAATTGGTGGAATGCATATTGAAATGGTGACACTACAGACACTAATCATTTTTAACTCTGCAGCGAATTAAAACTAATACCTTATTCATCATATAGTGTCATACGCCAATGAATCCATTTTTAGTATGGTAACTTATGTCATATTATAATTAGTAAATTTTAACATTTTTTTGGAAACTTCTATATGGTTAACCTTATTTAAGGCCAATTGACCTTCAATCCAAATAATGCAAAGATTCCATCCACCAAGATGTAATCCCCAAAGGCTTTCTATGCAATTCTAATAGGACTCTAATGCAGTCATGTATGCATTCTTCCCATATTCATTAGAACAAATTTCGCTCGATAAAAATAAAAAATACAGTTTTTTATTATTAAATAATTTAACTTTGAACAAATTTACTGTGATTCATTATTTCCTAGATAATTGTTTTTATATCTTTGAAACAATGCCATTTTCACTCAACGCCTTTTATTTTTAACTTTTTTGCATCCTGTTTATTAGCTCTAATCATGGAGATGCTTTTCCTGAGAGCTGTCAATTACCCATGCACAGCTCTCTATCTAGCACTATGGCTCCTACTCATAAGATATAAATTTCAAGGCAGAATAACCTTACACTATCCATCCATGAAGTTTGACATGTTACTGGAGGCTTGAAAAGCTATTTCCTGTCCACAAATCAATACTCCAACTCAGTTCTTGGACGATTTCATCTGAGTTCGCGCTTTTTAAAAACAGGCATATTCTTTTTAAGTTTCTAAGATTATTAGTTACAGTGAATACCGTTATGTCACATAATATTTCCGTCTTTTGCATGTTAGCGAACATTTTCCCAAAAATTTAGTCGCAATTATTTCTCCGTAGATTTTTGCAGAATAGCTGAACGGAATTTGTGGTGAGAAACGGTTTGAAAGTCCTTTCAAATGGGCCTGAAGAAGAAAAAAAGCTTAAGGGAAAAGTAGACGAAGGAGAATGCAAAAGAAGGTGAAAAAGATCCCACATCTCCTATTGGTGCAGGCTCTAATGAGGCACTATTGAATCATGTAGACAGTAGATACAAGACAAAGAAGATCTGCTTACAGTAGATAAGGATCGAACGATCAGTAGCCATGGAGGCGGAGGTGAGGACGGGAGAGTTTAACTTGAAGGACAGTAAGTGAAAAAGGGTAGAGGTGGAGGTAGGTGGCCAGTATTGTGACGCGGGGACAACTTAGGAGGTTGGAGCCTACTTGCGCGTCTACATTTGCGGCAGAATCACTCCTTTAACTGTTATATTAGTCTAAATAAGTATGTCATAGGGACGATACACTAAATATTACGATCAAATCTAGAGAGAGTCTCCTAGAACCATGGTACAGATTCCATGGGCCACAGGCAGCCAAATACTAATTGACATTGATGAAGGTCTCGTCCCGAAATAATTGAGTTTTGTATTCAATCTTTATTTGGTATTTAAGTCTATGATATAGTTATTTTCATTGGATTGTAATTATTGAAAACATTGCGTAGGGGATGTGGAAGATTCAAATAAGATAGTAGAAACATGCACAGGAACTGCATATGGTAAAGACATTAGACCACCAAGATAAGACGTAGAAAGAAAATTTAACGTAGATAAGATTGGCTTGGTCTAGACTTACTCGATTTCGAGATGGAAAGGTTATCAAGGTAATATCAAATAGAACCACGGGGGTAGACGAAATCCCACGGGACTACTCACAGGTAAACTTTTGCCTTTAGGAAACGGTGGGAAGGAGAGTTTTTGTGAGCTAATTCCTACCATTTCAGAGAAAGAAATCTGGCTTGAAGACTGCGTGAGATAAACGTTAGTTCCGAATACAAAAATGGGAAAGGTAGCATTATGCAAGGGGTAAAGAACAATAATTTTGATTTCGCACGCAGCTTAAGTGGTTCTTAGCAACATCACAAGAGGATGGAGATCAGATCAATTAATTGCTTATGGGATGAACAAATTGGGGTCTGGAAGCGGAAAGACACACGTGATGCCACAGCTGTAATGAGGTCACTAATAGAGGGAAATATTTACCACAATTAGGGTCCATTTGTCGCATACACCAAAGAGGAAAGTCTATAGAATGAACTTAGTTCAAATTGTTATTGGATAGAAAAGAACCAAAATATATTGCAGAATTAAAAGTAGCTTAGCAGGTTGGAAGATTTATTGGAAACCTGTCCCAGACTGCTCCTATACGAGTGCCGGATGGGAGTTCGAATGGCAAGAGCTAGGATAAGGGGTGTCAATGATCAGCTTTTCTTTTCAACGTACTGTATATGTGGAGAAAGTAGTTATAAAATCATGGACCTGTAGATAGGAATGAAAGATGTTGGACAGTTCATTAACATTAGACATTCAGTTAGGTTTGCGGATAAATAAGCTTTAATTTTCCATTCAGTAGAGTGGTTGTGAATTCTGCGATCATGTAATCTTGCCATTGATGGTTTTATTCGCAGCAAATGGACGCGCACATGGCATCATATGAAAATCTCGTGGGAGTTTTATTGAGAAGTTTTGAAATTCTCATGTTATTTTCAAGGTAGAATATTGTCGATCATTTTTTTGCAGGTATTCAAATTGGAAGATCCTTTATGTATGCGTTTTCGGTCAAGGAGAAGAATCAGGAATCCTCAGCCAATAATTTTCAAGCGAAAAGAATTTCTGGGCTTTAAGGCTCGGTTTGAATTCTTAAAAAGTGGAAAATTCCAACTTCAATCCCCTTAAAATGATCAAATTACTATGCTCTTCTGTTAACGATTACTTTACTTTTACTTTTTACGAGCATTGCTATTCAAGTGGCTAAAACCAGGTCAAGTATAGCATTACACAATTCATGACTAGGTAACTATCATTGAGTTTATTTGGCATAATTTACGGAATTTGTTTGAAATCTCTTAAAATAAATGAGGAACGGTAACATCTTTAGAAAAGAATTAGGGTAATTTGAAAAATACTTTCGGACCATGTGAAATAGGTCTTTAATCGCCCACTTCCATTTTCTCCGGGGAAGTTCCCGGGTCCACCTCCGGACTGACAATGTTAATAAACCTGAGGACCGATTCCAATTTGGCGGTCATGTTAAGATAATTCGGAATAAATGTATTCGGGAGAAATCGAGGAAAGCGAAATGGTGGATTTTGGCAAACAGGGATAGCGGCTGAGTGTGTGGGAGATTTGCAGAAGGGAGGGCAGAGAGCAGAGGGATGAAGTGAAAATCGCATTCGACTTTCTCGCGGGGACAAGCGAACTGTCTCCCTCCCCTTATCGCTGCGAATGAGCAATACGGAGAGTGAGAGGTAGAGGTATATGCGGGGGGCTGGAGGATTCGAGTAAATGGCGTATTGGCGGTATGCAAAAGGACGCCGAGGAATTATCGACCATTCCCTTAATGATCGTGGCTCACGCAAGAGCGATGCGGGCCCCTTCGGTGTTGATTAAAAGGCCTCGTGTGGCGCCATCCATAGCTTGTGACTCGATGGCATATTTATTGGTCCATCAGCGCGGGAAATGTTGAAGATCACCAAAGAGTTGGAATAGTACGCCGATTAGCACCTCGGTTTATCCGTTAAGCTTGGCCCGTTTCATTGACTCTTTGCATTCGTTCGATACACCAAATATAAATTTATCTGCATTTCCTCATTTCATAACGCTTGAGTCAACTGTCGGTATATGAAGAAACTTCTTCTCACGTTTTTTCTTAGGAACCCTTTGATGTCAATACTCTATTTTTTATCATTATTTCCTCTAAACTATTAAAGCTATATTAGTTACATAAGGAGCTTTTACTCTGAATCAAAATTTTTCGGAATAAGGGTCACGTGAAATAAATATATCTAATCGAATTTCTTTCACGCGCACTTAATAAGAGATGAATACTATTGGTAATATAACATTTCAGGTAGTTTTTGGGCGGACAAAACTATAAAAAGATACGTTTACTCACCAACCCTAGCAAAACTCAATCTTTAATCCGAGATTATTATGCATGAGTCCCTCAATTTCGAATACTTTCTTCATGCGCTGAACATACCCAATCGAACCACAACCCTTCTAGCTAGCCTAATTTTCTCCCTCTACCAGAGTAATAAATATCCCATTGCCAATCAAAATGCTCTGAATTCATCTCTCCTGCTTTTTTTGGATTTCTTCCAACAATCCCCTCCTCTCCTCACAATTTTTCTTCTTCCTTTGTTTTCCTTTCTGTTCATATTAACTTTTTCATACTTCTTAGTAACCATATTTCAAAAGCCTGAAAATAAACGTCTATCGTCTTGCTTCAGCGACCATGTTTTCGTGTCGTACAAAATCACCCACTGTGTCAAATTTCTAACGAACCTTTTCATAACATCCGAATTCAAAGCCCCTGTCATTAATTCTCTCCTTTTTGTGGGGACTTTTTTGCCAAACGCAATTTTTTGTTTTATGTCCATACTAGTTTGACCTTTTTGGTCCAGAACATTTCCAAGATAAGTAAAATGTTCCACCTGCTCTAGTTTTTACCCATCTATTTTCACGTTTAACATAGTATTTTTATTTTTCGAAAATCACATTAGCTTTACATTTATTTTCGTCGCATGTACATAGCCAATTGACTTTTCAATGTGCTCAGTAATATAATTGGCTACTTGGAAAATTAAAGCTTGCTAATCCGAAAACCGTCCGTACAGATATATGGATTGCTCACCGACATCCATTCATAAAAACTGTGAGTGATTCACAAAAAAACGGAACGAGAGCTCGGAGTGGCTCATAATTTACAAAAAATTAGTTCGTGAATTGAATAGAGAAAAGAAAATAACCAAAGAAAGTTGTCTACAGAAAATAATCGGGATAGATAATGGTAATAAATTTTACAAGTACCTCCGGAGGAGGAAAGACAACAGGGAAAACATAACATCTTTAAAAAAAGAGGATGGAACACTAATCGTTGATGATAAGGAAAAGGCTAATGCGTTTATTAATTGGTATGCAAGTGTATTTAAGGTTATGGTAAATAAAAAGGATTCTGTAGATACATCTCTGAGTCAACAAGGAGGCGAGAAAATATTAAATACCAAAAGCATTACAACGAGGAGCGCAGAAATTTATAAAAATCATGAAAATGAGGGCAAATAAATCAAAAGGGCCGGATGGTATCTCAATTGACTTGCTTAAATTGGGTGGTAGTGTAGTTTCAAATTATATAAATCATTTATTCAATGTTACCTTAAACAATAATGCCCTGCCAAATGCTTGCAAGGAGGCATATGTTACATCAATTTTCAAAGGAGGAGATAAGGCACTGGTTGATAATTATAGACCGGTAAGCTTGACATCAGTTGTATGCAAGCTATTAGAAAAGATAATGGCTGATTATCTCTGGGATTTGTGGGAGAGTGAGAATTGGTTGTATAGTGGCCAATACGGTTTTAGAAAAGAGCACTCTTGCGAAACTCAGCTATTAGGGTTCTGCCAAGAAATGTTCGACTCTATGGATGCGGGAATAGAAGTGGATGTTATAATAGTTGACCTGTCAAAAGCCTTTGACAAAGTTGACCACGATCGCTTAGTGCTTAAGATGGGCCAATTGCCACTACACACAGATGGAGGAGCGAGTGATCTCTTGGGTCAAAAATTTCATGGAAGGTCGAACACAAAGGGTCAAATTAGGAGAAGTGTATTCTGAAAAAACAAGGGTAACATCGGGAGTCCCACAAGGAAGCGTATTTGGCCCGCTCTTGTTTTTAATCTATATAAATGATCTCCCAGTAAATATTAATTCCCTGATAAGACTTTCTGCAGACGACTGTATTATCTACAGGAAAGTAGAAAATGACAGAGACCGTGACAAACTTCAAAGGGACATTAATAAAATGGCTGATTGGGTGACAAAAAATGGGATGGATATTATTGTTAGAAAATGCAAATCCATCACTTTTAGCAACAAGGTAAATGGAAACAATAGGGAATATAAATTCTCAGAAAATGTCATTCCTAGAAGTGATACTTGCAAATACTTAGGTGTATATTTAACTAAGGACTTAGGGTGGGGGCAAAATGTGGAGTACATCTTTAAGAAAGCTTTCAAAACTCCTCATTGGGTGATGAGAAACCTCAAAGGGAGCGTTAGAGCAACCAAGGAGAAGGCTTATCAGACCCTAGTAAGACCAATTTTAGAGTACGCTTCTCTTGTATGGGACCCTCATGAAGAAGGTCATATTAAAAAACTGGAAAAGGTGCAAAGAAAGGCTACCCGATTTGTACTGGGGAAGCATAGGAGGATGGAGAGTGTGTCTGACATACTAGAAACGCTGGGCTGGGAACCTCTAGAAACTAGAAGGAAAGTAAGCAGACTTTGTGGAATGTTCCAAATTCTGAAGGGGGAGAAAGCTTGGGCGGATCTTAGGAAAGAGGTGGGGAACCCAATTTTAATAGGCAGAAACGATTACAAATTTAAGTTAAAATGCCGGGCACAGAGAACAAATTAAAAAAAATTACTTCCTAAATAGAACAATTGTTGATTGGAACACCTTACCTGCAAAAATATTCGAGCCCTTTCCTAACAGAGTGTATACTTTTAAGAATAGATGTGAGAAATATATGTAATAATTTGATTGATGTTTGGTTCATTGTATTATATGTAATAGCTTAATTTTTTTCAATTTATCTTTTTTTCTTGCTGATTAATAGTTGTAAATGGGATGGGGATTCGCTTGTTTTGTTAAAGACATTTGTGTTTTGAAGTCTGATTTTATCTATTATCTTTTGCGATTATTTGGGACTTGTTTGCCACCTGACACTGTCTATCAGCACATGTGTATTTTTAATAATAATAATAATAATATCTACATCTCTTCCAATGCCCCTGTAATCATTTGACACATGTACATTGATTATCTCGGGAGATAATATGCAACCTAGTCTAACTCTTCTTACTAACTCTGCTTATCCGGACTCCATCCACTCACACATGAGAGGTCTGAGACATTCACAGGTAACAAAAATGAATACAAACCCTTAGAACTACTCTTATATTCTGCAGTACGTTCATTAGTTCTATCCAATCCACACTATAAAGTGAATTCTTGAATTCTAAAAACAGAAAATACATCCAGATTGTACTCTATATTCCTCTCTATTAGTCATTTCAAGACCGCAATAGCATCACGCGCACCTGCCCTTATTCTGGACCCTAACTATTTGCTGTCTAAACAGTCATTTGCCTCACTCACCTTCCTCCTTTTGATCACATTGAATGTTACTTCTGGTACGTGTGAAATCCACCTTAGTTTTAGAAAGTTTTTATTTTATTCCACGTTTCCCTTAACTATTATGTGGTTACTCGGGAAAAATCACTTCTCTCACAACTGCGTTCTTTGAGTTTAATACTTTAAGGCTTGATTTATCTTGCTTAAAATTTGATAAATATATTATTATTATTTCTCGTACCAACATAAAAGTTGTTTGCTGTTTATAAGTAATAGATTGATTGCTGCGTGAATTACAATTATAAACTTTCTGTTGAAATACGATACGATAAAGTCTCGCCTTTATTTATCTAAATTCTATTAATGATTAGATAAATTGCTCGTCGTAATAAAATATTATCCAATGAAATCAATCCGATACCCTTCTAGCATTTACCATGAATCGGTATGCATTCTGTTTCAAAGTAATTGATACGCTTTCATTTCTTATCTTTCAACAATTTTTCAGTTAGAGTTATTTCTAAAAGAATTTGTGAAAGTATTTCCCTTTTATTTTCAAGATTTTATTTATATTTGTCAGTTGCCTGTTTTTCGTAGATTTTGTCAGAAATATTTCATGCTGTCTTTTTTTGCGTTCAGCATTGATCCATCCCTTCCTGATATTCTGGAAACAATTTAACAAATTTTTAGCACCTAACTTTTGTTGATTCTTAATTTCGAAGACAAGTGATTTTCATTTACCTAATAAACTGACGTGATGTGTACGAGTAGACGAATGAATTCGTCTGATTCTTACCTGATTGTCCCGATATCAGTTGGTCAAGGACAGTCGCCAGCAATAGAAGATTTGACAGAATTTAACCAAATCATTCATCCACTAATCTTGGCGCTTGACCTTACCTTCACACTTCTTTTGGCTTTGGAGCTAACTTGTAGCCTAAACAAAAAGATGCCATTATTTACGAGAGGTAAAAATGAAAATTCACGCTGTGTGCGCAAATAATTCGCGTCCCTGTGTGTTTTTTCCTTCCTATATTACAGTTTAGAAGAAACTGACACCCGTATTGTATTTTTCCATCTTTTCACAACCCTTAATCATTTATTATTTTATTATACGTATGTATAGTATATCAACGAGATGAGGTCAATTTGGAAAGTCTTCAGGGTGAATTCACTGAGAGTTGGACGTCGTTTTTGTCTTATAGTAAGTACCTTCGTATTTTAAATGTTTAAAAAATATTTTTTAAACGTTTAATATATTTCATTAATCATATTATTTAAGGCGACGGATAACTTACCTTCTTAATACAAACATTATGTGCATATAAATCATTCTGGGTAGAAATAGCCAGTTTTCAAATAAATTGAATAGTCCAATAGTGCTGGTGGTTTCAGAAATCCATCATGAATAATTAGTCTTTAAATGGTTTTTAACGCTTATTTTCAAAAAGGAAGTTTTCGATTTTCATTGAAAAATGCAAATTCTATTAAATAATAGCTTCGCGATTAACCCATGCTAAATCTAAAATTTCTTGATTTATCTTATGTGCGATTATAATAGAAATTAAGAAGTTTATTGGGTTCGGCATCTCTTAAGTAATTGTATAAATGCAGGAACAATAATACGTCGCTACCAACAGAAACTACCATAATTCTTAACGAAAAATATAGCCTTTTTTTTGACGGACATTTATGCTTTAGCCAGTTTTACGGATGAAAACCTTTCTATCTTTCTCACAAAGAGAGTACTATCTAACAAATGACCCCATATTCAAGTGGATGCCACGTTTTGTGCTAGTTTAGACTCAATCAGAGGAGTAACTGAGTCAAGTAGACTCCCGAGCAGCGAAAGTAAAATGAGAACTTTTCCGAAATGACACAACTGCGGTCGATCCTAAGAATACTTTGGTAATGTCCTGGTGGAACATAAGTCGTAAAATTGCTGATCAATCTCAAAATGTAAGCCCATTTCGTTAGTGCTAAAATAACCTTGTTTTAAGATTGTAATATATCTCAAAACAGTTCATTTTAATTTTGTGTATAGTCCTGTTTGGCTTATAAATCTCTATGAAAACAAATATTAACATACTTGTACAAATAAAAATAAAAAACACAGCAAAGCAAGTTTATCTTTCATAATATTTTGCTTACAAATCAAGTGAGTTTAATGATAAGGAAATGGTTTAACTCTAAGTATAGCCAACAATCTGCAGCCTGAACTTCAAACATCTTGATAAAGAATAATTCATTTTCTATAAAATATATTCAAAACAGTTTGTAAAAGAAGTTTGAGGAAAAACTTGAATGGTGTTGGCAGTTGGAAATTTCATTTTTCTTTTCTCATTATATCTTTTCAATTGCGGTGACAATTCAACCCCTCTTCTTGAAGCAGAGGAGCCAATCATCTTATAATCAAAATGTTATCTTAAGCCAGCAATTTCCAAATATGGGTAATATTTCGCGTAGACTGCGACAAATTACATTCACGAATCTGTCCGTGAGGGAACGCTTCAAATTTCGACAATCGGCGGGTACTTTAACTTGCTTCGTCTTCGGATTCATTTCGTTAAGAGCAGAAGTATGGGGACGCCGGATTTCTGCCTTTCGAATCCTTTTTATGAAATTACGGTCCACAATGCAAATTGATGTTTGTGGGATAGTAAAATTGCGTGGGTAGTCCACAGTTCATTTCGTCGAATCAAGAAGACCCCATTACTTTAATACTTCAAAAGAATACGGATTTATTCGGGATAGTGTTTTCTCACAGTTTTCCAATTATTTTGTTGAAATAAATCGAGAGGACACTATATTTTTAAGAATGAAGGAAAAAAAACATGAAAAAAAATGAGTAAAAATTTTTTTTTAGATAACAATAGGATTTGTAATAATGGGAATCGCTTTTGAAGTACTATTTGTCATTTACATTGGAGAAACACGGAAAACCTGGCCAAAGTGCTCTCGTGAAGGTTTCTATTTTCTTTGGTTAGTTGAAAATGGACCAAACACGAAATTTTAAACAATTTTTTCTTACTCTTCTATTTGCCTAAAGATTAAGTATATATATGTGTTGGATATGTTTGAGCCAATTTAGAGGTATCAGGAAAAAGAGCACTTAAGAAGCAATGAAATTGTGGTATAATAAGAGAATTATACGCGGAAATGCCAATGTGTAATAAATCAGTAAACGGGAGTAAATCTCGTAACATAACTTAAAATAGTTTTTTATTCTTTTTCTAGGACGGCAAATCATAGGTAGAATTACGTATAGGTACGTATCTCAAGCATCATGATTTATAACTACCAGGGTAACAGTTTAAGTCAAAATATGTTATGTGTGTGAAAAAAATATTATTTATGTGGTCACGATAAAAAATATTGAGAAAGGTTAAGGGAAACCCAACATTATTTAACTAACGACGTATGATGGACGAACATATGAATACGAGCTCTGGTAAATTATAAACCCCCTCAAAAGGATGTTTATCATGCTCGGCAATTGGAGTAGCTTGACCTTGGAGTTTTAGGGCAATTTTGAAGACCAAGAAATTTAAAAAAACGCATCTAGAGAAAGAATGAGGAAATATCAATATTTTATGCTGTGCAAGGCGAGATGGTAAGATCGCGGGGCCTATTAGAGCAATAAAAATCGAGTAATGTACAGCGCAGGGATAATGAAGAAAAATATAGAAAAAGTCGTAGTAAACGACACTTGTGAGTGAAAAAATATTATCAGCTGAATAACAAGCTTAATCAAAGAAGCATTCAATGTTATATTTACGCCAAAGTTAACAATAGGAAGGAAGAAATAGAAGGGTATACCATCATTTGGAAGACATAATTTAGGTTGTCACTGGAAGATAATAGTAATAATATTTATGACGGGTTTGAATGTTCTGGTTAAAAACGTAGCAGATGAGAGTGAGGTAGGCAGTACGGTTAAACAATAGCAAATGACCGCGGAGAGATAGCAATATGATGCAAAAAAGCCGTAGTGTTCAGAAAAATATATATTAGACTATATTTAGGTAAGCCACCAATCTAGGAAAACGGTAATCGCTTTGCCTAGGTTCACGAGAGTAGTAACTTAGTAGAGTATTCTACGTATTAGGGGAGTTAGGCTGGGAATCCCTTACGGAGCGTAGGTTAAATTACAGATTTAATCTTTTACATGAATTGGAAGGATGTCTCTTTAGCAACGATGCTGAAAATATACTATTACCTTCATCGTGCCAGGGCAAGTGGGATCATGTCAAAAAAATTAGGGAGATAAAATTAGAGCAGATTGATTTCAGATATTACTGTTTCCACCAACGATAAGGGATCAGGATAACATTGTCCGGTCCGGTCCTGCCAAAACCCTATCGGAAGCCTGTTGAATACTAAAAACACAAAATATAAATAAGAGAATGAATGTGATTTACTCAATATTTTAGGAAAAATAAGGTTCTACTTCAAGTTCAAGGGGATCACACAGGAAATACGAATGAAAAGATGGTATGCTGGGGTATTTTTTTTGGATGAACAGGATACAGCCAAAGACCACAGTTCGAAAAACAAGAGGTACTCCAATATCAATAGGCCAGAAAAGAAGGCCGACCAGATCCATTGCCTTTTGAAAAATGTTAACAATAATGTTATCAAATATGATAGTGCTATCAAAAATCTCTGCTAGACGGGATTTCGTTTTCACTGGTTGATCGTAAACTGTAGAGTTACTGCTCCAAAGAAAACGGTATAAGGGATGATTTGAAGAGGACATTAGGATTGATGCATAACTTTCATCTATTGCACCAATGACAAATGTTTGTTTGTGAAGCTTGGAGATAACGCGATTATATAAGCTTTATACTAGACTATTTTGTAATTATCGGAAAATAATAAAACATTGTAATGAATGGGGATCGCTAAATAAACAATGCAGTCCACATGCAGAGGATACAAAAAGGGGAACACTCTCCTTTGGTACCTCGTGTGAGATGGGTAGGTATGCATATGATGATCAGTCAAGCAGAATGCTCTCCCGCGAGAATAAACGAATTCGTCTTAACAGACGGTAGAAAATCAGTACATGATAACGATTCTTAAGCCTGTGATTTACAATTTTGTGGTTAAAGAATACGAAGGCTTGAGAAAAATCAAATAGCATACATTAAGTAAGAACTGATGCTCAAATTTAGAAGGAACGTCACTGTGACAAAATACCAACAATATTTTAACCATCCGGAAAACCAATGTTGGTAGGTTGAGATGTAGGGGAGATTGTAGGGTTGTAATAGAAGATTAAAAATAATGTGTTAAAAATGATTGATAATATGGGTAACTTTGATGTCGAACAGTAACTATTAATCTTATATCTAGTTCTCCTTATAAGAATGTTGGTAGAGTTTGATCATACAGATAGTAGGCGTTACATTCAGAGGGGTGCAGTTAATTAAGGTAAGAAATGAAAACGAAAATTGGGATTCGGTAGGATTTCTTTTTAGTGTTGAGTAGAAAATGAAACCTTTACAAATCATCAAGAATCTCACGAATTATACCTTCAATATATTTCTTATAATAACGCCTTTTGAGTAAGCTGGAGTGTCGGCGTACAGCCACATCAGAGGTATGAATGCTCGAATTAGGATGAGACTTTAACAGTTTCCAGGAACTGAATTTGTTTTTCTAGGTAAAGGTTGCTTCCGAGTAAAACCAACCGGGTCCATATGTGGAGACACGTCTCAAAGGGACAGTCATAGAAAGATCCACATAATAGGTAGTAAGAGAATTGAAACCCCTCCAGTGGGTTACCGCACTCAATTAGGTACCAGTAAAGGAGTGAAAGAATAGAGTTAATGGCAGGCCACTCCAATTGGTTACAGGCTCCCAGCATTGGGAGGGGGAGACCGTTGAGGCTGCCGAACTTTGAAGAGAGGGGAAAGTTTGTGTCAGGGATCACTTGAGGGATTCATTTTAAGATATTAATATGGTTGTTCACGAAACAATGGGAGGAAGATGAAGTGAGGATAAAGAATGAATATAATATTGCGTGGGATAAATAAGTGCTTGAATCTATCAGTTCGGTATCTGTCTCTCTTAATTTGTGCCAATTGTTATACTTAACGGCTGAATTATATTTTCTACGCTGATTACGAAATTACATTATTGGTAATTGGAAACAGGTTTAATCTATCTTAATTCATTGCATATCTAAACGTTCATATCCCTGATTTTTTAGTTTATTTGTGACGTATTTCTTGGGTATCACTTCTGTGCTTTTTATCATGGATCCCATTTGATCACCGCAAAATGTATGTCTGATGGTATTTAATAAAAATAGCAGCCCCCCTTCGCTTTTTCATTGCACATTTTTCAACCAAAGCTTTCTTTAAGTCCAGCTTCTTTATGACTCCTCCGCAGATAGTACAAAGTGTTATTCCCTTGTAAGTTCCGAATGCCATAATGACATCCAAATATTTTACATGTTCTTTTACATTTGTTAAATTATGTTGCATCAGTTCAGAGTTAATAATTTACTCACTCGGAGGTGTTCATTCAAACATCTTTAAATGCGTAAGTCAGTAATTCTCCAGGAATCATTTTATTTATAAAGATGTGTGTGTGGTGATGTGTGGCTTGGTGGTTGGTGATCTGATAGAGGGTTTGGTTAATGCTAGGGAGCGGTATTGTTGAAGGGAAAAATATAATTAAATATTAGTGCATCGATTACCAGGGCTGTTCAGTAGGCTAGCTGAAATTAAACTACACTTTTATCTAGAGAAGTAATCTCTGCTTGAATAAAATTATTAAAAAGTATGAAATATGGGTAAAATTCGAATACCATGGACTTAGAGATGCATCATGATTTTTATTCCAAGTGAGAAAAAAGTTTAACATGTACCTGAAATGATAAATTCGGGATTAAAAACTACCTTCCATGCAAGCATTTATGATAAGAAGTTTGCACAATTAACGATGGTTCCCGTCAGCAATGTTAGTTTCTACTCCAATGGTTCCATTGAATAACTGTTGATATTAAGAGTTTATTTGATTAATTTATAGGTTCCCTATGTCAAAAGGGCATGACGGGGGTTTTATATCGGGTTTTTCTCGTTATAGGGAAAATGCCGGGCCAGGCTGTTCCCGAGGAAGTGCCAATGCTTGAAATACATACGAGAGAACAATAGGACACCAGTGTCTGAAAAGGACGTTAAAGTCCTACAACAGGTGTACAGAACACTTCAGTGCCATGGTATCTGTTTTCTAGTTTTTGGTGCTATTGATATCGATGGAAAATAAATGTATATTGAGTTGATTAGAAGTAAGAAGGAAATAAAAATTCACAGAATGACCAAGCATGTTTCATTAAAACAAGAGAACATGTTAGCAATTATTTTCTCATTTAGAATTGATATAAATTTCCCCGCAATCCCATAATTATTTTGCCTAATTATTCACAAGCATAATAATCAAAATTTTATAAATATGAATCCCATTATTTAAATTAAACATTTACCTATGCAGAAAGAGTTGATGTCTTTTTTATGTCTAATTTTCCTTCAAACATGCAGGGGCTTTCATTAGATTTATTCGTAATTTTCAAGTGTACTTTTATGAATATATACGATACTTAAAATGTTAAAAGTTGATGAGAATCATAGAAAAAATAATTAAAAACCTATTTCTCAATTTATGCAATCAAGGATAATCAATTTTCCATCAATGAAAAGCTGTATTAGCTAAATTTTCAAGTGTACATTTATGACTATATACGAGACTTAAAATGTTAAAAGCTGTTGAGAATCATAGAAAAAATAATTGAAAACCTATTTCTCCATTTATGCAATCAAGGATAATAAATTTTCCATCAATGAAAAGCTGAATTAGCTTTGACTGTCAATGGTTTCAATTTTTCTGAGACCAATTATATCACACATGAAAAGTTCGTAATGATATTTTTTTAATAAACCTAAAATTGTGCCTAGGAAATATTGCATAGTGAATAAGTTACTGAGTAGTTTTCTGATCTCTGATGAAAATTCGAAAATTCTTTCAATTGATTTTATTATAAATAAAAAATGAATTAAAATCAAATTATTCTCACATTTGTGGCCATTCTTACCTATTATATATATATGATCTAAGCCTTTGCTTTCAAAATAAAGTATTGATATCTCCGAATAATTTAGTCTTCTCAAGAGCTTAAGCAAAATTGTCACAGAAAACTCTTCAGTGTATTTTGGTTTTCCTTTTTTTCTTTCGTAAGCATTTCATATTTATTACGTGGGTTGCCATATATATTTTCCACCTAATAATGAAAATACAGTAATTGATCACAGAAAATAGCTTTATTGTTTATCGAAGTATTCTCCATGATATTCAATACACTTTTGCTTGCGCTCAAACCAATTTTCGCAACACTCACCTCTCCGATTGAGGTACCTCCAAAACACGGTTTTTGAATGCATCACGACTAATTATTTCTAAAAGAACATGAATTAAAAGAAGTCATTTGATACTAAATCAAGGCTGAACGGATGATGATCCATCAATTCGACGTTTTGCCTAGTCAAATAGGTAGTTGTTTCAGCCGATCTGTGAGAGCCTGCATTGCCATGATAAAAAACGCCACACCTTTTCCCGTATTTCACCAAGCACTTCCGGCAAACAAATTTTCGTGTACCATTCAGATTTCACGGTTCTACGTTGCTCTAACGGTACGGTTGCCACATGTCTAATTATTCCGAGGAAACAGGCGATCATTTGCTTCGATGTGCTTCGTGCATGAATCGATTTTGTCGGATTTGGTTCGTCTAGGAAGACCCATACAGTGGTATGCTGTTTTGTTTCGGGCTCATGCTCATTGATGCAAGATTCGTCACCTGTGTAGATTTTATACGTAAACAACTTTTGATGCACCGCGAATTTATTTGTTAAGCATTTATTTGCACCAATTTACACGAGCATCTTTTTGAGCTTTTGTCAAATTATTTGGGATCCAACGCGAACAAATTTTGTTAACAGCTAAATGTTCCTGCAATAACTTATTAATGTTCCTCATATCAATCCCCAAGGATGCCTCAATTTCACGATGTCAGATGGCGATCTTCCTTTACTAGTTTTTGCACAGTATCAATGTTTTCTGGAACAATAACTGATTTTGGACGACCTTCACGACTTTCGTCGCTGAGCGAACGGTGGCCATGATGGAATTCTTTAAACTAGCGTTTAACAGTGGCATAGGATGGGGCTTTATCGCAAAAGGTAGAAGTAAGTTGATCGATACACTCCTGTCTTGATAATCCACGCCGAAAGTCGTACAAAATCATCGCACAAATGTTCACCAGTTAACTTTATTTTTTCGCCGAGACAAAATTGTCGAGTCACTGTGAACAACACAAGTTTTGATTAAACAGTAAAATATTTTGAAGAAAGTTAGCTATAAAATGATCAAACTTTCAGATAGAAACGTCAGATGGCGTCTAAAGCACTTAGTGTTTTCGAGGGTCAAAATATCATTAGCAACTCTCGTAGTACCCAATATGTAGCCATAAAATGTTTTCTTCTCATTTTCTTATTCTACAAACACGTATCACCGGATTCCACGTAAATTCTCATGCTCTGGGATTTGGCATTAGAGGATCCCTAAAAAAATTAATCTCCTTACTTATAAATAGTAATTTCATATAATCATTGATTCAAAGGGAGAGAAAACTTGTCTCCAGTTCAGAAGATATTCATCTATTTATTTATTTATCCACACAGTCAAATGTCCAGTTTTATTAGTCTGCCGCCTTGAATTCCTCTGAGAAAATATCGATCAGATTCTTGCCGTGAGCATCTCCGCATGCTTTTTGAGTTGGACATCTAACCCCCAGATATCCAATTTATCTCGATGTATTCCCAGACGCTGTAACAAGTTTGCATCACGAGCTACGGTATTCACGCCACTCGGATTTGGGAATGCACTGCGCCAAATCCCCGTAAAAATACGACATTACTGCAAACATCACCTCCCATGCTGTTTATGCTCGGGATCGGGCATCTCTCTTTCACTCTCCTATTTTTTCACCTCCTTTCCGGCCCTCGTTCCATTTTTCCCCCGAATGCTTTCCCACGGAAGGACCCACCCGCTCTCCAACCCTCACCCCCCGTTCTCTGCCTTCCCCTTTCCGCCCGCACAAATAACCCATTCCAAGTCAGACCTTCAGGACTTGCCTCACTAGCGCTGATCCGATTACGCCTCCTTCCGCCACCCTCCAAATAAGTCCCCCTTCTTCATCTCTTATTCCGTCTGCTCCCCTCACCCTCTTTGCCCCTTCACAAGTCCCAATCTCCCTCAACCCTCCCCCACATCTCCCACCCCACGAGAACGGCATTACCTGTAAAATTCCAACCCCCTATCTCCCTTTTCCTTTCCCATTTATCCATTTTGACATTCCACTACTTACCTCCCCATTTTCTGTTCTCTTACGTCTTCTTCATGTCACATCTGCCAGGGGAGAGATTCTAAAACTTTTCTGGTAATTTGCCTCTTGTTTTTTTAACCAATCTTGAACTTTTGTGTCTTCAGCCATCTTTGCTGTCATTTATGGCCATTATTTTCTTGAGAACTAAATGGCGCATGAAGTGGAGAACAGCAATACAATCTGGCCCGGAAACAGATTCTCTTAATATATTACGAATAATAATTTATATTTTTTATTCTTAACTCAAAGCCGTTCTGGAATTTCTCACCTACACATCATTTTTTTAAGTGAAAACCAAGGAAAACGATCAAGTTGAGACACCGTTTCTCATTTGGAATAGTTCAGTCTCTTTTGGTGACATTTTTTGAATACCATAATGTCATTTGGGGTGATTGATAAAAAAGAAACTTGTTTGAAAATCAGTTATGTCATATCTCCTATTTTGACCCAAGAAATATTTCTGTTTGAAAAAATTGAGCAAAACGATATATGCATATAGATATGAACTTCCTTCTGGAGAAGTTTACATTCTAAGTACACTACACGTAAGCTCAATTGGAAAGTCATTGGCGCATTGACTATACACGCGGATAGTGAAAAATGAAGTATTTCCACAAGAACCGGATGATAGAAACAGAGAAGAAAAAAATTATTTCACAGTTCACATGAGATTTCAGCTTCATTTAAAAGTTCAACGGAATAAGTTTCATGTCGGTTGGAATAAAGAAAATCAGCTGAAACAAAAATTTGCTTACGAAACTAATGGTATTACTTTAGTGCCAACTAATCGTTCAGAATGATTATTACAAATATCAACTAAAAACATATATTTCGAGTTTGCTTAAAATTAATCAAATTAAATTGAAAAACAGTGTGTATCAGGGAAGTTCATTTTATATTCATCCTGTTCCATTGTTACATTATTATGACTTTGTATAATAATTAATCCAAAACAAGCCCAAATATTAAATACGCAAATGTATTATTCATTAATTTGATCATTTTATTATTGAAGGAGTTTGCCAGAATAAGTGACATAAAAACCCTCAAAGAATTGGGAAGAACTTACATGCATGAGAAAAATATGGCCAACTGGGATTAAACAGGATGAAAAACAAACAATCGGAGTGCACGAGTTCTGCTACGTTTTATTATGTGCCCATAATAAAACGTAGCAGATATTTTCGTCTTTTACTTTTCCATTCAATCTAAAGTTAAATTAATCAAAAAACAAGTAGGAAGAAAAAATTTCGGCTGACGAAAACTGAAAACTGACAAACGCACTGATGGTTATTTTAATAAATGTGTATCCATGTCATAAAATTCACATTTTCAGATATGAATAAACATATATTAAATGCGTATATTACGAAGTCATTTTAGAGAGAGGAACCACAGAAGCTTAATATTTAATGGCGTTATATCACATTGTATTAATTTTCTTTTTAGCTGTAGTTTCACTCAATAAACGGGGGTAAATTTATTACTCGTAATAGAACAAAAACTATCAAAATATTATCAGTACCTAAAGCTTCTCACCTTGGTTTTAGAGTCACCATTTTATCAGTCACAAATTTCAACTGCAATAATTACATTTCCCTTTACATTGCCATACTAATATCTATGATATTTTAATCTACTGAGAATATTGAATTTTTAAGCAATTTTTACATTGCGCAATCATGCACATTTTATTATTTATACTTTATTATGAAATTATAGATGTAATTTGACTGATTATGGTTTCATTGGACTCATTTGATGTGAATGAAAAAGGTGGTACCATGTTTACCATAGAACCACTGGAGCTTTTACATAAAAGCACCTTCTATTTGCATGACATATTCAAAATATGGCGACGGTTAAGATTTATACTTTAAAAGTAGTATTGAGCAAAATAAAAAAAATAGTTGCATAGATAAGCCAAAGAAAAAATAACTTTTCCAAGATTTCCATAATTTCTCCATTTTCGCTTTATTGATTGTGAAAAAGTAGTTCCTTATGATAAATATATTAGCTTTCGTCTATTAAATTTTACGGCTTTTGACAACTCTGTAAAAACGGCAGAAAGCCAGAGATGTATTACCATGTTAGACAAATTAAAATATGCGTGTACATTTATCGTAAAATATTATTTCGAGAAATTACGTCTAAAAGGATTTTAAAAACCTCAGATTTTGACAATCAGCGTTGTCGATGGCCTCAAAAACCGCCCTGGGGATGGAAGCGAACCAGTTACAACGAGAACTCAACGACTAGGACATGATCGGGTGAGGTGGTGACGAGCGCGAACACTGACAGTCGGTGGCCTAATATGACTGAGGGAAGCGAGTGGCGGGGGTAACGACGGTCTTAGGGTCGAAATAACGTCGAAGAGTATGGTTGGGAATCTGAGTGGGATGGGTTGTCCCGTGGAAATGGACGATTTGGTGCTGGTGAAATGGGAAAAGAATAGCCTAAAGTAGTACCTATCAAACTACAGTTACCACCAAACTGAAAAATGTGCCAGAGTCGACCTCGACTTTGCCTGGAAACGACCCAAAGTTACCAGATCGCACTTTAAACACTATACATGAACAGTAATGTATGGAAAATAAGTGTTTGCTAACATTATTCCAACACATTGAAGTTACATTAAAAGTTTTAAAGATTTAGAATACAAATTCAACCGTACGTGAGCTCCGAATGAAATGTTCTCCGCCTGAATGTCTTTGGAAGAATTGTTCAACTGAGTGGCTATCAGCTGCATTTTAAATTTCAACATTTCTGTCCATATTTAAAGAAAGTCTTTCTCTATTTTTTTCTTGTTAAATTAAACAAACCGATACTGTCCTCCAGATGGACAAAGAGAGGACGATAAAGGTGTTCAGAGAGAGATAAACTGCGTAAGTGAAAGTCATGCAGGAGCAGGATTTACTTATAAGACTAATACTTTGGTGGAAATTGAATTAAAGATTGAGAAACGGAAATTTAAGCGGGGGCTCGGCCTACTTGTTTTCCAAGAAAATTATGCTACCGGGAGGTCTTTGCCAATGATAGTGAATCGATTATGTCCTCTTTAGCAATTCAGGTCATTTAAGGTTTTACACATCATATTTATTGCATAATTTTTAATAATAGTCATCCGTAGGAATGTGTTAAGTTACCATTTATGATACTCAGGTAATAATCCTTTAAAGGTATTTATTAAAATCGATTTAAGAATTATCCTGTTTCCTATTTGAAACCCATATGGGCCAACGTGGCGCATGAGAGCCGAGAATGGTAGCACACTAGCTGCTATATTTAAAAAATCAGAGAATCATCACTCAATGCTCAGGAAATACAAGAGAAGACCCTTAAACTCATGAAACAGGCTTAGGGAGATGAAGCCTTAAGCCGCACAAGAGTTTTTGGGTAGCACAAAATGTTTAAGGAAGGCCGAGACCGCGTCTGAAGCCCTACGACCGCTCGAACCGATGCTCAGGCGGCCAAAGTAACAAGGTTTTGCACTCTGACAGAAGTTTTACCATCGGCCTTATCAGTAATAAGACTCGCCTTTCAGTCGGAACCGTCCACACGATTGTAACAGAGGATCTGGCTATGAGGAAAGTGTGCGCGAAGCTGGTGCCGACATTCTTGAGCGAGGTACAAAAACTGTCGCGGATGGAAATTTCTCAAGAAAAATTGGAATGCATCCAGGATATGAAGATTTTCTCAACACCGTTATAACCTCAAAGGATAGCTCAAAAGGAGCTCAAAGGATATCGGTTCGGCTCCATCGAGGCGGTTGAAGCGGCGACGACAAAGGCTCTCAACAGTTTTCTGAAAACCGACTTCCAGGATGATTTTGACGTGTGGCAGACCCGCCGAACTTAGTGTATCGATGCAGGAGGAATGTATTTTGAAGATAATTAAGTAATTGTAATAATAACTGCAATAACTTTGGATTTTTGGAACCAGTGTCGTTACTTGTTGTACAGACTCGGTATCCCTAAAGTCTGGTAGCATATAGAAGAAAGGAAATGTGCGTGACCGTTCTTTAATCTGGCAACAAGTGGAAGTGCGGTATGAAAATTCGACTTCGATGACTTGCAAAAAGCTTCACTGTGGCTGTTTCAAAGAATTCTCGCCATTTCAACAAATATGAAGTACATTTTACTATTGGACAAATTATAGAGCATAAGTATGCTTAACTTCTATATCGAAAAGGTAAAGAGAAGAAATTTCTTGGGGAAATCAAAAGAGGACGAATGAATGAGCGATGAAAATATTAGACGGTAATGGGAAACTGAAGGCCTGGTAGAAAGGAGAACGTTTGGAAAGCGGGATAGAGGAAGGTAAAGATTGGACGTTAGGAAGCGAACAAAAGTTTCGCAAAAAACAAGAAAATAATGAAAGATTAGCAGTTGGGTAAATATTAATGAACATGGAACGGCCGAAACTAAGCGTATTAGGTGAAAATATTAAATCATCAAAATAACCAAGGAATTACTATTATTACTATTGGTAATGAACCTGTTTTTGTTGGTTTTGGATGGGCACATATTAAAAAAGGCACAAAAACAATTCCCTTGGATATACTAGCAAAGCACAATCTGACATCCAAAATGACTATTACTTATCTTCAATTCCACTTATTTCCTTCATCCCCTCTTGGTTCAATCTAACAGGCCTATTCTATTCCAACTCTTCCCCGTTGTATCAAAATTCTCTCCTCTTCCTCACAGTTTTCAACATCCCATTACCAATGAATGTGCTTTGTATTTTTTCTCCTTTCTTTGGATACCTTCCAGCAATCCTCTCTCTTTCCCAAAATACATAGCACTCCCTCGTTTGTTCCATGTAAAAGTTTAGAAAAACCTTTTCTTATCAATCTTCATTATATCACCGTCCCATTTCTCGACAGCTAGACTGGGAAAAGCACTCGGCCAGACATCGAGGGATCCGGGCTCGAATCTCGGTCAAGACGAATGATTTTTTCACTCTAAATTTGTAATATTATAATGCATATCAGCGAATAACTGCGTTAAAAGTTACTGCTGTGGCATCTTACTTATCAGCATATCCCTCATATCCACACCATCCTCCCCTGTCTGAGGAAATTCTCGGTCTTATATGACAGCTTCATTGATCATTTTTCTCCAGACCATTTCGTAGATAGAAGAACTTCTGTTTTAATATTGACCTAAATTTTTTCTATCTCAAAAATCACATTAACTTTGCTTTGCTCATTTATTCTCATCTCATTCTGATTGAATGATATCCTAATATGCTCAGCAGTGCTTGCAATCTCTTGACTGACTGACAAACTGAAGCTTCATCATCCGTAAACCTAACATATTATCACATGTCCATCACTTTCATTCTTTTCTCCAGTTATTTCAATCTTCTTTAATTATTTCCTCCACATATTAGTCTGGCAGTACAGGTGATATTTTGTTATTTACTGCTTCCATAGTTTCGTTTGCAGTTCTTAAAATCCCTTTGTGTATATGCTTACATTTATTCTCTAAGAACCCAGATCTCTACTCGCCACTCATTATTCCCTGTAAAACCTGCTGATACTCTTTTCTTACCATTCTTATTACTGCTTTTAAATACCATTTCTCTTCTCTTCCCTCTTTTTTTTTAATCGAATGCTGTATTTCACTATTACTAAATTATGGTCTTCAAAAATCTCCGTTCCAAAGAAATTGGGCGAATTAATTATCTATTCCTAAATCTACTCCTAATAATATATGAATCTAACTGGTATATTTCCAAATATCGGGGCATTTTTCATGTATACCAGCGCCTTTTGCGATGCTTTTTTCTAAACCAAGTGGTCATTTTAATTAATCCCTATTATCTGCAGAGCTATATAACGTTCGCCCCGCGGCTATTCCTTGTTCCTAAACCGTAGTTCACTACACACTCTATTTTTCACCTTACCTCGCATTCCAATACCCTATGACCATGAAATGTATCGCTTCATGAACATCCCAGATTACATTCTCTAGCTGATCACATTCTTAGCGTTTTTCCTTCGTATGAAAGATTGGTTGCTCGTGTATCTGAACAGTGACTAAGTTCATTACCGTATTTACTTTAATAATATTCTATAGTTCGCTTGTTTCACGTTAATTACACTACTCCCAAACTTTTTCTTTGAAATTGTTTACAATTAGCTTTCCACTAGAGATGGTTGGAAATTTCTCTCTCCGCTACGCTGCATTACTATCACTCCAATTATTCCCGCAAGTCTTCCTTGCAATCTCGCACAGCCTTGAAACATTTATATTTTCTTTGGTCCATCTAACTTTGAGTTTTCTAATTTTCATGCTATCGGTATAGTTTTAACATTCCAATTTCCTTTTTCTATGTAGTTTGTCCCTCTTTTGCGCTTTTGCTCTTTAGCTTTGCGAGAATTTCAAGAGGTGACTCCCGCGAAAGCCTTAGCTCTCTTGCTGCTGGGCCAGACGTATGGCCAATTGGTTCGAGTCCCGTAGTTCCCAGGACTCATTATCCACATATAGACAATTATTGAGGTATTTAACCTTTCCCTTCCTCAATAGTGTTTTAAACATGACACCATCACAAAATAAACACCCATTGTAGCTTTGCAGTCGCGTCACTAAGGAACAGACTGTGTGGGCTACCTAGCCACTGGATCTTATCCCTCCAAACTATCTCGCAGGAGTGGCCCTACCAGGAGAAATCATATCCAATCCCGGGTAACTATTCAACAGTTACTTCAAAGAAATTCACGACTGTACGTTTCTATAATCTCTTTGGGTAAACTGTTGGGCCGGATCCATCCCATTTTCCAGTTTAAACACTGAATATAATAGTGCCACAGTGATTGTTTTTTGCTTTGACAGGCATTGAAACTGAATTGGTTCAACAGTTTTTCATCTTATTTTAATTTCAACGCAAGAAATTTGAAACTTTTTTATGTCAGGTTAGGTTATAGGAAACCCTGAATAAATTTCTATCCCAGGGCTTTAGAAATGAAAGATCATGCAGAGTATCATGCTTTAAATTTGAGTGATTATTTCCTACTTACATTGGTGATCCTTTCAGGAAGTTCATTTATTGCATGATCAACAGTTTTGAAATCCTAACAGAAACGTAAATTCTATTTCCATCTAATTAGGAGACTATTGCCTCTGTAAATTAGTTGGTTATTTAGTCAAAAAATGATAAGCTTTTCCACTTGTCATTCCCACAAATTTAACCCTTCGTCACCGTTATTTGATACCTAGTTAGATGGCCCTAATTTTTAAATTTTACTTGGTCAACCAAATCAGAGCTTAAAGAGGAAAATTTGAAATTAACGCATTTTCTTGATAATATAAATTAAATAATACAATATTCTAAAAGCCTATGTAAAATAATTAAGTGATTGTTAATATTTCTCATGGTCACTAAACATATATTTCATATGGGCAGAGTTGAAACATAATGATATTTTAACATATTCGACTTCATGAAAGATTCTTGAAGGCTCGCTGTAAACGCTATCCCGTAGTAATACCTATTATTCTTCAAACATTTTAAACGATCAAGAGATATTCAACCGAGCGTTGCATTTAAAACGTGTCCCTTACTCAAGACCCATTTGCCATGGTGATAGCTTCTCATCCAATATTCAATAAGAGATAAATGCTTTGTGACTGGTAGTTTCTCAAGAAGGCCTTCAGGCATAAAATTCTGCGCACGACTTCTGCGGCAAGGACTTTCTTGTGTCTGTGATTCGTCGTATTTCAACGAGGGCAGTTAATCTTAGCCTAACCCGCCACATTCAGTCTAGAAGTGTTTCGGGAGAACTGTTTACTCCTCTATGTGTTATTCCTTCCCAGCATGCTCTGAAGGAGAGAGAAAGTCATAAACCTGCCACCCACTTGCGATCTGCATCTCTTCCCTTTTTAAATTAGGTTAGTGAGCAAAGAGCTCTCCCTCAGGGCAGCCGATGGTAATAAAGGTGGCTACGTATGTAAGTGGCAATTCCGAATAACCTCATTCAAAATCTTCATCATCAAAAAGCAATGGGGAAAACATCGAGAACAAATTGTAGCATAAAACATCATGAATAATGTACACTTGTTGGTTACTTTAATTAAAACTTGGAATTACGTTTCAATTTTCATGTCTTCAAACTCATTTTCGTTTTATTGAATTATTTTTTACGAAAAAAAATATTTTTCCACTGCATTTATGAACAATCAAACTACGTTAAGCAAAATGAATAACAAATAATATGTATTTGGTCGGAATGAATTAATGTGATACTTTCGCATTATTTTCTCTTTAGATGTAAAAACCTTCCTTGTCGATAAAAATTATTCAAAAAAAGATTTGCTAACATCTTTTGGAGTCATTAAACAGATATTTTAATTAAAATTACAACACTAATAAACAACAACATGACAATGTCACGTCAGCTTACATCTAAGTGTCAAATTCTAACATCATAATAACATTCAGCATCTTGAAAATATTCATCAAAATACGCTACAAAAATTAAATCATTCGTTGAAAAATACTTGTACTCAAGCGTTGGTGACATTGCGTATATGGTTTAAATCGTAATTAAGTATTATATTGAAAAATGCAGTTCATACAAGTGTAGGATTTTACTGAAATATTTTATAGATAGTTTTTGGAGAGAGAATGTTTGTCAGCTTTTGCTCTAGTTACATTCTTAACTAATTTTTATCAGACTCCGTTTATCCTTTTAGAAGATGCCTCATGAAGAATGCCATCAAACTCTATATGTATTTTACGCAAAGAACTCTGTTTTAATTTTTCTTGTATCATAGATGAGTCACGGACAAACCTTCGCTCATCTGCTGCCACAAATAGCTATCCCTCAGTAGTACCATACATATTCCAATTAGAAAAAGCTCTTTAAATATTCGTTCAAAGTTGTGCGGTGAAAACAGTTTAACAATTATTTAATTGCTGTTCTCCCCCACTGATGTATCAGAAATCATTTTTCTAGCTTATAATTATGAAGTTTTTGTTTGGATGGTTCTTATTTTACCACATTTTTATGCCTGCCACAGAATAAAATGGACAAATAAAAGTAAAATAAAAAGCGGCATTTCGTTGAACTTGGTATATTGGATGTAAATAAATTTTATATTCTTCATATAGATGACTATTTTAAGGTATCCATGAGGTTATCATTTCCAGGACCCGATACTTATATATCTTGCTGCTTTGATACTGATTTTTGCAAAAAGACTAAATAATTATGATAGTAACATTTTTATCTTTATAATTAAAGTTCAAGTTGACATTTTTGCCAAAGAAATGGGACTTACGGGATTATTTCTCCAAATAAAAAACAGAGATTTTTAATTATTTACAGCGGGAAAGAAATAAGTCTATTGGCAAAGAAAACGGCTGTGCAAGTAGGTCGAGATCGTGGAGAAATCATTAATGGCCGTTTCCTTTGGAGAAAGAGCGGCATAAATGAAAAACATGGGATGCAGGGTAGTGACGCACTCATTATGGTCGATGACGGGAGTTGGAGCGTAGCTAGGAAGGATCCACGATAGGAGGCGAAAAAACCACCAGTAAAGCGGAATAAAAAGCAAAAACGTAGTCTGTGCGTCACACAAAGAAAAAATTCAGTGAGAAAGTCAAAGCAATGAGAAGACATGGCGGAATATTTGCGTCTATCATAAGTAGTGGAATAAACTTGAAGCAATTCACCCATAGAACACTACAAAATATCCATGTGATTTGTTTGTAGAATATAAATTATATCTGAATAAGAAAGAGGTAATGTTAACTCTTTGCCGATATATTATATCTCTGAATGGAATCATGAATGCATTGCCATAATTTATTTTAAGAGAGAAAATACTACCTGTTCCTTGGTGATTATTTTAAAATACGTAAACTATGTGTTTAAGGGAAACAGGTGTATGTAATATTTATGAACTGAACTCTCATAATCAAACATTTCCAAAGCTATCACAAAATAAAAATTTTTCAGCAGATTTTATTTTCGAAAATTTACATTTCACTACGAAGGAATTGTTGCGCCTTACCGAAACAGCCCTATACTCTTTACACTAAAGTCATTTGATTAAAATGAAGACAGAATATTGTCACGACACAAAAAACAATATTTATTTAATAGTATTAGGGACACATTGGGTTGATTGAAGCAGAAGAATTTATGGCCAAATGAAAAAAAATCTATGAAAAGGTTTACTTGTGTTAAAAAATAAAACGCCCATTGTGCTTAGATATAAAAAAGGAATATGACTCCGATAAGGATAGTAAAAACTAGATGCAAATGTTTACAATATTTTAAAGGACTTATATACAATGAAGTCTCTCTGACGACCCTGTCCTACTCACAAGTTTCAAGGTCGTTAGAGGCCTCTAAGGACGGCCGGGAAGAGGTTCACGACAAACAACGTTCTGGGCGGCCGTCAACCAGTAAAGCCGACAACAATGTGGCTCATGCTCGATAATTGTTGGACTCTGACCGTCAATTGACTATCAATACGGTTGCCAATATACTGAATTTATCGTCTTCTGTTGTGTTTTGAATTGTTACTGAAGATTTAGCGGTGAGGAAGGTTTGCGCCAAACTCGGGCCCAGAGTGTTGTCAAGTGACCAAAAGACCAACCGAGCGAAAATTTCAAGGGATCTTTTTCAACGCATTGAAGATAAACCTGATTATTTGCACAACGTCGTCCCTTGGGATGAAACCTGGGTTTTTTAATACAACCCAGAAACAAAATGGCAAGGGTCTAAGTGGCACACAAGTCCCCCAAGCTCAAAAAAGCAAGAATGAGCAAATCAAAAGTGAAAACAATGATTATTGTCTTTTTCGACAGTAAGAGAGTGGTCCAGAAGGAGCTTATTCTTCAAGGACAGTCAGTTAACGCTGCTTACTACGTGGATATGTTGGAAATACTCCGAGAAAGAATCACCAAGACGAGAGAAGACATCTCCGGTACCTGGCAACTCCATCACGACAACGCGCCTTGCCACAACGCGCTACAAGTCCGCGAGTTCCTAGCCAAACACCAGGCGCCAACGATGATATAGTATATCTCCCCCATATGGTCCTGACCTCGCCCCAGCAAACTTTTTTTCCCTTGAATTAAGATAGCCTTGAAAGGAACCCTGTTTTCGCCCATAGAAGAGATCCAAGCAGCCGTGACGAAGGCCTTGCGAGAGATTTTCTAAGACGCCTTCCAGGGCGCGTATCGGTCATGGCAGAGTCGCTGTCAAAAATGTGTAGTGGGCCAAGGACAGTACTTTGAATAATTTTAAGTGTTTGAGCAAATCTGTTCGATAAATTACTTGCATTTCTTTCGCAACGCACCATGTAGGGGGAATAAGATGGGCATTAAAGATTGCGCCTAAATGCAAAAACAGGTAAAACAATTCGGTTATTTTGTATGCATTATGAATAAAGGTGGGGTGGGATCATTAGAAGAAGATTTGTAACAAATAAATAAGCTATTACAAAGAATTGGAAATTTGTTAAAGGCGCCCTAAGCAACGATGTAATGAAAATATTACCGAAAATGTATAATGGAGCATAATTTTACACAATTCAGAAACGGTATTTCAGGCATGTGGATAAACGTATTAAAAATTGGTTGATTAAGATATGGTTTTTGGAGGAGAATGGAAAATATAAAGTGAACTTAAAGCGTGTTGACGATAGCAATAAAACTATCGTTTTTGTGTCACCGGATACAATCATAGTCTTTATTCATTTTTTCCGTCAACATTTAGGCCATCCTTTTATGGTTAAGCTATTTTTCTTGCTGGTGATTCGATATTGTAGATCTTGTTATTATTTGAAAAATATAAAATTTTGAAGCCAAATTTTCAGAAAATTTTCATTTTTTTTTCAGGGTGAATGTCAATTAAAACGTAAGGCGGTGTAAGAAAAACGAAGAAAATGCTTCCATCTAACTAAATTTGTATGATATAAAAATTTATTTTTTTAATGTAGGAAGAAAATATGTTTAAGATGAAACAATATTTAAATTTTCTTTCATGACTTTTTTATATGATAATGATCGTCATAGAATAAATTTCACGACTTAAGAATATCTTTTGGATGATTGAGTTAAAAGAGTTTTTGAAATGGATATCGCGATACTTTATTTCAAAGTAAATGTTAAAAGAACGGTTGCCTTGCCAATGTGTCGATTTTATGGATGAATCTTAATGAGAGACGTTATTCAACTCAGACGTGCTTTTGAGGTTAATGACTTATTCAGCAGATAGGCAACAGTTTACCACTGTTTTATGTTTAAAAAAGGGACCCCGAGATTATTTTTTGGATCAATATAATTCCGTGGTAAAAAAATATATTTACACCAATATAGTGGAGACGATATAGAAAATATTATTGAAAACTTTAACATTACTGAGAATGCGAAATATTGCTTACAGGTCCTTAAGAAGTAATTGGGGATAATGAGGCGAGCATGATTACGGGAAGTTTCCTAGAACTCGTGATGTTAGGTGACCCAAATGAGGTTTCATTTGGTGGCCTTGGACTACACTTGAACGTTGAAGGGTCGCGATAAAGACACTGATCGTGAAAGCCTGACCAAATGCAACACCCCCCATTGGCGAGCACATTAAGGTTCATTTATAAACTAAAGATAAGCAGGCACAAGGTACCGCTCACGAAAACTAAAAGATTCATAGTGAAATGGTGATTCTCCAGGCATTAAAAAATAATCAATTAACAGGGATATCTTAAGAGGACATTTTGGTGAAAAAATAGTACGTAGATCGTTGAAAGCTTAGCTATCGTTCGACTTATAATCTAAGTATGTCTAGTAAGGGATTGAAATACTTTCAAGAGAAATGGGAAGTAATTTGTTAAAAAATCCCCATCCTAAGAAGTAATTCCAATTTACTCAAGGACTAAAATAATATTATTTAGATTATTATGGTTAACACATCAAAGAATAACCAATGCAAGTTGCGGTAGCAACAAATTATATCAGATAAAGTGAAGCAGTCTTATCAAGGGCAACGGAAAATTACATGATGAGAATATTTTAGAAAATATGAATGCCAACATGCGCTGGACCGCGGCCAACCCTCCGGAAGAAATGATAATAATCCTCTTCTCGTCGTACTTGGCTCGGTAAGTAGATATAAAAGTAAATCATTGCAGCATCACGCATGGTTGTGCATACAATAAGTGCTTAAAGTACGTTTTCCTTAATGTTGGAAAAATAAAACAATATTCTACCCTGTTTGAAGACCCATTTATATGCTTTTCACATGTGAATACACTGTTCAAATCCTAGCACATCCGGAGGGAATAACATAAATTTTTTTTTGGCTATGTGGAACGTAACTTTGCCGATTATAAAATTAATGTTTTCACTGACGGATAAAATTTATATTATGGTAATATAAATATAGATACACTTTAGTGGGGTACCCATTCGGGTAGGATTCGGCGACACAAACAGTATATTAGATGTATTAAATGATTATTGCTAAATAAGTATTTACAACCAATTTCATGTGGAAGTAAGGGTGTGTTTCATCATAAATTGATACGTGCAGTAGAACTTATGTAGAATTGCATATTTAAAAATCTCAAAAAACTGTTTAAAATATGCACTTATAGTTCCGACGGTGCCAGGGAATCGAGGATGTCTTCATTAGTATATTTTACAGATCTTTTTTGTTATATGACACATAAAAATTACCTTTTAGCAATAATAAGTCTAAACTTTTTCTACTCTTAACATTTTCTGTATCTTTTGTTGCCTCTTTCCTTCCGCTCCTATGAGAGCGTCGGGAGTATTTTATAACCGTCGGGCCTAATATCATGAACGTAGGATTAAAAATAATCCTTCGGAGTTTTACGAAGGAACCGTCTTTGTGTCTACATACACTTTTCTGCATCGACTAGGATAATCTCAAATAAGGACACATTTAGATAAATATTTTAGTTTATTCATAAATCTATATGCGTTGCATTCATGTTTTCTGGCATAAAAATATACCCATAAAAAATTTACCCATTCATTTTCAATATAAGGGACTTCAAAGAACTGAGTAGTAATAAAAAACAATTATATCCGACCAAAGAAAATTATGCCTCTTGTGACTAAATAGATTAAATTGATGTACTTCCGAAAGCATTTGAGAAACATAAAGCATGTAGTGTATTAAGACACCATTCATGTTGAAATTTATTTCAGTGTTGTGTTTAATGTAACTACAATAAATTCTTTATTTATGCTCATTCTTAGCGCATAAACTTCTTTAATGAGATTCAAATTTACAGTTGACATACATTATACACCGAAAGAACTACGACTGTTTCTTTTTGGATACGACACCCTTGCCCTGCAGCATAAAATGAGTAATGTAAAACAGCCTATTTTTCGTACACCAAGCTTTCTCAGTAAATCTACGGAAATAAATATTTTCTGTAATTTCTTGGACTAACCTTTAAAATAATGGCATTGCATAATATGCCGTTAAGGCATTCCCCATGGTATTAATTAAAATATACATATTTATTTAGTTATTACTAATCTGAAAACAACTAAGATTCTACTTAATTAAATGAATAACACAATGTATCTTTCCACTGTCCTTTATTCAAAGTGGAAAGATACATTGTATTCCTCATTTAACTAAAATGAATTTCCACAAGGTTGAGCCGGGAACAATTGAAGATTCTACTCTTCACAACGGCCTTTAAGCATTAAATAACAATTTCATTCGCAAACATTCCAGTCCTAGGTGGTGGAAAATCAACCTATGCTAGAATAAAACCTTCGACTTCTGGTTCTCTGGGCGAGAATGTTTCCCTCCTGTCTCAGAGGCAGACACCATATCACCTGATACAAAGTATTAATATAAAATCTTGAATCAGATGGCACGACATCGTCGTGTGAAGACGTTTTTGGGCTTAAATCCTGAATTATGATTTTGGAAAATCCGTCTTAAAAACCCAGACTTTGGTATTTTACGTATCCCACTTAATTGAAAATCCTATAAAAAATAGTTGTTTCAATCCGTGAATAAATGAGTTTAATCAATACCGAGTTAAATGCGAGTTAATTTCACAACTACTGAAATCAATCTTCATATTGTCTACAGAATTTGGACACATGGGCGTTTCATTGTTAGTTTGAAAGCGTTTGAAAAGAATTCAGAAATACTACCTTGATCGAAAAGTTCCCGGAATAACCACCGTGTGGCGCTCCCATCGTTCCGATTTGAGTTCTGTTTTTTTGTTAAATTGGTACATCTGTTGTTGATATTCCCTTTAAATCTTAGTGTCATAACTTGACATTTGCAAAAGTTACGGTCGGTTTTCGGTATGTCCATCAGTGCTTCCTGCGATTTTTCCATTACTTCCTCTCGGCTGCTAAAACGCGTTCCCCGTAATGGTTTTTAACTCGATTGAACAGAAAGAAGTCACAGGGAGCCAAATCAGGTGAATTCGGTGGCTGTTGGATGGTATTTGTTGCATTTTTCGTCAAAAAATTACGAATAATGATAGCACTGTGCGACGGTGCGTTATCATGGTGCAAAATCCACGAGTTTTCTGCCCACATTTCTGGTCTCTTTCGGCGAATTGCTTCACGCAAACGTCTCATAACGCCCAAATAATACTCTTTGTTTACTGTCTGGCCTTCTGGCAAAAATTCATGATGCACTACACCGTTGTAATCAATGAAAACCGTCAGCATTGCCTTCTTTTTTGACTGAAAACGACGTGGTTTTTTTGGTCTCGGCTCATTTGGTGAACGCCATTCACTTGCCTGATGTCTGGATTGCGTGTCGTACTCATAAACCCACGTCTCGTCTCCAGTAATGATCCTTTTGATGAATGTGGGATCGGATTCAGCCTCGCAAATCATGTCTTTTGCGACGTCAACACGGTCTCTTTTTTGCATGAAATTGAGGTCTTTTGGAACCAACTTTGCTGCTACACGACGGAAACCCAAATCATTAACCACAATGTCTTGGGCGGATCCATAGGCAATGTTCAAGTCCTCCGCTATTTCTCTGATGGTTAATTTGCGGTTATTGACCAACATTTCTTTTACTTTATCAATTTGTTCACCGACTTTCGATGTCGATGGTCTGCCACTGCGTTCATCATCTTCGATTGACTCACGACCACTTCTGAACCGCTCGTGCCACTGGTAAACGACCGTTTTTTTTAGAGAATCGTTGCCGAAACACTTTTCCAACATTTCCAACGTCCGTGCGCCACTAAATCCGTTTTTTACGCAAAATTTAATCGTTGTTGCAAATTTAAATCCATTTCTGAAATTGTAAAAAATCGCCAACACACACAGAGATATATGTACTCTTGGCTACGTAACTTTTGCAAATGTCAAGTTATGACACTAAGATTTAAAGGGAATATCAACAACAGATGTACCAATTTAACAAAAAAACAGAACTCAAATCGGAACGATGGGAGCGCCACACGGTGGTTATTCCGGGAACTTTTTGTTCAAGGTAGTATTATGATACTCTAAAGAGAAGGCCATTGGATGATAAGTAGTCTGTTAAGAAAAAATAATCTTCGCAGATGCTACATAGCTTGAAAGACATTTCCTACCTCTTGACGTTGTAAAAGGAAAAAAAAACATCGATTCATCGCTACGAAAAGTTGGAAAAACATTTTATGTTTCCCAGCTACCTTTAAATTTGCCTACTACTAATAATCTAATAAGAAGAAGAGTTATATAGATGGTTCCCTTGACGTTCCTATCTCCCTCAAGCACCCATAGGGAACATTTACGCGTTTTGCATTGCACAAGGCCGCCAGGAGGCAAAGCGTGAAAAATATTCGGCATGTTTTATGGATAGGGTAAAAGAGAGCACTGCCGTTAAAAAAGGGGGAAACGCTGCGACGAGGGAAGTGCTTTTTATGATGCGAAATAAAGCGATCAATTTGGTGTGACGAGGTACGCTCCTACTCGTATCGGTTCTCTGGAAGTAATATTCGATTCTCGCACCTAAAGAATTGGTAGGAACACACGTGGCGTTAGAGTGGCTGTCAGCGGTCGAAATGACCCAGGAATAAGATCATGCGAGTGAGAGATTGGAGCAGAATGTGGTGCATAAAATTGCGGATATATTAAAAGGTGGACGAATGAGGTTCACGTGAGGAGAATCGACGAGAGTCTTTTGGAAGGCACATATATGCAATTGGGTGATAAGTTGGGACTCTCTAAGAGGATGTGTTGCTGGGAATATGAAACTACACCAATCCATCTCCAATTCAAAAAAAATAAACTCTTCTCATCAATTTTAGATCGAAATAAGTTTGCCTAATAAGATTTAAGTCAGCTGTCTACGCAGATACTTTTAAATCATAGAGGTTTCCATTCTCGATGAACTCATTATTATGATTAGTAGTAGGAGTGTTGATATTTTTTTATTACTGTGATGCTCCTAGCCCCTTAACTGCATGATACTAAATAAACATGGACTAAATGCAAATTATTGATATTGCTTATTATTTAGCTGTGCATCATTTTTGCATCCATAATTTATCCTAAAGGCCTGCTACTTTCTTCTCTGTGTGCACTTTGCTATACTAGCATTTTACCCTCAGTTACCATGTTCATCTTTGATATTCTTTCTCGATATTTCCTACAGAGAATTCAACTACCATTGAACTCATATTATCAAATATTCCAAGAACTATCCAAGTCCCACTACCCCCTATTCCAAGAACGCCTTTATTGCTTTTCCATTCCTTCCATTTTACTTTTTCAGTATTTTACGTATCAGCATCACAAGGGTCTGAATTTTTTTGATATCCTCCGGCTTAGACAAGAGAATTTCTGAGTCATACAAAACTATGCTCCATATTAAAGATTTACTATTGTTTAGAAACACATCATTACTTAAGATGCCCCACCTCTTTATAAAAACTTTACCAGGTGCAATTCTTCTCTCAAAGTCTCACAACTAATCCACACTCTAAAGTTAATTATATATTTCTCCAAAACACTTCCCTTAAAGGTGAACCTTTTTGCATGCTCAAAGTTAACTGCCAACTATTAATTCAAGCTTATAATTATAATCAAAACTTCATGGTAAATAACTATATGAGTGGAGGTGCAGCCCATTTCCTTTTATAGATTGACAATATTGTGCCGACGCTTTCAAACAAAGTCGCATATAAGTCTGTATGGTTACGAGTTGTACAGGTGTTCTATTCCTCGTCGATGTCTATAGTTTCTTTATTTTACTGAACTCAGC
Organism: Hetaerina americana; assembly: GCF_022747635.1. Lineage (NCBI taxonomy): Eukaryota > Metazoa > Arthropoda > Insecta > Odonata > Calopterygidae > Hetaerina > Hetaerina americana. Next base: position 8,835,666 of record NW_027286730.1, read on the forward strand.
TATTCAAAAGATCTTACTTCTTTCATGACACAATATATTGACGTATAATGCCCTCGAGTGGGAATCTGGCCGGAAGACTTTGTGAGATCAGTTTTAGTTCCTATTCCGAAAAAGGTAAAGGCCGCGTCATGTGAGGAATAAAGGACAATTAGTTTGATATCCCACGCCGCTAAAGTTGTTCTCAGGATCATAAACAAAAGGATAGAGAGTAGGGCACTTACTTAGGGGATGATCAGTTTGGGTTTAGGAAGGGGAGAGGTACGCGTGATGCCATGGCAGTAATGAGATTATTAATCGAGAGGAATATAGAACACAACCAGGAGGTATTTGCCCGTTTCGTAGATTTAGAAAAAGCGTTTGATAGAGTGAATTGGGAAAAACTAATGAGTATTCTGCAGAAAATAGGAATAGATTGGAGGGAAAGGAGGCTAATCCGCAACCTGTACATGTCTCAGACTGTTCAGGTGCGAGTAGGGAACGGGGAGTCCGGTTGGGCAGTGTTAGGAAGAGGTGTAAGGCAGGGTTGCCCATTATCACCGTTGCTGTTCAACCTGTATGCAGAGGAGATGATTAAAGAGGCATGGGAAGGACTGGAAGTAGGAATGAAGGTGGGCGGGGAATTCATAAAATCAGTTAGGTTTGCTGATGACCAACCTTTAGTTTGTCAGTCAGCCAAGGGGCTGCAAGCATTGCTGAGTGAATTGAAAATTCAGTGCGACAGGTATGGGATGAGAATCAATATTAATAAAACAAAGGTTATGCGATTTTCTAGAAAGAAAAAGGCTAAGCTTAACATTAAAGTAGGAGGGCAAAAACTAGAGCAGGTAGAACAGTTTACGTATCTCGGTAGTGTTTTGGACCAACACGGTCAAAGTAGTAGGGACGTAAGGAGAAGAATTGCGCTAGGCAAAGAGGCTTTCACAAGGAGGAGGGCGTTGATGACAGGGACTTTGAGTAAGGATGTTAAGAAAAGACTCGTAAAAATTTTGATATGGAGCGTAGCTATGTACGGTGCGGAAACGTGGTCATTGAAGCAGGAGGATAGACGTAGATTGGAGGCTTTTGAAATGTGGGTGTGGAGAAGAATGGAGAAGGTGAAATGGACAGAGAAGAAAACAAATGAGGAAGTACTTGGTATGGTGGGCGAAGAGAGGGGTTTGTTGGGAGCAATCCTATGGAGGCAGGAAAAGTGGATGAAGGGGGTGTTGACCGGCAGCGGGATGTTGAAGACTGTGATAGAGGGTAGAATGTTGGGCAAAAGAGGAAACGGAAGGAACAGGATAGGGATATTGGACGGGATGAAGGGAGGAAGAAAGTACTCAGAGATGAAGAGGGACCTGATATAGAGTAGGATGATGGATTTTGTGTTTTGTAGGAGTAGTAAAATATTTGTTTGGTAGTTGTGTCCATCCAAAAACCTACCTTAACCGGTAGATTACCTAAAAAAAAATGCCCTCGAGTATACGCCAAGTCTACAAATACAAAGTGCGGGAACAAAAATTCCTGTTTTGAAAGCGTCTCGCGTTTTTAAAAAGGTAGTTACATTTCCGCAACCAGTGGTAACCATTTGAGTGGTCACGTAACACCGAAAACATCATGTTTGCGTAGCTGATCCCGGTCGGACATACACTATGAATGTTTAGATAAAGAAATCTTGCGTAAATTGCAGGTATATTGTATTGTGCCTACTACTTGGCTACATGAAAATTCACTTAGGGAGGTAATTGTATTTTATTAATGCATCGAGCGGCGTGTTGATCCATCCCCCAATTAGAGGGTGGCTCTGAGTTCAAATACCAAATAATATCATTGGAAACCCCAAGGAAAAATAAGAATCCGTAATTATGGAGACTAGACTAGATGTTGTTTAAAGTATTTCGCAGTAATAAACTGAAAATATACCGTGAATGCTAGATGTTAACATACAATACGCTATTTTATACGTGAGCGATGCTCTCATTTATCGATAATAACCGTCTATTTCATTACTGTTGCGACGGTTGTATGCCAGGATTGGTACATAAATCATTAACACGATTATCCAGATGGTCGGTTTGATAGGTAATAATAGAGCTCAACCAATACTAAGCCCAATGGCGAGTGAGACTCACACACCAGATCGTTTCCCTGTGCCACCTATGGTTAACCAGGAAGATCTGCTACCCCAAAAATCACAGAACTTGGATGAAACTGAGGATGACCAGAGAGGCGTGCCCGGCAATCAAGCTCGGACCCTCGGGTCACTATGCTCTACCCTTCCACGTCCACTCAAGGATTGCATATTTTCCATTTCTTTACTTAACATTGATCCCAGAATACCTTACTCTATATTATCCTCTCCATTGAATATGAAACCATATTTACTATTAGGGAAAGCAGTGTCCAAGTATAGCTTGAAGAAAATAAGAAGACATTTACCACGTATTACGAGCCATATAAAATGGTTCACAAAAATTCTTTGTTCTGCTCTTTGTTTGATAGTGAAATTATTATCAAACACATCACTTAAACAAGTACGCAAGCTAAAATTAGTGCGGTAAATTAAATCACCACGTTACGCAATTGCTGAATGAAAACCATTAAATTGATAAGTAGCTAAGATATGTTCCCATTTTTAATAACGAATGAGTGAATTTCTTTGAATTAGTCAGGGGAAAATTTTAAATATTTTATGTTTCAGACACAGAAAAAATTAACTCTTATACTTAAAAAAAATTGGCAATAGAGGTTTGGGGGATGCATTGGAAAAAGCTCCTCAAGAGTTCTATTTTTGCGACACCAATTCTCCTGAAATGAAGTTTTTCTATCATGAACAGTGAAGTACAAATGAGTGACCAAACTAAACGAGTATTTCTGAAAAAGTTCACTTCAAGAGGTGGGCCAATTGGAAACTTCAGAAGAGCTGAGAATACGTTGCACGATCAACCGAAATGAAACTTCACATTAGCATCCACTGTTATTCCGCCCGTACGATGGGAAAAAGTTTACGAAGCAGAGCGAAGCCAACATTTTCCGATTCGAATGGCATTCTGGTCAATCAGCCAATAATCCCGAAGATTTCGTTTTGGCTTTAATGAGGTACCAAGCCATCATTTTTGGGGAAAATCCCGGTTGCCATTGAAACGGAGGAATACAAAAAATATTCACCAACAAGATTAGCTCGCAACAACAGGATCCGACAAAAGCGACCTTATCCTCCATCCCCACCCTTTAACGGTCTCGAAACGATCAGAATTGTTGCGCATTCTTCGACCGACAATAACTCCATCCCTCGCGGAAGAATAACGTCCAATTCCCTCGCTATCTCTCAAATCTCGACCCGTTCGCTCCCTCTCTACCAGCACCTCGTACAATTCTTCGCATTCCTTCAAAACCCGTCTCTCAATCCTTTCACATCCATACCCATTCTTCTGGGAAGGCCACCCAGCAGACCCTTTTACCAAAAAAATACTTTCACTCATCCCCCTGCCCAATTCATTTTTCCTTTATGCAGACTCCCTGTCCTCCCATCTTCTCCACCCGCAACTCATTCGCCGCCTCTGCCCTCTTCACACCCTTCCCTCTCACTCCGCTTATCCATCTCTGTCGCACTCTTTTATCTCATTTGCATCCTTAATGTGTCCCAAAAAGTTAGGTTGGTCAGCTGGGGTAAAAAAATATCCCTGAGGAAAGGCATTTCTCATGTTTTGACTCAAGACGCGTCTTCCATGTTCCAAAAACTGACAGTTTTTCGAGGTGACAGTAGTAAAGCTCACAATACAATATTTTAATGAAGACTTCGTTGCGGGCATAGGTTATCAAACAATTGATGACCTTTAAGGTTACCGCTGAGCACGGATGTCAAATGTGACGAGATACAACACGTTTAACTTCATACCCCATGTGTGCCTGTTTATAGTTACAACAGGCATATAGTATGGTTACAACAGGCCTTGTATGTCTTTAACATTTAAAATAGCAGCATTTTGATCAAAATTAATCCTTACTTATCCGCTTATAGTGTAATTGATACTAGTGGATTGCTATGAAGCAAGTATCGCGTAATAACTTATGTAGTACTTTATCAGAAGAATTATTTCTTCTGGTAAAGTACTTCATAAGTTATTACGCAATACTTGCTTCATAGCAATCCACTGGTATCAGTTACACTACGCCGAGTACGATGGAACGAAAACATTATTAACAGGGTGGGTTCATGTGATCACTCCTTTACGAGGTGAAATGATCGTTTTATGGATCCATAAATACAAATCCGGAAACCGTATATTTTTCAAACTGTTGCCATAATTATAGTTTATCATCCTAAGATTTTTTCCACGCAATTCTTCATGCAATCATATTTTCCAACCACCAATTTGTTTATTTCTTCATGTTTACTGGCATTGCGACGTCATTTTTCTGCACAACTTGTCAATAGTCTTGCTTTATTTTTTCTTGCCCTAATTTTTTGACTACTTCATTATAGTGCAGATAAAGTCGTATCTCTAAAAATACTCATTTAGTTTCCATTTTCTTATTCTCAAATCTTCAATAGATCTCCTGTTTATGCACTGTCGGGCCCTTGTCCATTTTGTGCACATGACTGTTCTGTAGCACCCAATTTCTATCGTTTTTGAAATCATTATTCCTTCAGCTACGTAATGACGCAATTGTACCCGCTTGAAAGCCCCATTAATATCAACTAAACATGCTGTTTTCATGTGCAGGTATACAGCTAAATGTTGTACCTACTTTACAATAGTTACTGTTAGCATTGTTTAATTAACTCAATTGAGCTATTCTCCTTACTGTTATAATGACCCCTAACTGAAACTAATACAATATGCACATAAAAGTTCTCTGATGAAGAAAAACTGCCTTTGAAGTTTTGATTTAGTAAAAAAGGAATCCGGATACAGAATCAAATTTTTAGTGCACTTACGTACCTAGTTATAGTAACATACTTACAAACTTACAATTAAATATTTTGTCTTTCCTAAAAACTGCAAGCAAATATACAACTGTAAAACAGGCCCCTCTTCATCTCCGTATACTTCCATCCACCCTTCATCCCGTCCCACATCCCTATCCTTTACCTGCCCTTTCCTCGTTTACTTAACATTCTCGCCTCTATCACAGTTTTTAACATTTCACTGTCGATCAATACGTTTTTCGTCCATTATTTCTATCTTATGATTCCTCCCAGTAATCCCCTCTCATTCCCTACCAAACCCTGTCCCTCCTCTTTTGTTTTCCTATCTGTTCACTTCACCTTTCCATCCTTTTTCCACACCAATATTTCAAAGACCTCTGATCGACCTCTATGATTCTGCTTCAGGGGCCATGCTTCCGCGCCGCACAAAACTACGCTCAATACCGCTTAAACGAAGCTTTCTTCGCATCCGTACTCAATATCCATGTCATAAATTCCTATTTTGCCTATTGCAGTCCTTCTTTTTACGTCCCTACTACTTTGACCATTTCGGTCAAAAACACTTCCGAGATATGTAACCTGTTCCTCATTCCCCTTGAATTTCCAATTCACTGAATAATGCTATCGATCCCTAGGCTGAATGACAAACAAGAGTATGTTCATCAGAAAACCTAACTGATTTTATGAATTCCCACCCACCATAACACACTAATTTCAACCTTCCTCCACAAACTTTCCACCACGTATTTGCTCCATTTATTACCCGTGTCAATTTATTATAAATCCTCTGTACCTCCTTCCACCTGGTTCTGTGTTTATATTCTTCAATTACCGTCTCTTATCCATCTTTCTAACCATCTAATCCGTGATCCATGGTGTCCTTGTCTTTTTGCCATTAACGGTTCCTATAGATTCTTTCGTGGCTTTCGATATTCCATTTTTTGATATACTCGTATTCCCATTTTTCATCAATAATACTGTGCTCTTTTCCCTCATTTATGATTTTTTTACCGTCTGCTGATAATCCTTCTTTCTCAAACTACTTGGTGATTCTATATACCATTTCCTAACCCACCCCGGCCATATCTTTTTGAAACAGACGCTACACTTCATAACAACTAAATTTTGGTCGGAGTCTGCATCCACTCCCGAGAATCTTTGTGAATTGATCATGCTGTTTCTAAATTTATGCCTGATCGTAATAATCTAAGTGAAACCTTTCTGAGTCAACTGAGGCATACTTATACCTTTTGTGTTTTCTAACCCAAGTGCTGGGGATGACTAACCATTTTCTCCTGCAAATTTCAATAGCTTTCTCCTCGCGGTCATTCCTCGTACCTTAACCGTAATCCGCCCCCTCATCATCATATCTTCCTTCGCCTACCATCGAATTCTAATCCCCCATCACCATCAAATGTTTCTCTTCAGGATCTCTCTTTCTAATCGTATACCCTCTCGATTTCTTCCTCCTTATAATTGTGAGGTGGCTTGTATACCTGAACAATGACCAAGTAAGTCGGTTCTGCTTTTATCTCTACCAGTATTATTATATCCTTTGCTTGCTCTATGATGACTTGGCTTCTTCCTACCTTTTCTTTCAATAGCTGGCTCTCGTCTTTTCCGCTATACATCACTCTATAGCTATCACTCCAGTAATCCCCGCTCTCCTGCCATCTCACCTCACATAAACCTAGATTAACTATAATTCCTTTTTTCATCTCTCGCTTTATTTTGTAATTTTACTGTCCTCAACATCTTTCTAACATCACAAGTTCCTATTCTAACTGATTCTGTTTTCTTCTACTACATATTCTGCCCTGCTGCTGTCTTTGGTTTTGCTTTTCAAGTGTTTAGTGATATGACGACCACGGAAGCCTTGTCTCTCCCGCTCTCGGTCACGACACGGCCGATTGAGCTCATTTTTTCTAAAATATCCATCATAAAAATCATCGTAACAATAAATAGGGTGGTTTTCCGTTATTTTTATTATTAGTCTTCATAACGTGACACCATCACTCAATGGCCACCCCACTGGGGTCAGACACCTTTGCAGAAATCCCCCCGGGGAACAGACACTGCCGGGACTACCTGTCATCTAGCTCTTAGCCTTGAAACTTTGGTATGACTGGCCCTACCAGGAGCAATATAAATGGCTCATACCAGTACAGTTATAAGGGTAATCGGAACGCACAAGCTCCCCACCACAAGGGCTAGTCCATGTGAGGGATGTGGGAGTAAATATATTCGATTTTCGCTGAGCTCTTAAAATTGCGCACCGAATAGTCCTCTCTTACGCACCAAATACCTAAATGAAGCTAATAATAAAGCAGCATATCTCGTAAAGCCTTAGAAAGGCAGTCCATGAATGTAGATTTTGTCGTAAACAGATTAATTCACTGAAAAATCATTCTCTTAGTTCTGAGTGTCTACAGGTATGTTAAATTTAGTTTCAATGCAAGGAAATTATTAAATTAACATATAGTTCAATAGTTTTCTAGCACTTTCCGTTAAAATTGGCCTACGTTTTTACAGAAAACTTTAAAACTACTTACAATTTTTTTTTGCATAATTTTTCTCACTAAATTCATTACAAAAATGCTTTTTCCTGTCGATTTATCATGAATGGTTTCCACAAAGTCAATTTTATGACAATCACACACTGGTATGTTAATTATGTACCCATGTCATAAATATTATTTTCGCTGAAAGTTAAATAATTCACAAAACAATTTGTGTATGTTTGTATCTTTTTAAAATTTGTGCAAATTTTAGATGGAGGGATTAAGAGATAAAAGGAAATTTGAACTTTAGAAAAAGGTTTCCTATTTTTCTTGTTTTTAATTGAAGTAGCTGTATCATAAACTGGGGAATGTGACAATTTAGTAAGTAGATTACTAGGTTACTGACAGAAGGACCCGAGTTCGATTTTGCGTCACTCTAGGCCTTTTGTGATTTTCTATTGCTGCATGATTTTTCGAGTTCCACGACTTCCTTGGAAAGCACAGATTGCTCAGCGAAATGAATTAGCTCCCCTACCCTAGTGTGTGAAAATGGCACAACGTTTTGCATAGTACTTGGTAAGTCCCAGTTTCACGAAATAATACACGGTTCGATAGCTGTGTTTCTATAGCAAGAGCTGAATCTTAGTTCAAAAGAACAAATATAACTTAATAGAAATACACACCCTTCAACTTATAATATTATTACCTAATAACATTCTATCATAGAAGGTTGATTTTTGAGGTAAACTTTATTTTATATACGTTCTTAATGAATCTGTGTTACGGAAGAATATAGATGAGGGATGGAGTAAGGGGGCAACGGGTATGCTTGAATTTTTAATTCATCAAATGTTTAAAGAGTAGTAGTTTTTAGGGGAGGCGACCGACAGCTAAGGTCATTTGCGCCATAGGGGATGGACAGGAAAGGATGAAGGGTGGAGAGAAACCCGGCGTCGGCATTAGCCTACTCTTTACGAAAGGCGCCAAGGGGTCCGCAGCTTAACGTCCCATCCGACGGACGCCGTACTCACTCAAAGTGCCCTCCACAAAGCACCTCAAGTAGGGATCGAGATACCTCTGAAAAATATTCACCGCCGGGATTTGAACCCGCGCCCTCAGGGTGGGAAGCCAGTACGTTAGCCCCCGCACCATCTCGATCCCCAAATGTTTAAAGAGTGAGCGCGATCGGCAAAGAACGATATTTTGATCCTGGAATAATGGAATCGGTACAGTATCTTCGTTTAGTTGATCAAGAGAGATGGTTTAAGAGTCAAGCAACAAAGCAGAAAATGGGAAAGAGCAAATGGCTTAGGAAGAATAAATCGAGAAAATCATGGGTGAATGGAGTCGAAGAGATTCTTACGTCAACAAGCTAATGAAATTCTAAGAGTAAAAAGGAAAACGGAACAAGTGTATAAATTTGGCAAAGAGAATGGCACGTTAATCAATAAAACCGTGTGCAGAAAAGCATTTGAAGAAATTTGAGTCCATATACCGCAACATATAAGGATTCATTTCTGTATGTCTCCATTCCGAGAATAACGACGCGATGGGTACGTGCATGCACAACTGTATAAGATTTTTAGTAAATTGTAACGTCTTCTAAAACGAGCGCATTAAATTTTAAGTCAATTTTAGCATCAATCTAGATTTCCAAAAGCTCTAAGATTCATCCCCGTACATGTGGTTCTCTCAAAAGACTCGTGAAAAATAAAATAAAAAGAGATATTTTTAGTTGGAAGAACTCGTCAAAACTCTTCGCAAGGGAACATTTTATCTATCATATCAGTCACTTCGCATTTTTTACCTCTCTCATTTTACTTTTCAAATTAGTAACTCTTTCCTTTATTACTATGGGTATTTGTGTCCCCACCAACACCCTACTCCCCCCTTTGGATGCCCCTTCACTCCCACGCCCCATTCTTCAACTTTTCCTTACTTGAGCATCTCCCTCATGTTCGCGCATATAATTACTCACGAGCAAAAGCTCCCTCATGGATGCCAAACTTCCACTTTTTCTTCTTTTTCTTCTCACTCTCCTTTTTTTCATCTCACTTGTCCCTTCTCCGTCGCATAGGTCTCTACTCCCATTAACCTTCCAAATTTTCATCCAATCGTTGTTGACTATATTGGCCTTCTTTATCGATTGGGTCTTCGAATTTTCCATTGCGAGTTATTAGTCGTCGACCTCGCAAACTTCGACCTTTCCCCATTTCCTTTCTCCCTACCAAACACATCCAACCCTATCCCTACCATCAGAGAAAAGGAAGTCCTCAGCCCTCCAATTCCCCATGGTAGGTTCCCAATTTATTTATTCAATGTTCGTTCTTACATGTTTTTTCTATCTGTCTAGATACCCTTCTCGCTCATCCCGTTACAATTTTTTTGCTGTTTATTTTTTTTTCTTTTTCACTCAACTAGGAAACACTTCGCATGAATAAATGTCGGTGGACTTATAGAAGATATAAGTAATCGCCGAAAAGAGGTTATATCAAGTGAGGTGATAAATTTTCCGTTCAGAAATAGTAGTTAGCTTTAAAGACTAGTATCAATACTAACAAGAATATCCGCTACCCAAGTTTTCGATATGCTTGTGATCTCTTTCACTCAATTTAATATAATGAAAATATATATAATGAATAATGAAATATCCATAGATATTTAATGAGAGTTAATAAATAGACTAAAACTTCGAGCCTTAAAAAGTGAGATTTAATCATGCAAGGAAAGCTAATTATTTACTTTTTTGTTCGTGGTAGTGTATAAGGCACAGGGCTGAGCTTTTTCCAGAGGGTCCAGTTTCGATTTAAGGAGTCACAACTGAGGAACTTTTACTCAAGCTGTGTGCTTTTTCGGATTATAGATCATCATGAGAAATATTAGGTGGCACAGAGAAAGGACCTTCTACCCTGATTTGTAAATTCCAAACTCTGTTTGACTTATTATTAGGTGAGCTCTACGCTCATTATGAAACTAAATTCAGGATTATAATCATGAATTTATCTAGTTTAGGTAATCTTTTATCAATGGACATTCAATAATGCTTATTAATTTTTTATTTAAAAGCTATAACGACAATGCTTTATTAAGGTTGACAAAATACCGTCACCATCATCAGAATTTCAATCCTGGGATTGAGTCCTAGCTACAATATTTTACTTTTATTAGAATGTAAGGCAAGGCTGCATATTTCAGGGAGAATACATGGTGGTTTCCCGTTGCCTTCCACATCGCAGTACTGTGACTGCGAAGCTGCTGCCTTTCACCATGGGTAGCTTTTTCATAGGAGCCTATTTTTCTCATTGCCTCCTTCCGAAATACCAATATTGTGTGTTTTCTATTAATGTGTGATTGTCTCGTTCCGAAAAACCTTTGCCAAATATTATCTAAGTTTATAAATTTCGCCGATCACGGGAATGGAACCAGCTAGTTTCCTGCTCTACCCTCGCCCCCATAAAACATACTAATTATGAGAAATTTGAATCATATAGGAGTTATCATTGCAATGCAGTAGTTCTTTAAATATATCTCGTATTATAAAATATGGAGGTTAAAGGAATTACATTCCCACACTCGACCTTTTGAAGTTTGGGTATGCCAATGAATGCCAAAATTTCACGACTAAGGGTGTTGATTTTTCCTGTGAAGTATTCATTCAATACTATCCATTCTCTCAAATTGAACTTTTTTGCTAAATATTTATCCCTGACCTTTCGATAAAAATTCCTTCACAAATAACTCACGAAATATCCTAATGAGATAGTTGTTTTTAAAGAAAATCTCGTTTCAAATAGCTACCAACTTTTAATTAACCTTCTATCTTAAGTAGTGTATGGCAATAATTACATTGGGATTACGAAATTTTGTTAATTGATAACAAGGTCTAATGTTACTGCTTCCTTTATGCTAAAAATACTCTTAATATTAGAGCTAATTATAAGTGTGTGTATATAAACAGATAAAATACGCAATTAATAGAGATCATGTGCATCTCGCATAAACATGCTCTCGCAAAATGTTTATGGTCTCCAACTCTCTGTGACGGTAGTACGTCTGGCATATGCTGGAAGTATTCTGGAAATTAAATATTCATAATTATATTAACATTTTTACATGGAATCTCTGCAAAAAATCAAGTTAAAAGAAGCCAAAATGACATTGAAATTCGTATTAAAAAAAATATTTTTAATGTGCGACTGAATATCCGTGCGTGAATTAACTAAAATATAAAGATAACATACGTTGCTTCACGGGGAAGTTCTTGCATAGATTTGATCACTGGCAAGCTATATTAAAATGGGAGCACACGATTCAAGTTTTCCTCTCTCTTTAACAGCAGATGAAAAAATTGATTTTCGAAATTTAAGGTGAAATTCAGTACCTGTGTGGGTACGTACTGAATAAGTTGCGAACGTACTTAGAACGTGCGTCTGTGACACTAAACTCTACCAGAAATCGTTGAAAACTTGTTCAAACTGATTGACAAGGAACATAAATGATAAAGATTGTTTCTTTATTACATGTAATAAATTAATTTGATACTGAATAGTACTTAAAGAAAACACATCCTTTCGTCGTCGGGTATCGTCTATTGGAGTTTCTGTGGAGGACAAAGCAAGATTTCGGGAAGACAGTGACCGACCAAAGGCATAAAAACCCATCTCCGCTTTTGCCTTTTGGTGGTATTGCCATCCGATTCCTCCGCTCTCACGCCCACGGCCCTTCCTGACCGGCGTCCGGTCATACCCTTCCCCCTTGAACCACACACACACACACACTGCCCCAACCCCTCCAAACGAAAACGGTCGATTTATAACAACGTTTTGCACCTACCTTTTGCGTCCCGACCGTCGAACCAAAGCCACTCAAACGAGAATTTCATTATTTTTCCTATCATACCCTCCTCTCCATGTAATATTCATTCCCTTCCTCCGATTCCGTCGAGCGGCATGGAAATGGACTTTTTAATTGGTGTTTTGTCGTGTGCGGGGGCTGTTTTTGTTCTCGAGCCTTTCACCTTATTTTTTTTGTGTTCGGTACTACACGTGCACTCCCGGGGTTGGACAAAGCTATTTGTATCTTGGACTGATGGATAAAGAAGATTGACTAAAATGGATTCGTAGTAATGAACGAAATTTTGGAAATTCCATCGACCACGTTTTGATTATTCGACGTTATTTTTTCGGCTTCCGTAAAAAATTCCCGTGGGAGTGAGATTCTTCGAAAGAAATGGCGCAGGCTCAATGTCATACATTCAAAATAAATTCGAGATTCCTTCGTAATTAGGTAATTAATATTTTCATAACTTTGTTATACCCCAATATGAGTGTAAAAAATCAATGCAATGCCCAGGTTTTCATTCATTACGTTTTTCTCTCCCAATTGAAAAAGAAGAACTTATGCATTCGGGTTAGTTGCGTGTATGGATAGAAGTCACTAGCATTTATGGTTTAAATTACATATTTATCGTTATAGTTATCAACACAGGCCATTGACTTGATTGATTAATTCCTTTTAATATTTTCACTTTTCCAAACTATCATATAAAATCAGTCCCAAAAATAAATAGTAAAATTCTGAGGAAAAAATGTATGCAGGACAAAGTACAAATTGCCAAAATTCTTCATTAAAGCACCCTAATGTATTGACACCCCAATGCCATGCCTCCACCAGAAGTAGTATGCTTCCTAAAAGGTATCAAGAGGACCCTCAGTCAGGCTCCTTGTCATAGCCTCTTTAATCATAATCCAATGGTCTAAAATGGTATTCAAAAGGCTAATACTAGGGGTGGCACTCAAATACCCATGTCTGGTCATCCGTAACCGCCTATTATGAAAACCTCGGGTAATTTTCACCTTGATGCAAGAGGTCCTAGGTAAGATTGTCAGAGGTAGTCTTCCGACAGCACCTTGGAGACCATCTTGGCACACTTTTCTCATGGCTAAATCTAATGTAGGAATGCATTGCTCTCTCGTTTACTGAATATTGCACTCTTCTCCTAACATTCTGATACTTGGGGGTCAATCAGAAATAACCATGTGTCCCTCTTGTTTATTGTCGAGGATAAGTATTAAATTCCTAGATATTGTAGGAAATCTGTGTTCCAATTGCTAATTACATACGGTTTTTGTTAATTTATCATCTCCAGTGGCTATCCAGGTTTGGCATTTTCAAATTGAAACTAATTCGATAAGAAAAAGAAAGTTCATACGTAATGATTAAGTTGGATAAATTGATATATTTTTCCATCTCTCACGATGCCTTTCCTAACAGAAAAATTACTTTTATGGATATTCGGTATTTTATCGTAGGGATTATTAGTCTCTCTATTTTTCCCATAGCAACTTGGTAGTAGAGGTAGATTTGGAAATTTGGAGCATTATGAAAATGTTGAGGACAGGAAAATAGAGAGTATAAAGCTAGAAATTGGAAGAGGAAACTTGGATATTTAAGGTGGGCACGGGGTGAGATGGAAGGATAGCGAGGACTACTGGAGTGATAGTTAATAGTGCGGAGTAATAGAGTTAATAGTGATAGAGTAATGTAGTGCAGAGAGAACTAGAGCTAACGAAGGGTTGCCATGATATTGGATAAAAAGGTAGAATGAACGGTAGCCAAAATAGGGCAAAAACGGATACAATGTTAATAGTAGAGATAATAGCAGAACCGACGAGCCTGGTCATTTTTCAAATATACAAGTCACGAAGCTATCATAAGAAGGAAAGCGTCTATAGGTTATACGATCAGATAGATGACATAATCGCGTGTGTTCCTGCGAGGAATCATTTATTAGTGATAGAGGATTAGAATGCAACGGTAGGCAAAGGAAAAGATGCTGATGAGGTGGCGGATTACGGTTTAGGTACGAGGAATGTCCGCAGGAAGAAAGATTCTGCATTCTACCGGAGACAGGGGTTAGCTCTCACTAATAATTGGTTTAGACACCACCAAAGGTGTATGTATATATGGAAAATTCCAGGTGACTCAGAAAGGTATCAGTTAGATTATATTTTGATTAGGCTCAAATTTAGGAACAGCGTCATCGATCTGCATCAAGCTTTCCTGAAGTCAATACAGTCTCTGACCACATTTTAGTCATTATGAAGTGTAGCAACCGTTTCAAAAGGATAAGGCAGGGGCGGCGGGTTAGGAAATGGAATATAGAAGCATTAAATGAATTCACCAGGAAGGAATACCAGCAGGCTGCAGAGAAAATCATGGATGAGGGTTAAGAGTTTAGTGCTATCGAAAAAAAATGGGAATGTATGAAGTAGGAGATATAGAAAGCTGCAAAAGAAACTATAGGAACTGTAAGTGGGAAAAGAACCAGGAAACCATGGATTACGGATGAGGTGATCACAATGATAGATGAGAGATAAAAATGGAAGAATGTGAGCATAGAGTCATTTAAAACGAAGTACAAAAGTAAAAAACAATTTGAGAAGGGGACCAAATTAAGTAAAAGTAGCATGGTGAAAGACTTAGTGCGAGGATATGGAAAGTTTGCAGAGGAAGGGTGAAATCGGTGTGCTATACCAAAAGGTGGAAACAGTATCGGTAGGTAAAAAGGGAAGATCAGTGCTAACAGTTAAATATAAGTCGCATAAGATAATAGTTAATATTGGAAAATATTCAAGAGACATGGAAGGAGTATTAGCATCAATGAGGAAGGAATCTGTCCTGAAGACTACGTGAGATCAGTGGTAGTTCCTATTCCGAAAAAAGTAAAGGCTACATCATGTAAGGACTACAGAAGATTGATTTTCCATGCAGCTAATGTGGTTCCCAAGATCATCAACAAAAAGATGGAGAGCAAGGCAAATGATTACTTAGGGAATGATCAGTTTGGGTTTAGGAATGGAAGAGGCACGCGCGACGCCATTGCCGTAATGATATCACAAAGAGAGAGGAATATAGAATACAAACAGGATGTATTTGCCTGTTTCGTAGATTTCGAAAAAGTGTTTGATCGAGTGAATTGGGAAAGACTTAGAAGTATATTGAAGAAAATAGGATTAAATTGGAGGGACCGGAGGCTAATCCGCATCCTGTATATTTCTCAGATTGCTGAGGTGCAAGTGGGGAACGGGGAGTCCGGATGGGCAGTGTTACGCAGAGGTGTAAGGCAGGGTGCCCATTATCACCGGTGCTAATTAACGTATATGCGAAGAAAATGATGAAAGTCGCATGGGAAGACCTGGAGATGGACATGAGAGTTGGCGGGGATTCGTAAAATCAGTTAGGTTTGCTGTGGATCAGGGTTTAGTTCGTCATTCAGCCATGGGGTTGCAAGCATTGCTGAGTGAGGAAATTCAGTGCGATTGATGTTGGATGAGAATAAATATTATTAAAAAAAGTTATGCGATTTCCCAGAAAAACAAAATCTTAACTTAACATTAGAATAGAATGGTAAAATTCAGAACAGAGGGAATAGTTTACATATCTCGAATGTGTTTTGGACCAACATGGTTAAAGTAGCATGGAGAAAATTTGTAAAAAGAGACGTTTCAGGCGTGATATAATGGAATATCATTAAAAATTGCCAGTTTTAACTAAAGAGAAAAATTGTGCTAGGAAATGAGGCTTTCACAATGAGGTGGGAGTGATGACCGGGACCTTGAGTAAGGATGTTGAGAAAAGACTCGTAAAAACCTTGACATTGAGCGTGGCTATGTACGGCGCGGAAACGTGGTCATTGAAGCGGGAGGATAGACGCGGACTGGAGGCTTTTGAAATGTGGGTGCGGAGAATGGAGAAGGTGAAATGGACAGAGAAGAAAACAAATGAGGAAGTACCTGGTATGGTGGGTGAGGACAGGGGATATTTAGGATAAATTATAAGGAGACAGGAAATATATATGAAGGGCGTATTGATTGGCAGTGGCATGTTAGTCTGTGATAGAGGGGAGAATGTTAGGCAAACGAGGAAAGGGCAGGAATATGATAAGGATGTTGGACAGGATGACGGGAGGAAGTACACAGATATGAAGAGGGACTTGATGTAGAGGAGGATGCTGGATTGCATTTTGCTGGGAGATATTGAATTAATAGTTTTGTCCATCCAAACCCTGCCCTAAGCGGTAGATCACCTAATAAAAAAGGTAGATTTCGACTGTCTATAATGAATTTTTTTTTCAAGTTTTGTGGGAACTTTCATTTTTATTGCTCAAAAAAAATTTTTTCTGCCTTTATTCAAAGCGGTCATATCTTCATGCTGGCTAAAATACCTTATTGTCTTCCTTTATCTACTCCGCCTCCCAAAGTTCATCCATTTTCCCTGCCGTCTATGAAATTCCCTTACTAACTTTTTCTCTTTTTTCAGCGTATTTAATATATCGAAGTTTGTCTTACACTCTATTCAACTTATTTTCTCCGTTATCCGCTACACCCACCTCATAAATGTATCTGGTTTACGCTCATCCTCCTGACTCAAAGACCAGTTCTCACATTCATAATCATTTACCCCTAACATTAAAGTTTTTAATGATCTTTTATCCATATCTTTATTCTGCGTACCCATTATCAATTCTCTTCTAGTGAATATCTCTTTTGATAGAGCGATTCCTCTTTTAAAATCAACACAACTATTCATCGTTTTATCTAAAATACCTCAAAAATTCAAAAAGTACCTCAGATGCTTTATTTAATTCCTTCTATATTAAAAATTTAACTGAACTATCCTACATCTCGAAAACCTGATGGCATTATCTTTTTCATATTGTTAATATTCATCCCATATTTCTTGATTGCCTTTGTAAAGGACTCTTTCAATAAATGCAATCCTTTCGCATTTGACTCGATATTTCTTGATCATCTGCAAACCCAACTGCTATGATTGTCTCACCAGCTACTTTTGATGTTGGCTCTAAACCTGATACATACATATTATTATCAGGCAATCTACCGGTTAAGGTATGTTTTTGGATGAACATAATTACTAAATAAATAATTTGTGACCCCTAGCAAAACACAATATCCTACTCTACATCAGGTCCCTCTTCAGCTCTAAGTACGAGGGTCATCCGGAAAGTAGTACCCGTTCGTGAAATAAAGACACAAAAGTAAATATTAACAAACATAAAAAATTTTATTTGAAAGAGGATACTTTAAACTACTTCTCAACATAATCTCCAAGCAAATTAAGGCATTTGTCATAACGTGTGACAAGTTTCTGTATTCCTGCTGCATAGTCCTTCGCCGCCAGCTCATTGAGATACGCGAGGGACCCATCTTGCACAAATTTTTGCATAATGCAGATGGTGTTTAACAATTTCATGAACAATTGTTCGAGAAACATTGGGAAAATGCTCACAGATGTCATCAATTGTGACGCGCCGATCGTTCCTCACGAATTCGTCAACTGAGCTCACCAGTTGGTCTGTAATGACAGACGGTCTCCCCGAACGCTCATCGTCGTGTGTGTTCCCCCTCCCCATGTTGAAGTTGCGACACCACCGCCGAACAGACGACTCGTCCATTACATTGTCTCCATACACCTCCTTTAATTGGCGATGAATATCACATGGGCGAACGTTTCTTGCATTGAGGAATTTAATCACTGCCCTCACTTCACAACTGGCGGCGTTCTCAATTTTTTTAAACATTGTAAACAATCACAGAAACAACACAGGCAATGCTAGCGTCACGCAACTTGGCTCAGAGAAGGCAGACAAGCCACTGAAGCTATCTGACCTCGTCCAGCGGCTACTCGCGTCGTCAGCACTTCATGCGGCACGAACGGGTACTACTTTCCGGATGACCCTCGTATATATATATATATATAATATATATTTTATATATATATAATATATTATATATACATAATATATTATATATATATAATATATTATATATATATATAATACATTACCACACACACATATGTATATCTGTGGGCGTGCGGTGTAAATTAGTGGCATTAATGGACAAATTTCTCAAAGTATCCTGCCATTCCCGATTTGCCCCCACCAGTCCTTACCAGTGCTGTCTGTTTCATGTAAAAGTTTCAAGTAAACCTTCTATCCCTTCAATATATCTCAGAATCTGAAATATTTCCATCAACAATACCCAATCCACATGGTTTTATGCTTTATAAAGGCATTTTACATGAAAATTCGAAAGAAATGTCCCCCAGAAAAAGGTCGTGAAGTGCAGAAAGAAGATTAATACAGAGAGGACCTATGTAATACTCATGTATTGTTCAAAAAATGAAAGCATAAACAATATATTTGCATTGTGACTGTTGAAATAAAATATCATTTAACGGATAGACGATTAAGATTTTATAATGGGATAAAACTTGCGTGAGAGTGATGAGACGGAAATAGTATATGTCCAATACTCTTCTGAATGAATCTAATTTACTCATTTCATGGATGGGATTCATAACTGGTAAGTGATTAGCGTAGTGTGTGAAAGAATCAGGTGCTATTCCCTCCACATCCAATCACTTAACACCCATTTGATTACCACTAGTACTTATATCCCTTGCCATGCATCATTTGGTGGTTTGAAGGTTGTATGAGTGAATCTGGCCTAATTTAAAACACTCCGCAGATGGCAGCCAGAAAATATCAATGAATTGTATAATACTCTGGTGATTCGATTTGAAATCCATTTTCAAAAGCATAGATTGAAGGGGATTTGAATGCATATAAGCATATTATGCTACCACACTTTGTAGCTCTGATACATAGCTGTGATAAATAAATGATAAACCCAATGATCATATTAAGATTAAGGGCACTTTTTTGTTCTGACGTTGTATATATTCGCAAAAAAATTAATTTTCATACTCGAATTTTGTACTCTACAAAAAAGAGAAGCCTTTAAACCATTTAGGTTAAGATTACTTTTCATAATATTTGACTGTGTGTTATCAAGTTACTTATGTGACATTATTTAAATCTTTAGGAACCTTTTCGTCCGTTGCTGTTATACTTTGATGGCATTTTATCATGAGTGGGAAACTTATTTGACAAAATAAAACTGTTAAGGTGGGTGCCCTAGGATGTAGGGTCAGGCGGAAAAGTATTTTTCTCCATGTGGGGAAATTTATTCTCAATGATTTAGCGACTCTTGAAAATTAGAGGTCCGGATCCAAGGGCTTGGCTGGCGTTTTACAATTTCTACTGCGGAACATTAAAAGTGTCAAAAAAAGAGTATTATCATTGCAAATTCATTAGGAAGGATCTGGAAATTATAACAAAAAACTTAGATTACGTTCAAATATTAAAAGCAAAACGAATACTACTTCTTCGAGGTTGTCATCGTAGCTACGTGAATATTGGCAGCACCGTTGGAAAAAACATTGAATCACTTCTTTAGGCAGATCTTGCCTTTGAATCTTATTTCACCAGCTAATATTAATTTAAGATTAAATACAGAGATTCTGCTGGACAAAAAGGTATCCTTCCAGGAGTTTAGATCCAAGTAAGAGTCCCTTACGCTCGCTCCGGAGGCAAGGAGTGATCTGTTGCCGCCACGGAGTTGCGTGACCAAGAAAAGGCAAGATTATAACTCGAGCTCCGATTTCGTGACAAGCAAATAAACGAAAAAGCTTGTAAACATAATTTAGCGAGATGTTGCTTAATAAAAACTATTTTATCATGATTTTATGTTCCCCCGGAAAAGACTCCCTTCCTAAGTAAGAACCCCTTACTTGTTGCCACATTAAACTTTGTTTTCACGCATTCGAGCGTGTTTTTCTCGCGTGAATATTACCGTCACGCTTCTAAGATCGTCAGATGAAGAGAAAGGGCAGGAACGCTGTGTCCCATTTGAGCATAAAGAAGCAGAGTACGAGTTCAAAAAGAGCAGACGTTTACCAATCTGGTGAAAGGAATACACCGCCAACGGCTCAATATGAGATTCAGGAAAAATTCATCTTGTCTCCCATTCCCCTTACACGCACTCCAAAAAAACAACTGCTGAGAGCCGAATATTTGTCAAGGGTATTCCAGGGTTTTTGGAGGATCGGAAGTAAAGGGAGATGACGAAGAAGGGGTGTGGGTGCATGGGGATAGGGAACAACAATGGAAAAGGACGAAATAGTCCTCCAAAGGGTAGGGATAGAGATTTAGCAAAGAAAGCAAGGGAATCCTATTTCCGTTAAAAACCCTTTCTCAAGAAAACAAGCAAGTAGGATACCGTAAAAGATTGGGGAATATACGTAGCGGAAAGGATATTGTAATACGACCCCAACAATTCTGGCCATTCCGACTTGTTTTCATGACCGATCATTGACACGGCTTATGTCACCTAGTCAAACAGAAAAATACAACTTGGGATGTAATTAATAATTATAAAAAGTACCTGCTCATCAAAATAAACTTTGAATATACCATTCCTTGTCGCCATCAACGATTTTTTTTAAGTTTACTAGAAAATAATTACGTTTTAACATGAGTTCGTCAATAGTAGTGGGTGCTCTGAAAGCTGATAACCTAAACTGGTTCGAACTTATGATCCATACTTTTTTATCATAATAACTTTGATATCATCAAGAGTTCCAAAAGACAAAACCTTCACTAATATCTAACACAAACAGCACTTCAGGCTTGGACCAACGAAGCATATAAAAACAACTAAATGGAAATCCCAGTGGAAATTTTAAAATTTTTAAAATGTTTTGAGCAACTGGGATGTTTTTTGGCAACATTGGTCGGCTCTAATCTGTCCAAGATGGTTCAACTGATACAATAATCCGCGCATCTGTACTCCTCTGCACACAACTCCCAATTATGGGTTAAAATTGCACTGAAAATAATCCCCAGCTTCTTGTTTAAACCAGGATTTTCTAAGCAATGATATTTAAAAAATCTCTGGCAAACTATGCATTATTAAAAATAGGGAAGATTGGTATTATTTGTGGGCTTTTTTACAGAGTAAAAACAAAATAAAATAATAACCTGACCTAAACACAAATTCAAAATTGGATTGCATGTTTGACTCAGAAAATTTTATGCCTGCGTGCAGGAAAAGATAGTAAAATATTAGCTCTTTCAAAAGTCATACAGAGCTCATAGGGCGTAATTCCTAGGAGGGGCTATGATAAGGAAGCCAATGGTCATTTAAAGGTATATCAAATGAATCTTCAGCTGAGAATCTCAAAGCTTTAATATGCAGTGTAGAAATTCCATTGTTGCAAACACTAAGAATAATCAAATTAATACCTTATTTAATAGGTTATATTTCAGGATGAATATATATTTATCATTACCCAAGCTTCACGTACATTCCTCAGATTAGAAAAATTTGAAATAGAATTTCATTGGCCAAGTGATGATTGATTTACATTTTGTAATCGAAGCATGATTTTGATAGATGAAGCAAAGGCTCAACCAGAAATGGATAAAGTCTATGGAAATTTAATCATCCGTGTTGAAGGCGAGCGGCTTATTCTCCTGTCCCGTCTTTCGGTTCACCTCAAAATTCACATTTCATTTTCTTTGCAGTATTTTAGAAGAATTGTCGACAAATAAGTCGCTCTGGTGAGTAACTAAACGATCTATTGGATGGGTTATCCTTGTATTATGTCCCAAAAACCTATCTTATTTCGTGTATGTCTCCCTCGTGGAATTACTGCAGTCATTAGTTATGATTCAACCTATATCTGTGTAGAATGGCAAAGAACCAAAAAGGTGGGTTTTGTAAAAAAATATAACACCCCATCCAGGCCATGAATTAGCACCGAGTCAAAACATGCGCTTCAAGGTAGGAACTGACAATCGACATATATGAGAACAGTAATAAATATTTCTACGGCCGAAAATGACAGGAATATTATAAATTGAAATCGATGACTGCAAAAATCTAAAAAAAAACAAAACACAGCTGTTTGGAAACATCTGCGTGCCCTACATTTCTGGCATCTGTCACGAGGACCCTTGGCTGGTGCTATCTAACTAGAGTATCTCAGTATTTTTTAATAACTGTCTTGGAAATTTTGCATTCGAATGGCAACGCTACTTTTTAACCCTTTTTCGACGATAGTATCGTCTCTGCTAGCGAACCAAGAGGTCATGAGCATAAAACGACTAACGAAGAAGAGTTCCGTGTCTCGATGCCTTCGATGTCCCACTGACCATACGTTTACATTTACCTAGTGTTTAAAAATCTCAAAGAATACTGATCCCATTTGATATATATATATATATATATATATATATATATATATATATATATATATATATTAAATTAGTTTGGGCCAGGTAATCGTAAACACCAAACAGATTAAATAAAAAACTTTAAAACTTTTCTTTAACCTTAAAACTTTGGAATGATACGAGTGTTTTGATTTTTCCGTTTCGATCATGTAGCCTAAAGTTCATATTGAGAGAAGAAAAATGGTCTGAATTACGAGAAGAATCTGTCCCCTCGTGATTCATTGATACCCGTCCGGCATATGGTAAACGCCATTAAATGAGATCATAAGATTTAATTACAATCCTGAGTAATAAGTATATTGCTTGATAACTTTTTTTAAATTTGCATTTCAATTAAATAATAGTCAATGCAATCAGGACTCAGGTTATTAAAAAAAATATTCACTACTCCTCGATTAAGATAGACCCTAGATACAAAAATATTAGACTGCATTGTTGCATTCTATTCTTGCTCTATCGGAACTAAATGTTATTTCAATATTAGTTATCCGCATAAACATTTGTTGAAATACAGTTTTGTTAACAAAATAAAGTATTATTACTGTTATAATATTGTAAAGGTCATGTGTCTCATTATATATACCTTTTAATAAGTTCAAATTAATTATGTGAAACAAGCGATGTTTAATGAATCACAAAGAACCTGAAGGAGACCGACGAGTATTAAAGACTCATTGTCAGCTAATTATTGATGCATTATTATCGCACGCAATTTTATTTTGTTTCTTAAATATTAAGTAAATTAATATTCTAGTAAACCTAGGCTAAAACGTCATAAAAATTAAAAAAACTCAATAATTTCACAATTTTCTAAAAATTAATGGATATTTAATTTACTATGTCTTACTTTTCTCTTAATCGGAGATTATTTTGATTATGAAAGTTATTTCGCCGCACTAAATACCTCAAAACATCCAGCAACGCAAGAACCAACGATCAAAACATCACTTTTGGCGTCCCAAATCCCAGAAGGAATTTTGATATATTAGGTTTTTATGTGCGAGAGAGAGTGCGTAGGAGTGAGTGTAACTGACACGGACTTAAACAGCCCAATATCGGTTTGAACCCTCGTTCATTCCTTCACCTAAACTCTTCCTTCGAAATATAAATTCAAATGCAGTCTTTACGTTGCTAAAAATGGCTCTGTGAAAACGATTTCGAAATGACAGCGACCGACGGACAAATCGAAACAAACCATAAAGAATGCTACTCATTCTGACAATACTCACCGCTTTATCAGGCGGCGAAAAAATTAAATTGGTTTCATGACCACTCTGTCGTCCACAATCGGCATACGGTTACACGCTCATTGTTATCCGTTCACCTTGGAACGTAGCTGTTGGCCACAACGGAGAGCGAAATTGCGGCAACAAAAATCGGTGTTGGGCGAGTGAGAGGGTGTCCACTTCTGTGAGTGACGTATCGTTCTCCTGTAACGAGGAAAACTCTAAATGAATGGCAAGTTATGACACAGCTTAATGGGCACTAAACAAACTCTGAGATGAACATGGTAATTTGGTCGGAGAATTAGAGGAATTCCGGTGTCAAGCAAAACTTAGAATCACCTTAAGTACCCTCACCTGTATACTTCTTATGTAAACGAACACTGCAAAATATCTGTTAACCCTATCCAGAGTAGAGATCAGCAAAGAGCAGACATACTACCTTGATCAAAAAGTTCCCGGAATAACCACCGTGTGGCGCTCCCATCGTTCCGATTTGAGTTCTGTTTTTTTTGTTAAATTGGTACATCTGTTGTTGATATTCCCTTTAAATCTTAGTGTCATAACTTGACATTTGCAAAAGTTACGTAGCCAAGAGTACATCTATCTCTGTGTGTGTTGGCGATTTTTTACAATTTCAGAAATGGATTTAAATTTGCAACAACGAACTTGTATTAAATTTTGCGTAAAAAACGGATTTAGTGGCGCACCGGTAGACCTTGGACGACATACCATGGTTGCCCTGTATGCGGATGACGCAGCAATAGTGACCACTTCGCGGAGAGCACACATGGCGGCAACATACCTACAGCGAGCAGTAGACAAACTGCTGGAGTGGTACGCCCTGTGGCGAATCAGCGTCAACAGCGCAAAGACACAGACGATTCTTTTTTCACCTGGAGGACTGCGAGAACCAGGAGAAATCCTCGTGGGCACCGAGGAGGCGCCATGGAAGGAAGAGGTGACCTATCTAGGCGTGATACTGGATAAAAGACTGACATTCAAAAGTCACGCCCTCGCTGCCACCAGGAAGGCAAGAGGAAGACGACTACAACTCTCGCCGCTGCTGCGTTCACCGTCCCTCTCTATCAAGACAAAGACGTATCTGTACGTGGCGGCAATTCGCCCAATCTTGATGTACGCTTCACCGGCATGGAGTGGCAGAATGACTCAGACGGCCTTCCACCACTTGGAGGTAACGGAAAGAGGGGCACTCAACAGTGTACTTGGGCTTGGCTGGAACTATGCCGCAGAAATTCTCCACGCCTTAACTGAAACTGCGCCCATTGGAGATGTCATCAAGACTCGCGCGACGGCCTTTTACGAGGAGCTTGAAGGCAAAAAAGAAGAGCACTTGCGGTCGATCAGCGGCTTAAAACCTGTCTCCTGGGAAAGGCACAAACGCCCAAGAGCAGCAACGGGACGGGACGACGACCAACCACCATTGAAAAGGAAAAGGAGTTGATTGGACCTTCCTTCATCGACGGGCTAAGAAGCCGCAAACACAGCAGCTGAATGATTAAATCATCGGGCAGCTGCAAGCCAAGCGTCAAGAGGGAACGTTTTGGCAAAAAAAAGAAGACGGACGTTGGAAATGTTGGAAAAGTGTTTCGGCAACGATTCTCTAAAAAAAACGGTCGTTTACCAGTGGCACGAGCGGTTCAGAAGTGGTCGTGAGTCAATCGAAGATGATGAACGCAGTGGCAGACCATCGACATCGAAAGTCGGTGAAAAAATTGATAAAGTAAAAGAAATGTTGGTCAATAACCGCAAATTAACCATCAGAGAAATAGCGGAGGACTTGAACATTGCCTATGGATCCGCCCAAGACATTGTGGTTAATGATTTGGGTTTCCGTCGTGTAGCAGCAAATCTGGTGCCAAAAGAGGATCTTCTTCTTGTGTTCCACAATTTACACAAATTTTGGTAATCAAACTGCCGTCAAAACGGTACCTTTAGAAAGATTATTTTCCCAAAAATTTGGATAACAGAAGTGGGAGCTTATTTAAGTGGTTATAATATTTTTAAGTTTGCATTTTGTTCAAGGTCTCCCATTTTTTTCTGTAACAAGCGGCTTTTAGATTTTATGCAAATTTATTTAAATGCACAGGATACTCTTTTTTGTTTGGCGGAATATTAATTTTGGCTTTGTTGTAGTAATAAATCTATTTAAAGGAAAATCAAAATTTTCCTCAAAAATCACCGTTAGAAAAAACTGCTTTGGTTTAGTTTCTTTCGATTTTACATCAAGGTCTACTGTCCAAACAGAAATAAAATACTTCAGGTCTTCCATAACGCTAGAGAGCCATATAAAAAGTAAAGTAAACAAGTATGCCTTAGGTTTACAAAATTTTTGAATATCTAACGCCTAAATAAATTAGTAATATAATACTGGTGATTATTTATTCGAATGGAAACAAATACGCTTCACTATTTTCGAAAACATCATTACCTTCTGTCAATGTGCGAGATGATAATATAAGGCTTTAAGTGGTAAACAGGTCATAATGTGAAATATATTAGAAATATATTTACAAAGGAAGTGTAGGTATGTATTACTAAAGTTGATCATTTCACTTAATCAACTCAAAATACACCCATTACTGTCGAATTTCGCTCCCCAGTGCCTTCTGGTTTAGAAGCAGAAGCAGTGTTTACGGTACAAATGCGACAGATATAGCTACCATTTAATATACCTGTCACATGAAAATAAATGTCTGCAAAAGACTCAGAGATCAGACTAAACAATGAAAAACAATCCTCAGTAAAGGAAACCATATAGAAGTTAAAGCACATCTTATCTTATGTACCTCAAAGAGACCTAAGCCATGGGTGATATAGTTAGTGCACCATATCTATACTTCTATATATTATTATACATTTTAAAATTTTGTACTTTTCGGTACTTTTTATGCATTATTATGCAACAAAAATGTAAACTTTTAAAGCAGTAGTTAAAATATTGCTTGTTACCTGGAAAAGTATTTTTTCCTTTAAATGAAATATTTATCTTACTTCAGCGGTACACCCTATTTGTATATTCTTAAATTAAGAAATAAATGGAGGAAATGATGAAAAATGCATGGAAAGAAATTTAGATATGATTACAAATCAATGGAAAATTGATAAAAATAGATAAAGTTGCGCATTAAAAAGCTATTATTGGCCAATCAACCATGCGTTTTAAATAATTGCTGAGCGCATAAGAAAATGAGGGCTATAGCTCTGAGATAAAGATCAATGTAAAGAAACAAATGGTTATAAGGTTTTCGAGAAGAAAGAAGGCTAAGCTAAACATTAACATGCGTATAGCAAGGCAAAAATAAGAGCATGTTGAACAGCTTCCCTATCCTGGAAAGTAAGTTAGTGAAAGTTGAAGGGATATCAGAAGAAAAATTAGGTTAGGTAGAGAAGCTCTCACAAGGAGGGAGCCGATGGAGATACTAAAGCATTGAAACCCAAGTCGTGCGACTTGGTTTATGTAACTATGTCTTAGACTGTCTGCGACGTCGTGGAGACATAGTTTATAAAGATTTTCCATCATTTAATAATTTGCAATGTATCAGTGCAAATTTTTCCAGGAGCGAGTTTAATTTATTCGCAATTTCTCTTTCTAACTCCAAAGTCTTTTTCTAGTCCATCGTAGTGTTTGAAAAAAGTTTTTGAAATCATAAAAAAGGAGTTAAAGATCATAGGTTACTCTAATAGTGATGCCTTTATTAAGCAACTCAAAACAGATCAAATACTTGAATAAGGAGCTTATTTCAGACCTTTAGGGACACAAAGCCGAAGAATATATAGGCCAGCATCTAGGAGGAGAATTCATTTAATTGGTTGAGGGAAAATGTAATGGAATGCTACAAAAGAGATGTCTCCACGCTTCAGATTAATTACCAGATATCTAGGAATAATTGAATATAATATTATTTTATGACGAATTTCACTGAAAAAACGCCAAGTTTGATGAAAAAGCTACTAGAAAAGAATAAGCGTGAAGGAAATACTAACGAAATGAAAATGGAATCCCTTTCAATCACGAAGAGAGAAAGCGAGTCTTAAGGTTTATACATTACTACTTATCTCCACAGTCAAGTAAGATAAACGAAGAAATTATTGTGGTCTCTAAGTATATTTGCAGATTGGAACATAATGAGAAAGTAATGAAATGGACCGAGAAGAAAACAAATGAGGAAGCACTTGGTATGGTGGGCGAAGAGAGGGGTTTGTTGGGAGAAATCCTGTGGAGGCAGGAAAAGTGGATGAAAGTGGTATAGACCGGCAGCGGGATGTTGAAGACTGTAATTGAGGGGAGAATGTAGGGCAAGCGAGGAAAGGGAAGGAACAGGATAGGGATGTTGGACGGGATGAAGGGAGGAAGAAAGTACTCAGAGAAGAAGAGGGACCTGATATAGATATATATAGATTCATGTCACATTACGCAGTCTGATATTTAACAGAATCATAAGTATCATGTAAGGGCTTTATTCCAATTTACTTTTGACACCTATTGAAATATTCCGAGGAAATACATTCATAAATACAAGGATTGAGTATACATGGATTGAACTGTTATAATTTGAAAGCTAAGGCCGAATCGTCTGTCATGATAACATCGAGAAAAATAGCCTTAGCCTAATATTTTTAATAACTAATCGTTATCTATTTCTAATTAGAAAAAATCAGAAACGACCGAAATATCGTTAAATGCATGTACTTTTATATTTCATCAGTTACATTTGAATTTAAATTAGCCTGAAGTTAACTTACGAACGCCTTGTAAAGCTCATTGTTAATAATCATACGTGTTTTATTTAAACTAGTATGAAGTAGGTGAATATTGGCACAGGCTGGCACGTGTTAAGTTTTCATTAAATCAAACAGACGTCGTTTCAAACAAAGTTTCGTGCAACTATATTATCGTTTTAAGACTGACATCAAGTGGCTGGTGTTGCCGTGACTAAACTCCGTGACGTAATTTTTATGTTCTAGATTTTCAACGAGAAACAAAACGCCAAGTGCTTTATACCCAAAAATTCATTTTCCCGGGGTCGTAAGTCGCATAACACGCCCAGCCCTAACAAGTGCCTCCATTTAAAATACCGTTTGGATTAGGAAGCAGAAAATAGCAAGGAAATAAAGTTAACTCTCAACTTGGGCATAGATCTTGGATGACGTAGGGGCTAAGGAAGTTAAAGCTAATGACAAATATGCTCATATATACCAAGAGAGAACCCTTCAAGTTCCACTTCTAGTGTCATAAGCAGCTACTTTTGTTGCCTGTCTGAAAAGAATGAGTCAATATCCGTTGGCCCTTCAAGCACTAGCAGCTCAGCTACTGAAAGTAAGTCAACAATATGCCTAAATTTCCGGTCTTATTAGTTTACCGGCGCTTCACAGCCCACGCTTCGGGAATTTATTCATAAGAACTGTGTCCTTAAGTCTGGCGATTCATTCACGAGGAAAATCTCACCATAAAATTATTATTTCTGAGACACAGGTGCTAACCAATTGCTATTACTAGGGAAGAACAAGTACTTAAATCTATCTATGGCGTTGTCCATCTCTATTATTTTATTCCGTTGATTGAATCTGCCGCAAGGAGTTTGAGCCATGTTTCTTCTGTTTTTCAAGAAACCTCTTATACTGTGTACCTTTCTAAAAGCCTACTTCTTGCTTCACATGCTTCCAGGATAATTTCTCCGACAGACCCGTTACGCTTACTCGGCAAGTATATACTGGTCTATATATATATATATATATATATATATATATATATATATATAAGGTAGGTTTTTGGATGGACACAACTACCAAACAAACATTTTATTGCTCCTAACAAAATACAAAATCCAGTATCCTACTCTATATCAGGTCCCTTTTCATCTCTGAGTATTTTATTCCTCCCTTCATTCCGTCCAACATCCCTATCCTGTTCCTTCCCTTTCCTAATTTTCCTAACATTCTCCCCTCTATTACAGTCTTCAACATCCCACTGCCGGTTAATACCCCCCTCATCCACTTTTCCTGCCTCCATAGGATTTCTCCCAACAAACTCGAGTTCAACCTGCAGTTGAGTTGCAGAGCATTCTAATTGAGGATGGGATATTAAAGTCTGCGATACGGAGAGAAATGTTTGGGTAACGAGGAAGGGGTATGAATGGAATGAACATTATGTACAAAATAAAGAGAGAAAGGTAGCATGTGTAATTGTAGATGGGTTTATTTAAATGTCGGATGTCAGGCAGGGTTTTTTAAGGAGAGTCAGAGAAATATATCTTGGTATCATTGTTCTCTGCCCACCCAAAATCAAGTTTTATGGGTGGAACACCAATAATATCAGTATGCATAAGTAAACTAAAGAATGACTTTATTAAATCTAGTTATTTTTTTAGCCAAATGGATATTGAGATCATAAGCCAGAACTCTCAGTGGAGTGATTGGTAGCGAACGATATTGTTTGTGTTTCCCTTTTTTCTTAAAATAAGAATGTTTGTTTAGACTTTCAACGTCTTAAGGTGAACCATTACATGCAGTTATGTGTTAAGTAAAATTAGTTAAGATGTTTACATATATTAGGAGAACAGGAGATTAGGTCTACCTTACGTGGCTTGGTACATCATCAGGTAAATAATTAAAATGGATTAATTGTTACTTTTACTAGCGAAATAGATTGATTAATGGTATACTAATTACTGCCATGAAAAGAAAAAAACATTATGGACTTGAAGGCTCCAGTACCAAAAAATGAATAAATCCTTATGCAAGTGTTATTAAGAATCAAGTACCCGATTTCTTAAAGTTATTTCTTAAACTTAACTCAGAATGTTATTCAGATCCAGCATCGAAACTGTAGAATATTAATTAACATATCTATCCTAATATTAACAATTATCGGGAAACTACCTATTCTAAGTTTTAGCGATGTTACGGCAATAGTATTCTTTCTCCGATACACTACCCATTTCAGGGGCTGAGAATTATTTAAGGGAATATATATATATATATATATATATATATATATATATTCAAAAGATTCCGGCGAGATATAGAAGTTCGTCGTTTCTGGAAAAACAAATTTGCATTGTTCCACAAATTCATTGGCAACATGCAACGCGTGTAGTTTCACAAAACCATCATAAGATTGTACGTTAATAAGACTATAAGTATTGTCCCTGATGACGGTTCTGTGAACCACAACGCGTAATACGTTACCGTTAAACTTATGAAAAAGTGCAAGTTTGTTTTTTTTCTCAACTTATAAACCTGTATATTATTATTCTACTGGTTAAGGTAGTTTTTACCGTTTATGTTAGGGCACAGACTGTAAAACAGTACAACGATGCATTTCGTTACCTTTCATTGCAGACTGAATAAAATGAAGGGGTCCAAGAGGAGAGAAAATGAAACAATTTTTTTAAAGAAGAGAAAGCAAGAAAAGGGAAATATGCTGTTACATTTAGCGTAAGTATTTTATTGGAAAACAACGACATAACCATGAGTCTCCGTGACGTTTTAAGCCAAACATGAGGCAACAACCAAATGCAAATCTAGAACGCAAACAATTCTATAGATGATAAAATTACTATCAAATCCAAAACGCCTATTTTATTCATTGCAAAGACAAAATCCAGCTAAGAAAAAAGTTTAAAAGATGCATGCAACAATAGTCTCCAAAGAAACACCATCGCTCATTGCCAACACGTCTGGCAGTGATGACTAATTTTCGTTAGTAGAGTTTAAGCTAGCGTTTTATTTCACCTTTTTGGCATATAATCTCTCTTTGAAGTTATCTGAACAGCAACATTAACTTCGACTCTATTTTGGAAGAGATTTGGAATGAAATATTCTTGTCCAGGGTTATTACCTAACTGTCATTGAAAAGGGATAGAACTCTGAAAATGACTGCACCCTTCAGAAATTTGATCACAAGAATATAAATCCGTCAGCTGAGTTTTCTCAAGGCTGAATAGGTAAACGAATCGGGAGGGTACAAGTGGGAGGATACTATTTCGGCGATACGGAGAGCGCATGCTCTTATTTTACCTAATCAAAACGACGAAATAGCAAATATCGTACGGCTTCCAGCTGCGCACTGTCACCGCGGCAAAATAGTAGAAATCCTTTGGTTTCCAATTCGCCAGTCACTTATGTCCTTTCGTCAGGAAGTTTGACAGGATGCTTTAATGGGAATGAGAATGGTGTAACGATCATGCACACTTAAATGACATGTTTGTCTGTATCCGTTGGGCATTTTTACTATCCTAAAACTTATATTTATTATGAACTATTTCATGCTAATTTCTGTTACATTTTAAACACTAACTTGGAAATAAGAGCACAGTAACGGATATCGTAATTAAATAAGGTGGATTTGATTAGCCATAAATTATTGGTATTTTATAATTGATTTAAATGTTTGTCGAATAAAGACTGAACAACGATACATTTCTTTGCCCCTGTTAACGACACAAACTCTGCCATTTGAAATTACAATAAACCCTTATTAAACAGAACAATCTTTCTCCCTCCTTTCATTCCGTCCAAGGTTACCGTCCTACGATATTCCCTTCCTCGCTTGCCTAATGTTCTCCCCTCATATCACATCTGCGATATCCTATCGCCAATTAAATTTCTTTTCTTAAATTTCCTTCTTCATTCAAATTTTCTTCAAAAAATCTCCACTCTTCATATTCACCCTAACTAACAATTGTCTATAATTCCTCTTCTTATGCCCCTACTAGTTTGAACATTTTGATTCAAAACACTTTCAAGATAGGTAAACTGTTCTACCTGGTGAGTTAACGACCTACTATTTTTTCTCAACTTTGCTCTTCTCTTTTCTAATGCTTCACTTTCTTTCACTTTTGTTTACAATAATTGTTATTGCATGACTATGTCAAATTATATCCAATGCTCTCAACAATGATTTAATCACTAGGCGAACTCGCTGACTAAAATGCCTATACTTTCCTTATCCATCAGGGCTGCATTCTTTCTACTCATTTTTTGCTTTTTTAAGCTAAAGTTCCCGCTCTAGCACACTCAAATATACACGCTCGCATTGCAAGATAATGAAAAGGCGAAGCCCCCAATCTCGTTGGAGGTTCATCTATTCACAGTAGAGGTACTGGATCTCATACTCGAGGAGATAGTGGCGATCCAATCTAGATACAATCACCATTTCATATTCTTGAAGTTGGCAACCGAAGCTACAGTGACTACAATTGTGGACAATACTCCGCGTACACTACCGTTTCCTACTTTAAGTGACCAGAGGACGACAATTACTATTTACGAGACTTCCGGAAGTTCTTGTGATGTCAGGATTCTATGTCTCCCCGTAGAGACCCAGTTCTCTGCTGCTGTTCTGCTTCCGTCAGTCCTCCGCATCCACTGGCACTTGGAGGTAAATTTAAGCGCAAGTGTAAATCGTCAACGTAGGAAAGATATGTGAAAAAGAGCAGGACAGAAGACCCCAAGACCGATCTATAAGTATTTTAAGTCCCTGCCACCTCGCCTAGACTCACACGGCCTCTGGTCTCCGTCTCCGTGACCCCGTGGAATGAGAAGGGGTAGTCTTTCGCCTCCCTTCTCCCTCCCAGGTTATCGATGCCCTTGTCTCAAAATCCTTGCATCACAAGCTACAGAAACCCAAAAATTTCTACTGATAGGTAAAGAGGATTCATCTGATTGCAATTGTTTCCCGTGTCCAAAGGTTTGCCCCTTGAGTCGTTTATCATTGACAATTAAAGAAGCGTCAGTGACCCCATGAGTGGACACATATACAAGTTTCCCTACGTAAATATCCCAGGTACACTATCGTACTTCTCCACTGAGGACAGCCAAGGCATCGACGATCTTCTCAGCGTTCCTCTAGAGGCGGACTACATCGAACTATCTCCCCTGATTTTCCCGACCACTCCCCTTCGGTAGATCATCCCCAGTCTACCACTCCCCCTCTCCCACCCCAAGGTCTCCTCCTGCCACGTGACGGCCCCCATCGGTGCTCTCTCGAAGAATGCTCTCCGTTGAATGATGCCGAATTACCCGTTCTACGAGGAAACCACGGCTGGCTCTTGCTCTTCAGACAAAGTAGGGAAGAAGGGATGCAACGACATGTCGCGCCCTCGCTCATCGACCCTTTGGACGAGGCGTTTCAGGAAGTGGCGAATCACTCGTCACCCGGGGTCGAGTCACGACCGGAGTAACGTTAGATAAGGTCAGAACTCCATTAACTAATGTCCGATACCAACCCGGTACCGGACACATTTCGTCTGTGGTTAAAGAGTCTATTTTGCAGAATGACTGTAGTATCATCGGTAATTTCAACCCTATTATCGAAAATTTCTTACCAGTCATAATGATTCATTGCAAATTAAAATCTCCCTTCTATTTTGTGCGTTCCTTGCTTTCCTTTCTATGTTTCCACAGTATACATGGTCACATCTACTGCGTGTGTGTGTGTATATATATATATATATATATATATATATATATATATATATATATATATATATGCATACGTGTGTACGTGTGTGCATAGAACACATAATTTGTGAACTGAAATTATGCATGATGCAAACAAACTGTAACATCCTAAACCCAATAAAATATTTTATATCATAACTCAAGTGGTTAGAGCATTAGGGCAATTCGAAAGAATTGGGGTTAATTTTCCTGTCGACGGAGTATTTATGCACTTATGACCTTTTCGAGTCTACCTTCCCCACATCTCCTGTTTTTGTCTTTTAAATATTTACATATCATTTTTCTTTATATCTAACTCCACCTGAATATATGTAAATATATATATATATATATATATATATATATATATATATATATATATATATATATATATATATATATATATATATGTAATTTCTTTATAAATAAGGTCTAATAAGTCATTCTTATAATTTTTTTGTCATATTCATCATTGATCTTAATTTCCTATTGCTATTATCATGTTTCATTCAAATTAAGCCTTATAAGACAGTGCTGTAAAAAATCTGGTTTTGGATCATGTACAGTTTAGTAATTTTGTGGAAAATGATTTTGAACCCATAGTTAATGCGTAATTTTCTTTTTTTATGTATCTACAATGAAATACAATTTTTATATAGTCATGGCTGCCCAAGAGTTCATCTTTACTTAGACACCGCTCCTAATAATCATCTTGATTAAAAGAGATGAGTAATCGTATGCGTATGAAAAGTAAATGTTGTAGAACTTGTTTATGATAACTTTTTTAAATGAATAATTATGCTTACCACATTCAATTTTATTCACAAATTATATAATTGCCTTTTTCCACCAAAAAAATGTAATTGGGTGATAAATTGCATTTTAATGGACATATTTATACTCCTAAAAAGGTTTTCTACTGTACTCTTTAGAATACAAGAGTTATTATGCGAAAGCAAGAAATTAAGTTGTCATGGTTAACATAATATCTGTGTTCCATTATATATCCCTTGAGTGAGCTATTATTTACAGTCTCAATGTCTTAATGCACATAAAATTTCCAATTAATATGCCAATGAATGATACAAAAAAACGCTTATTCTGCCTAATTATTAGAGCAATATCTTAAAATTACACCCATAAATCTGGGAAAGGAGGCTCAATCATTAGACCAGACAGTATTATCTTTATCAGTCTTTGCAGTTGTAAAACGAGTAGCATTATATAAAAGCAAATTCCTTCTGGTTTATTGTAGAAAAAAGAGAAAAGTTATCCCATTCATTGATATCAGATATAGAGGAAAAACTTGCATAAAAAACTCTTGTTTTATCTAAATTTTTACATAAGTATAACCTCCGGTATGTTTTCATGTGTCATATTGAAATGATATTTTTTTTTTTTATACCCGTTTAGGTAAGTTTTGGTTGGAAAAAATAATGCCATTACTCCTAACGGTAAACACAACCTAAAATGAGGCACATAGTCATTCATCTATTTTTATACTTAATTCCTCCCAACATTTCGTTCAACAACCTTTTCCTATTCCGGATCCTTTCTCTTTTGCCTAACATTTTTCCCTCTAACACGGTCTTCAAAATCCCATCGCCAATCAAAACGCTCTGAATCTAGCTTCCCAGCCTCCTTTTGACTCCTCTCACCAATCCTCTCTCCTCAGTTACTATACACAGCACCTTGTTTGTTTCCCTTTTAGTTCACTTAACCTTTTCCATCCTGCTCCTCACTCACATTTCAAAAGCCTTCAATGTACTTCTATCATTCTGCTTCAATGACCATGTTTCCTTGGCTCAAAAATCTACGCTTCATATCAAAGTTTTAACAAGCCTTTTCTTTATATCGTTTCTGTTATCCATTCTCTCCTCCTTGCCAAATATTCTTTGCCTTTTGCAAGTCTTCGCATAATGTTCCCACTACTTTGATCATTTTGGTCCAAAACACTTTCGAGATACGTTTGCTGTTTCACTTGCTCTAGTTTTTGCCCTTCCATTTTAACGATTCACTTACTCGTTTCCATTTGTTTTATTTATAAATTTTCCTAAACCCTTTGATATATTTACATGTATTCACATTCCATATCTATCAAACTTACTCTCTGATGAACTCATCAAAGTTTACAAACCCTTGGCTGACTGACAAACCAAAGTTTGGTTGCAACAAATTCAGAGTGTAAAAATCATTCGCTTTGCCTTGGATTCGAACCCAGATACCTCAATATCCGGTCGAGTGCTTTAGCCAGTTAAGCTATCAAGGCGTCCTCTTATACTCTGAAATTTTTGGGCTTTTAAAGAAAAAAGATATTGTGACGAAATACCGTACATAAAATGTCACAGGAATTCGTAGTAGTGCGCGACGCGCCACTGTACACGAGGTTAAAGCCAACTTCAAACACTTAGGCTGTTTAGACCTTGACCAATTTCCAAACAAACTGCGGGAAATGCCGCAACAGTAACGTTTAACGGAGTCATCCCCTAATGTGCATTTAAATGCAACAATTACAGAGTGTAAAAATCATTCGCCTTAACTGGGATTCGAACCCATATCCCTCAATATCCGGTCGAGTACTACTTGTGAGATAATTACTTGTCCTCACATTTTTACCATAAAATAAAATACCAGTATGCCGTTTAAACATTATGTCATGCAAATAAAAATTAGACAAAATGCAAATATTTGACAAAAATCATCGATTAGACAATTGGGCATCATGAGTTAAAATGCTTCCATGAAAAAATACAAACCATTACACTATTTTGCTAAAAAAAGGCTAAATTATTAAACATATTACAGAGGTTTCTATGTTGAAAATAGAAGGTTAAGCATCCAATAATTAATCAAAATCTGTGCTACATCTCGGAATTTGACACTTACGACAAAACATAAAGGCATGCATACGAGTGAGTACACACTCTAAGAGAAATACTCGGGGATTTGAGTTCCTCTCTCTCAAACGAATGAAACACAGAGAGTAGTAGACAAACAGATTAATCTCCCAGCAGGAACTGTTCCTGTAGGTATATATTTATGGCTTACGTCAACCTCCCCACCCCGAACACGGTATGGAGACGTAAAATGAGATCAGTGAAATGAGATAAATGATTACCGCTCCAAAACTTTAATAATCATCTCGCAGCTTTGTCGAAAGCGCAAAGATGTGTAGTCGAATGAATAGGAAGTAACGACTCTATGAAGATAACCCACGAGAAAGGATGAGATTGGGAAGGAAAGGTGGTGGGATGAGCAATAGCAAGATATAAAAAGAGTGGAGATGTAGGGAAAAAGAGTACATCAACTCCCTTTTTTCACCGCGGGGAGAGACCATCGAAAAAATTATATGCGTGTATATATGGCGAGATAAGGCGTGGGCATCCACCATTTGCAAGCGAATTACGAGGTAATGGAGAGCAGAGAGGTTTAGCGAGGGAGGGTGTGATTGAGTGATGCGGGAGAAAGAGAGAGGGATGGAATGCCGTGGAGATGTGCTGATGGCTGTCACGGGACGAAGTGTCGCCTCGCTCACACACACACACACACAAACACACACACACACTCTCGCCGAGCACGAAAGTCCCAGGCGCTTATGAGGACCGCTTTGAAAGGAATGAAAGACGTTGAAAGGCTCTCTGTATACATTTGTGCAGTCATTTATTTATTTCTCCGCTCTCACACCAACCCACCCCACCCTAGCGAGAAAGCGAGCGAGAGACGGATGGACGGAAGGGGAAGGGGAGGATGGGTGGCGGGAAGGGGAGGAGGCGGGATGGGGAGAGCGAAAAGGAAAGAGGATGAAAGGAGAGAGAGAGAGAGTCCGCGGGAGAGAAGGGGAGAGAGAGGTTGACGATCAATCAGTCACGTGTCTACGCGCCCAGCGTGATGACGTGGGCTCAACAAAATATATTTTATACGAATAAACAAGAAAATTCGGGAGGGAGATACGGATGTCGGTGGTTGAGGGAAGCGGGAGGGAAAGAGGAAGGTTTGGATGGAGGGGGTTGAGTCGGAAGAGTTGTGTTGTGAGTGGTTGGGAGCAGTGGGGAGGAAGAGGGCCGCAGCGGGTGGCGGATAGGTGTCAAGGAACCGAAGTGTGTAGGGGAATGCGCATAAAATATTCGGGAGCGTGGCAGAGGAACCAGCGGTTGGGACGTGGCTCGGGGTTTAGGCCGGAAGGAATAGGTGGGGAGGGAATAAGGAAGAAAGAGGGAGGAGGTAAGGTGAGAACTTGTTACGCCTTTGATGCTAGAAGTTTTTAGGTGACAGTGATTTCTTCTGGGCGAAAGGAGCAGCAAAAAAGAGTAAACTTAGAAAACTAGAGAGCCTAGTATGGAGCGTGCGCTTTCCTAAAATAAGGGGCTCTAATGACACCCGAACGTCATAGTTATTCTTAGAAATCCATGCCTAAATTGAATAACCTTTGAATCCGGGAAAATGGAGGGATTTGTCCTCCAAAACACTTTCTGGAGCATTTTTTCATGTTTCTCGAAATCTGAGAGTATTCATTTTCCCTTATTTTGGCCGTGGAAGCCTAAATCTATTCATTCAGGGAAGAGGTACGCGTGATGCCATTGTAGTAATGAGATTATTGATCGAGATGAACATAGAACACAACCAGGAGGTATTTGCCTGTTTCGTAGATTTCGAAAAAGCGTTTGATAGAGTAAATTGGGAAAAACTAATGAGTGTATTGCAGAAAATAGGAATAAATTGGAAGGAAAGGAGGGTAATCCGCAACCTGTACACGTCTCAGACTGCTCAAGTGCGAGTTCGGATGGGCAGTGTTAGGAAGAGGTATAAGGCAACGTTGCCCAATGTCACAATTGCTGTTCACCTTGTATGCAGAGGAAATGATTAAAGAGGCATGGGAAGAACTGGAGGTAGCAATGAAAGTGGGCGGGGAATTCGTAAAATCAGTTAGGTTTGCTGATGGCCTAGCTCAAATTTGTCAGTTAGTCATGGGATTGCAAGAATTGGTCAGTGAATTGGAAATTCAGTGCGGATGCGGATAGAAACGGGATGAGAATCAATATAAATAAAACAAGGGTTATTCGATTTTCAGGAAAAGAATGAGTTAAGCTAAAAATTAAAATATGAGGGCAAAAACTAGAGCAGGCAGAACGGTTTGCATATCACGGAAGTGTTTTGGACCAACACGGTCAAAATAGTAGGGAAATAAGGAGAAGAATTTCGCTACGCAAAGAGTCTTTAACAAGGAGGAGGGAGTTGATGACAGGGACGTTTAGTAAGGATGTTGAGAAAAGACTCGTAAAAACTTTGATATGGAGCGTAGCTATGTGCGGCGCGGAAACGTGGCCATTGAAGCAGGAGGGTAGACGTAGATTGGAGGCTTTTGAAATGTGGGTTTGGAGAAGAATGGAGAATGTGAATTGGACCAAAAGGAAGACAAATGAGGAAGTACTTGGTATGGTGGGCGAAGAGAGGGGTTTGTTGGGAGCAGGAAAAGTGGATGAAGGGGGTTTTGACCGGCAGTGGGATGTTGAAGACTGTGATAGAGGGTAGAATGTTGGGCAAAAGAGGAAAGGGAAGGAACAGGATAGGGTTGTTGGACGGGATGAAGGGAGTAAGTAAGTACATGGAGATGAAGAACGACCATATGTATAGCAGGTTGCTGGATTGTGTTTTTTACAGAGTTACAAAGTATGTATTTGGTAGTTTTGTCCATGCAAAACCTGCCTTAACCGGATAACTTGATAAAAAAAATATTAAGCCAAGTCTCACATTATACTTAACATGGAATAGACCCGTAGAAAGTACTAGTGCGGCGTTTTTCCTTTGTTAATTTTCAATTATCAATAACAAATAAACCAGAGTAATCAGTTTTAAATATCAGAAAACATTTTAATGCTAGATTTGGTGTCGTAAAAGGAAACTGTATGTTGGCGTTCACATGGAATCTATTTAGGCAATATAAATAATTAAAATCTGATGTAGATATAAATCAAACTTTGAATATAAATAAATTACTAAGAATTAAACTC
This sequence comes from Hetaerina americana, assembly GCF_022747635.1. Classification (NCBI taxonomy): domain Eukaryota; kingdom Metazoa; phylum Arthropoda; class Insecta; order Odonata; family Calopterygidae; genus Hetaerina; species Hetaerina americana. Next base: position 8,875,943 of record NW_027286730.1, read on the forward strand.
CGGGGAGAACATAACTAATAAATTCAACTTTTGTAACCGTTATTGGCGAATTTAAAGAGAGGATTTAAAGATAACATGACAAAATAGAGCTTTCCATACAGTTTGGAAACGTAAATTTGACTAAAAAATGAATGCCCTATAAATCCTAAAAGTTTGTTCATGTGGTGTTCTGAACTTAATATTTAAGTTTTCACGTAACGCAGCATTAGAAAACCAAGAATTTATAAACTAAAAATTACAAACTAAGAATTTGTTGAAGCAAGCAATAAAGACAGGAGAAAATGTGCTCCACTCTGTCGTGATACTATATCAATTTAGTAAATACCTGTATTGTGCATGAACTACTCCTGAGTTCTGGTGTATTTGCTTTGAGACAACTGGACCGTTTAGTTAAGGTTTCGTCTAAAAGACTTAGAACTGGAAAAGGGAAATATACGTGCATGGAGTGATGCAGAGGTGGATGATATAAATAGAATCTGGACGAGAGAAAACAGAGCTTTTTTAGCGTTTAATATTGGCCGACAGTTGTGGAATGAGAAGCCAAAAGCAGGGAGAGCTTTGAAAATGCCGGATGTAAAAAATGAAGCGTTGTTGCTACGCCACGAAATTGAAGAGTCCAATGGGGGATGGGGGACATTATGAAATGCTTCCGAGGAAGGAGGTAGGAAAATAACCTCCCACATCCAACCCATTTGACCATCCCCCAGGGTTTTATTCCAGGCCTTCCCCAGCTCTCACCCACCGCACTCCAAGCATTTATTCCACTCCTTATCGTATCGGCAGCCTGTTGCCCTTGTCTTTCTAACTCTCCTCTGAATTCATCACGTGCCCCCTGCCCTTTTGTCTCAGAAATATCCGTTCCACGGCCGTTTATGTAGAGGCCGAGCGTATTATTTGAGGCGATTTACCCCCTCCTTCGGCTAATATAAAAGTGTTATCGATGTAAACAGCGGGACCTGGGAATGGCTCTATATTTTATTCAAGTCACGGCTGGCTGGGCCAAGATGCCAGTAATGGGGAAAGGATTCACTTTCCTGTGCCGTAAAGAATGACTGCTACCAGACGCTCATGCGAAAATGGGTCCATTTGGTGGAGACATGCAGGGGAAAGATTTAAGTGTATCTTAATTTGAAATCTCACTCAAGGGAAAATTCTTTCCAAGTTAATTTCTTTATCTCAGTTCATTTTTGCCATGGGGCCAGCCCTTTTCAGGCTAACATGCAATGTGGAGAAGGAAACGCCCATGAAAGTGATACACGATGGTCTCAGCAATCCAAGATTGCATAATATTATAGAATGATTTTATGGCATTTAATTATGAATAAAATATATTCAGTGTAATGGTGTAACATGTAATAGATCTTATGTATCATCTGAAAACTGAAATATCTCTAAGTTACACCACCAATTGTTGCCAGGGGTTTATTTTACCCGATAAAAGTTAAAATTTGTTTGTTCCAATCTCATTATTATTTTTCCTCCCGTGTTTTATTACAGAATGGCTTTATGTGTATTAATGATGAATTAATATATTTTATTTCAGAAATTAGTTTAAGGAGATGTTAGCCAAGAATGTTTAGCTAACAAAATCATGATAGCATTTAACTTCGTCAAAGGAGCCACTGGGAAAACATCGTAAAAAACACTCATTAAATTCCAGAGAAAACAGTTCAACACAAATATACCCTTTGAGAAGTTGACGTTTGATTTAAGACAACTGGAAAAGGGGAATTGGAATGATTTGTGCTATCGGAAAATCAGGAGCAATATATTCCTCTGAGTGCGGGTATTTTGGAAACAAAAAGACTACTTTTGTAACGTTGGCGCAAGTGCTTTTCGAGGTCAGAGTCCTTTGACGCTTGGGAATGATTTATTGCACGCTTCCGGGCTGTAAATGGCGAGTGCGTAGAATTCGGGTAAATGGTAACGCTCCTAGAACGATGAAAGCTTGAAGTATGATTGAGTATTCACACTGAAAACACTACGAGAGTTCAAATTCGGCACATCATTGGAAATCTGCAAAAACTTTAACGGTAAAAGGGCGCAAGTCAACATAGGGTATAACATCAGCAAAACACTTAAGAGATTCAAATATGATCACAGTTTACCTATAAAAGAAAAACTATACATACATGCATACAAGCTAACTAGTGAGAGCCTGATTAGTAACTTTCTGTCGTGCATTGTTCTCAGTAATTGATTTCAGAGACGCCATAAGTTTTAAAAATACTAATTATAGATAACGATAAGCTAATTACAATCAATTATAATAATCTATAATTCCTTTTATCAGAAGAAATTAAAGTTGTGCATTTGTTTGTTTGAATCGTGCATAGTTTCCACATCAAGTATTTAAAAATTATGAGCAAAAACCACGCCAATGGCTACACCCTAATTTCTCATATTTAAACCATTCCCATTGACCGAACTTCCATATTGGACGAAAATAATGCTTAAGCTGTAAGGGATGGGAATTTGCTGAATCCCAAATTTTTTTACACTAAATTTAAAATAAGTTAAGTATTCTTACATCTGCAATACCCTGACATACTATACTCTCATACTCTCCTCTACACCAAAGATATATATATATATATATATATATATATATATATATATAATTATATATATATATATATATATATATATATATATATATATAATTCCTTACGAGGGATCACTTTTGAACTTATTATTATATTTTGTCACCTATATTGCCGCTACTTCACCAATGGTCTTACATTAAAGCAAACATTTCAGAGTGGAATATTACACTGGCTTTAATAAAAACTCGTAGATTATTAAACAATAATTCTACAGGGATGTTATTTCTATAGGCCTTGAGTAAATAATTTTTGTGTTCTTTGTTTAGAACTCAATGATTTTGATGACACAATGCCGAAAAAATTTGGTTCGAGGTTCAATATACGATTCCGGCAATATTGTGAATGGCACATGAATGATATACATGAATATATATTTAACATCCGTTAAGATATATCCCTCCAATTAATGCAAGAGATGTAATCGGTTATTTAGCCTACGCTCAGTAAGTGATTCCCAGCACAGGACCTCCAATGTTTTTGATACCCATGAGAACGTTTTACAAATCTCGTTCCTCTACGCTGCACACGAATCAATGCTGTAATCAACCCAACTTCATGAGAATGACATAAACTAGCAGCATATTGTAAATGAGGCCAACCGGTGACAGATAACATTTCTGCTCTGAACTATTAGGACAAAAATTGCAGTTGTAGGTCGTTTCTCTCTTGAGCAGTTTTTTCCAGTCGTTGTGGGAAGCATATTATTGAGTGTTCTAAGGAATTTTATTGTACGCTATGCGTTGTTGAAATGCCAGCTCCTCGTCTTCTTTTTGCCGAAATGTTCCCCATCGACGCTTGTCTTCCAGCTGCCTGATGATTTAATCATTCGAATGCTGTGTTTTGCAAATATCTTTCTCCATTTTACAAGTTTTAAGTATCTGTTGGAAACCAGGCTAAAAACTAAGAAAAAGAACAGACTGACTCCTAGTACCATTGTGAAAGACGACCGAAATATCGAAGTGAGGTCTTTTGTGCAAATAATGTGGTATGATCACTTTCCCTACTACCCTTTCCTCTAGTGTCCTCGTTCATTTCTCCTTTGGCGGGTGATTTAACTCCCAAACGCCATCTTGTGACCGAGTAATCGTTGGAAGAATAAATCCCCCGCAGGTTACATTGCTATTTACGTTTCCACGATAATTCAAGTGGTTAAAATTATCAGCTTGGCAAGTCGAAGATCCTTGGTTCAAGTCACGAGCTACGAACCTTTTTTTATGCATGTTATCTCCTTGATTCCACCTTCCCTACGATTTCTGCGATCGTATAAATTAATGCAGACACACATTCAAAAACACAAAAACATACTTTTGGATAAAAAATTGAAAATCAATAAAATACAATTCATATTAAGGATATTATTAAAACATACGAAAATAAAAGAGCAATCCGAAATATGAACTTAAGTCCAGGGGATCATTCCACTTTCGCTTAACAATAGTATGACATCTGAAAAGTAAATTTTATGCCCTATGGTGTTATATTTGTACACACCCACACACACGAGTATTACACAATATATATTATATTTCAAAATGTAACAGCAAAATATAATAAACCTTTCATGCTACTTTATGGCGAAGCAAAACTTTTATTAGTTAAAGTATTGGCCATCTTTCAAAATATATAGCCATCACAAATGGTCCTCTTGAGCATGCAAGTGTTTCACATACTATATGACTCAAAACTGTGAACAAACTTGAGCTTACAGAGGAATGAATAATGGATTAAAAATATCCCCTGAGGTTACTACACCATTCCCAAAGGCCGGAAATCAGACAAATATCCATAAAAAATGTAGTAGTGGGAAGCTGCTTTTTTATATATCAGTTCAATAAATAATGAATTTGCGAGACTTGAAATGTAGGCAAATAATTTTAATAGAGAAAATAACATTTTAATATTTCAATAAATATAATTCAACTAATTAACCCTCATGTATATAGGAATCGAATAGTGAAAGTGGAAAATATCTAGATTAAGAAGGTAAAATAATTAAGTTGGAATTGGAAGTGCACACTGATGTTTGTAGACAAACGAAACATCACTAATTATTTCCAAGTGTTTGGTTAATATGGACTATATTTGCCCTAGCTCTGACATTTCACTCAAGTGACATCAAAAAATCATTCAATTATATGAAATTTCTTCCCTATATGATTTCCGCTAAGCCGTATTTTGTTTAATATATCATATATTTATCATGTATAAATAGTCAAATTTCACTTGAACAACTTTCCTTAAATAAGCAATATTAATAAAAAATGTCAATAGTGTACGATATTGCATACGTATACATATATTGCATGCGGTTTCCTGCCTAAGAGTGTTTCCAATTATTTGCTTTCATTAGAAAATAATGTCAGTTCATGGGAAACTAATTGAAAACATAGAGGTACTGAATTATATGCATACATTTTTCAGCATACCATAACAGTCATTTGAAAATTTTCTAGAATACAGTGCATAACACGTTTTTTTTACCAAATTAGCTTAATTCACTTTATAAACCACAGGGATGTGCAAACCTTGCACTCAAGGCAATTAATCTCAGCATATGTAGTAACATGTACCGGTAAAACATAATACAAATGTTAAAAAATATTTTAAGTTCATGTTAAAAAGTATTTCAAAGGCTTAATTTGACACGGAAATCTTGAAGCATGGTATTAACTCCTAAGAAATATTTAGAAATATTTGAACTAATGAAATATTATATAGAAATATTTTAACTTTTGAAAATATAATTTTGCAACTCCAATAACCCTTCTCTTCAATAAGGTTTTAAACTTTCCCACCAATTATAGGTAAAATGGGTTTTAAAATGTCAGCCAAATGAGGAACAAAAAAACGTAGTAGTAGTAGTAGTATTTAGGGGAGGCGACCGACGGCTGAGGCCATTTGCGCCATGGGGGATGGACAGGAAAGGATGAAGGGTGGAGAGAAACCCGGCGTCGTCATTAGCCTACTCTTTACGAAAGGCGCCAAGGGGTACGCAGCTTCGCGTCCCATCCGACGGACGGTGTACTACATCAAAGTGCCCCCCACAAAGCACCTCAAGTAGGGATCAAGATACCTCTGAAAAATGTTCAACACCGCCGGGATTTGAACCTGGGCCCTCTGATAAAATAACGTTTATGTAAAAATAGTGTCGCGGGACACGAAAGTTTTGAAGCAGTTATGCTTTTCATTCATCCTTTCGAATCATTTATTTCCACCAGCTCACCTTCATTCAGAAAGCTCTATGCGTACCATTGTTAAAGAAAACATGTAGAGGAAGAATTAATGGCCTGTGATTAAATTTGAAAAGAAGATAATGGTAAATGCCTTTGCAAGGTAAACGGAAAAGATTTTCTGGTAACCAGATCATTTGAAGAATTACAATAAACCAATTCTCGGATTGATAAGTTATGGTGATTTTGGAGTGAATTTTAGTAATACGTTTAAAATGGGGCAATTACCGCCCAATGGTTTATCGAAGAAAATAAAGGGTCTTAATATTTCCAAATTTGCATGTTTCAGCGCTGGAAATAATAGGACGAAAGGCGCAAGTACTTTAAATGACGGCTGCAATCCCGACCAGTCCTTTCGGCTCTCTGAACGGAATATTTACGGCTCAACCCCCTTCCCGGTCTGTTCTTCCTGCACCCACTTCATCGCGAGGCGCTTTTCTCGGGCCATTTGGCCCCTTTTATCCCTCTTTCTCCTCTCACCCAAATTCCCACCGTCTTACCCTATGACCCTTTAACTCCGTCAACAATCTCCTCCCAGGCCCCTAGTCCCCCGCGGTCCACCCGCCCAGCCCTCCACGTGGAACGTCCACAAGACTAACCCATTTCACTTGGCCCGGAGTCGCGAACCTCCACGTTCCCCAAACCTCCCTACTCGATCCTCTGTCGCACACACACCAGACGCCCTTCCCCACTTCCCGACACAAAATCCACAAGGGGAGTAGCTCCGTCCCCCAACCCCGTCTAATCCCTCCTCCTCTCCGCACTATCCCTCGCATCCTCCCCGAGTTGGCCCAAAGCCACGGACCCCCGCGCCCCTGAAACCTCTTCCGAGATCCATTTCTTCCCCCTCCTTCAACCCCTTGTCCTCCCACAGGGGTACGCACAAGAGGGGCCACGTCGCCGCTGCTCAGCGTGCTTCAGCCTTGGCCCCGTTTAAAGTGATGTGGACGCAAACGGAAATGTTTGATTCTCTCCGGAACGACCTCAGGGAGAAATTTTGCTGAAACGGTTACGTCAATGAAATTGCGTTCAATATATTGGCTATGATATTGAACTCCACTGTTTTAATTAATATGGCTGCATTTTTGAATTGCGTTAGTTCTTAAAATGACAGAATTCGTGAAATTACGCCCAAGATTAGCGAGTATTGGACCTTCGAAAATCTGTGTAGGTATCGTACAACAAAGGGATGAATATGATGAATAGAAAGCTTGTGTGGCGGTTTTGGATATTGTCGTAGTGAACGAAATATGGAGTCAGATTTCTCACCGGCCTCCTCCACGCCTTAAAATCATACCTTACCCACCACTTCAATGACTACAATAAAACAGTCCTGTAACGCTGAATTGCTTTCTCCATGTGATCACCTCTTGTTCCTTCACGGAAGTTACTTATTCCTATCCCTCCCGTCGCCCATGGCCGAGTTCCAATTTCTTCACATTTTCAAATTTTTCCTTCCAGGGGTACCCGCTACAATTTCCTCTGACTAGTCCCTGTCAAATTTCTTCCTCTTTTTAATGCTGCATGGCATCTAGATTTGAGCAATGACCTAGGTCTTTGGTTCAGCTTTTATATCAACTAATAATATTCTACCAATCACTTGCTCCATGTTTACTGCTCTTCTTTATAACTTTTTAATGCTACGTACGAGCCTGAGCCTCGTACTAAGCGTCTTTCGCTGCACTGAATCGAAGTCCTAGGCAGCATATTACATTTAAAAGATATCTAAAAATATGAAAAGACTTGCATAAATTTTGGTGAGATAAAGTGGTATTTGGCATAGAATCTAAGGTATCGCAAAGCTAAAGAGTAGGTGTCTCAAGAAATGTAAGAAAGGAACTTATGACTAAAATATGACGGTTCTTGAAGATAAAACCGTTGTTGGGTTAGAAATGCTAAGATTTTACTTTATAATGTATCTCTGCCATCCTTAAATTTCACATAGCAGAAGGGAGATAGATTCTGATGAAACAATTTAAGAGTGTACAATCCATTCGCTTTGACCGTGATTCAAACCCAGATCCCCCAACGGCCAGATATAGAGGAATCCGGGTTCTTTCTCGGTCAAGGTGAATGATTTTTACACTCTAAACTTGTTTTATTGAAATGCATATTAGCGGATAAATTCGTCAAATAGTTACCGTTGCAACATTTCCTGCAGTTTCTTGGGAGATAGATTCAGCCCTTTTTTCTTACATATTTTCAGTCTGCGAATGTATGTATATTCGGTCCATTTTTCGGAGGAATGATCAAATGGAGCAGGGAGTGATTACACTGATATAATTACATGCTGGAATAGAGATGGAAGGTTATTAAGCAAAACTCACAAGTTCATTCTCTAAGAAGGCCATTAATCTATTAAAATTAAGAGCAATAATGCAATTTTGGATTTATTTTTATTACCTAACATTACACAATTAGACTTTAGAGACTGATGATTAATGTGTTGTAGCGTCATAGACGCAGTTAATAGATAGAATGCTTAGTAATATACCTGGATATTATAGTATTATAAATGATTTGGATAATGATGTATTAAAATAACATGTTGAAATTGATGAAATTTTATGATGCTCCTTCGAATTTATGATCGGACCAAATTTAAATATCATTCAGATCGTGAGCGAAGGCTTTTAATGTGACATTGTGTTGGCTAAAGAACGAAGCATGACAGTGGTGAAAAAAAAGTTTCGGGAATAGATTTTGAAGATCAATATATGAGGGAAAGTAGAAGGTACCGATTATCTTGCTCATAGTGTAAGGAAAATGCGACTATGACATCGTAAGCTTCTAAGTAATCACCTTAAGAAATTTACTGGAATGACAGAGAAAACTGGATCAAGCATACAACTAAAAGCAAATATAATGCAAAATGGTATTGGTGAAATTTTAAATATAAAGGTTATTTGTACCTATATCAAATGCCCAGCAGATAAATTAATACCAGTTTTTGATAGAGTTGTCAAAGTTTATTCAAAATTTCGGTTAATCGTTGATGCTGAAACGATGAATCCCCATTCATTTCTGCATAATTCTTGAACAATTTAAATTAGTTCAACTTAGCGAATAGCGATATCTAATTGGAGAATCTAATTGGGAAGATACAGTGATGTGAGAAGATTCAGTAACTGTATGGAATCGGGTCAAAGCGAGGAAAAACTAATCCGTGTAATTTTAACAAAAAATGTTAAAATTTTCGTATATTGAATCATCGTTTAAATTTTACTGCCCTGCATTTTCCATCACTCGTTGTGGTTGAAATTAGAGTGACAGTAATAAGATATGATCTGTCGTGTTTTTAGCATACGCAGTGAAAACCAACCAGATCGATCTTAAGCATAAATTTGGCTGTCGCAGCATGGCGCCTTAAATCCTGACGGAGGGAGAAAATTAGGATAACCCTCAAGGTTTGAATGTGCATCGAGGAAAGCCGCCAAAGTTAGGTAGTTGTCACTGCTTGTCGCCTAGGAACGACTTGCAAGACTCACGACGTAGTCTCCTCGATACATGTCATGTGGCGGCTTGGCTCATGCCCTACAGTCCGATATAATCGGACCCCCGAGGACGGCTGCAAGCGCGCCGTAATCGCGGACAAATTGCTCGCCTCAGAGCAGGCCCCCGGACGGGCCACTGTTCCGCTGACACGCAGTACACCAATTTGTTAATATTCTCAGAGTCCATCCTCGAAAATACAGCAAATCACTAAATCGCTTGATATTTCCAAGAACTATTACAGGCAGGTGCCGGAAGAAACGCATGTGCTTATTTAGTTGATTCAATAGAGTCATGCATAAAATATGGTAAAACGAAATGAATGGGCATTATGCCACGCACGAGAAATCAATCACTTCAGGTTACTCTAATTAAAAATATGTAAGCTTCTGTTTAAAACTACTCAAGCTAATAAATATCAAAAAAATTATATAACTGATAGATTAAACCAGATTTACTCCTTACAGAATTAACAGAGAGATATCAGCGGGGTTTTATGTTAGCCATTTATAGATAAGCATAAGAAGATCGCATTAAATGGGTGATATTAGTATTACGTACATACACGGTGATTTTCTCCATTAAATTCTTATTCTTATAAACTCCAAAAGAGCTTTGAAGACAGTTGATACCTATAGGGAATGAACTTTTAGCAATGAGTTAGTTGAAAAAAAATTGGACAATCCAAGTGCAACTAGCATTCGAAAATATTTACAACTGAAATAGATAAAACTTCTTCAAACCTTCAAAGGTATCCCTAAAGGGCACATTTCTTTTTGGAAAGAATTATTTAGGACTCAATATGATATTTTTCTTTTGGATATGTTGAGGAATAAATCGGGGGATATCAAAGAAATACAAGGTATGTCCCAGAAGTAGTAGGACTGTTTAAATAAAAGAAAATCATGGCCAGAATTGATTCATTCACTAAGAGGTTGGAGATTCCCTTGTGCATCCACACACCGCTGACAGTGGGTTTTTCCCGCCTTGAGCGCCTTCTGGAGGGCGGCGCCCGGAATCCCACTAAGCTCCCTCGCCACGGCCTGTGTAACGATTCCACCGAGCCCTGGTGACGTCCTTCCGGCGCGAATTTGAGGGGTTAAAGAGAAAGAAGTCTGGTGGGGCATTGTCAAAAGAATTTGGATCCTCACTCACAAAGTCGAGAAGCAATGTATGTATGTGCGAGTTTCCTTTTGTTCGTCTTAGAGAACTCGCGGCTCCAACTTTGCGCACACCTTTCTCACAAGTCCGTCCGTTTCCGTCACAAGTCGATGTACATCACTTACAGGGATACCAAGTCCATCAGAAACCATACGCACACAATCATTGATCCTTGTCCAACAAATCCTTCAGCCTTGCAAGATTTTTGTGATTAAATGATTAAAGAGGAATGGCAAGAATTGGAGTTAAGAATGAAAGTAGGTGGGAATTCATCAGAACACTTAGGTTAAGGGACGATCAAGCTTTAGCTTGGCATGCAACCAAAGGGTAAAATATATTTGCTGAAAACATTTTAAAGTCAATGCATATATATATATATATATATATATATATATATATATATATATATATATATATATATATATATATATATATATATATATATATATATATATATATATAGGAATCGAAGTGGGCGGGGAATTCGTAAAATCAGTTAGGTTTGCTGATGACCAAGCTTTAGTTTGTCAGTCAGCCAAGGGGTTGCAAGCATTGCTGAGTGAATTGGAAATTCAGTGCGACAGGTATGGGATGAAAATCAATATTAATAAAATAGAGGTTATGCGATTTTCTAGAAAGAAAAAGGCTACGCTAAACATTAAAATAGGAGGGCAAAAAATAGAGCAGGTAGAACAGTTTACGTATCTCGGTAGTGTTTTGGTCCAACATGGTCAAAGTGGTAGGGACGTAAGGAGAAGAGGACGCAAAGAGGCTTTCACAAGGAGGAGGGAGTTGATGACAGGGACGTTGACTAAGGATATTAAGAAAAGACTCGTAAAAACTTTGAATTGAGCGAAGCTATGTACGGTGCGGAAACGTGGTCATTGAAGCAGGAGGATAGACGTAGACTGGAGGCTTTTGAAATGTGGGTGTGGAGAAGAATGGAGAAGGTGAAATGGACAGAGAAGAAAACAAATGAGGAAGTACTTGGTATGGTGGGCGAAGAGAGGGGTTTGTTTGGAGCAATCCTATGGAGGCAGGAAAAGTGGATGAAGGGGGTGTTGACCGGCAGTGGGATGTTGAAGACTGTGATAGAGGGTAGAATGTTGGGCAAAAGAGGAAAGAGAAGGAAAAGGATAGGGATGTTGGACGGGATGAAGGGAGGAAGAAAGTACTCAGAGATGAAGAGGGACCTGATATAGAGTAGGATGATGGATTTTGTGTTTTGTTAGGAGTAATAAAATATTTGTTTGGTAGTTTTGTCTATCCAAAAACCTACCTTAACCGGTAGATTACCTAATATATATATATATATATATATATATATATATATATATATATATATATAATGGAAGTTCATAAACTTCATCAGTTTACCTGTCTCGAAAGTTTTTAGGACCAAAATGGTCAAAATAGTAGTGCCATTAGGACAAGAACTGCGTTAAGCAAAGGAACTAAGACAAGGAGAAAGGTTATTGATGCCACGGAAGTATAGTAAGGGTACATACGTAGAAACCACTCGTCAAAATATTACTGTAACGTTTTCGACGCCACGAACCCGTGGCCATTGAAGCCACATGATAGGTGTAGATTGAATGGCTGTGGGGAGAGATTGAGGAGATGAAGTGGTCAGAAAGGAAAGCAAAGGAGGAAGTGCCTATGCCTAGCACTTCTTCCTTTGCTGGTGGAGATGCTGGAAAGAAATCTAAAGAAGACAGAAAGATGGATCATAGCATCGGTAATACGTATGATGTTGGAAGATTGCAATAAAGGGGAGAACATTGATCAGTCCAGGTAAAGGGTAGAAATAATAAAAGCATGTTGGAAGGAGGCAAATATACGAATTTGAAGAAGGGGAATTGTAGTGTGGAATGTCTGCTTGTGTTTATTTAGGATTGGTAAACAATAGCTGTACTGTTTTATAGTCAAAATCAATCCATGTCCTAACTTAATCGGTTGGATGCCAAAAATTGTAATAATAATAAAATATGCGTTCACTTTGGAAAACAGTACTATTTTTCCTCTGAAAAGACTTATTTATTACCAAATAAATTAATGAAGGAAGGAAAAAAATCAATGATTGCCCTTGTTTGATATGTGCGCAAGCATTAATCATAATTTCATGCAGGAAAAAAATTGAAAATGGAAATGCATATAATTGATAAAAAAATTTAAGTTAAAAAATTGAGAAATAGAAGTGAATAGTCGTTTATTCTAAGGTTTTATATTATGAACCTTATCTTAAGTCTTGACTTGAAAAACAATAGAGTAAAGCATCAAATTCTTTCTACCGAATATTCTGAGGAAAAATGCAACGGCGTTTTGATTATGTAAACATAGATGAATTTTTTTTTCATATCAGTCAATGATTTTTTTCATTAAAAATCTCAATTCAAATTTTCATTGAAACAAGAAATACACAATTGTAGTAACATAGTTAGGAATGAATTTTTTGATACATTGTGTTACAATTTTCTAATGCTCTGAGGTAGTCACTTTAATAACTAACCTTACTCAAAAAATCACAAAGAAATCTTGGCTTCGCCCGGCGTTCAAAGAAGCTCAAAATTTAGGTCACTCTTTTAACTGCAATCTTTATCCACACATAAAGAGACTTATTTTTCAAGATACCTTCACAATCGCAACCGACTTTTTCGTCCATCCTCTGCTAGAGTCAATGCACGCGGTGGGATATTGTGCTCAGTAGCATTTCTTTCTTCCTCCACACCAGGAGTCTATGCCTCCCCCTTTCCGCTCTCACCCAGACGTCCTTCCTCTTTAGCTCATTGTGCAGGGCGGACTCATCTCAACTGAGTCGCAAGAATGGACGTAACACCTTTGCTCCGATCTCAGTATAAAAACATATCTACCTATTGCAAAGAAAATCTTTCTCGTCCCTCCCGGATCCGTCGAATAGGACAGCCACGAGGTTTATGTACACACTCCTTAGATCCCCAAAATTTTTCTATCAAGGACTGTTTGCTTGTAACGTTGTGCAAGTATTTGTGTGATTGTATATAAGGATAGAACATGATCCTTCAACCATTTTGATCTACGAGTACTATCTCCCTGGTTTTATGTCACTCGTAGGACAACTATTAATCTCTTTTTTCCTACCTTCCTCGCGTACCGTAAACGTTTCTTTCTTTCCTAGTCCCACCTCTTGCCCTTCTTCCTGCAGTTCTCTAAATATAAGGATTTATAGCTCTAAATTCCATCTAATACCTTCGGGTCTATTGCTTTGATGCGCTTTTGATCAGTAAACATTGCCTTGCGAGCACCAACCTTCCACGAGAGTCTACCATCTTGTCAGAATTACCATATTTTTTGCCACAATTCCTAAGATTTCGTCAAATTCTATCGTTCCCTATCTTTGCTCTCAACTCTAGGTCGTTTTTTCCTCCTCGTCATCCCCGTTCGTCTCAGATGAAAGACATTCGCCGTTCAACCTGGTCTTCCTTTTGATCTTAGGAAAGCAATCGTCGGCTTGCTTTCCTTTTCGCCTCCTCTCTCAATGCTACGTCTCTCTTGAATATATGACAATAAATAAAGAAGAGCGTCATGGTTGGTAAAACACCACTTTTTCCTTAGTGAGTGTTTTCTCTTCAAATAGAGGTTTCCAGAACGGATGATATTCAGATAGAAATGCCATCTACACGCGTACTTACGACTTTTTAAAAAATTACATCAAATTGGCGAATGGAGAGGTATAATAAGATGAAGGATATTCAGTCGTTTGGTCGCAGGGGAAATTGGAAGAAGTAAAGAGGAATATGGCATTTGCGGCTGTTAACAAAGACTTTCACTGATCTAAATTAAATATATTTCTAAAAATCGAAACCAAAATATAACTTTTATTCAGTCAAATAATACACATTCTATCAAATAATCAATTTACAGGCCACTCTTGATTAATTAGAATTGAAACGGCAACTGCTGGTGATATACTTTTCATAACTACTTATTAAAAGTCCAACCGTCTGCTTAATATTTACGTAACTTATTTATTGACATTATCATTGCTGAGCTGAAACAAAAATAATTCAACAAAATATAACGGAGATGAATACATATTATTCTCATTTTTATAGTTCTGATGAGCGACTATAAATTTCCATTTTTTATTTTATCTATGTGATGCAAAATTAGAGAAAAAACTGTTTCTATCCGTATCAAAATATTTGATTACAAATAAAATATGTATCATTCTATCATTATATTAATAGTGAAATATAAAGGCTCGTTAAAGAAACACAAGAGCTCACTGTGATTTTCTCTACCCGAGAAATTAGTTATTTCTTAAATTTAGCGAGCAAAAATTGTAAATATAAAAAAATACAAAATTAACGTTTATTTTAGTTATAGTTTTAAAGCTGACACAACTGAAACTGTTGTCAATTTTTTCACTTCAACTCATCCGATTATTTTATGCATGAATCAGGGCATACTCATGAATCCACCGCAGTTATTCGGATTTGAGTTTTATGCTGAATCTCGGAACGGTTTTCATAAATGCACCAAAGCGTACGCAGAGTCAGAGTGTACTGTTTACTTTCATATGCGCGTTGAAGGGGAAGGAATAAATATCAAACGTTTGTCTTCCTCTGAGGACTTCATGAAGGCAAAGGCAAAAAGGGAAACCCTACGAGAGCTGATATTCAATAACGGGAAGCCGCGTTACTGCGGGAACAGGGAAGAAGACTACGATGAAACTTTTGAGTCATAAATGAAAAGTGAGCGGTTGTTCGACGAACCCGCGAAATTGTTAGAAAAACAATTTCACATCAGCAATATTCTTAATAGAGATTCGGTAAACTCATATATGTATACATCTTGTTCGAAAGTCTAACAGATCTGAATAATATATGCACATATATAATTCAAACGAAGTATCACGATGGCGTTGGCTAACAAAAATATGGAAAAATATATACAAAAGGACTCTCACACATATTCATAAATTTTTGTGGCAAGATCACCTTCCTCTGCAAACAGAAGGAACTGAGAAGGATGTGCAGGGTGCTTATTACGTGTGAGTGTCCTTCCTTATTTGTCTTTTTGTACATTTTTGCTAGCCAACGCCATCTCGCTCCTTCGCTTGAATTATATATGTGCATATGTGTATGTATGTAGTATGCATGTGTATGTTTATATATGCATGCACATATTATGGAAAAGGGATAGGAACACATACAAAGGACGAACAAAGAAGAGGTGGGTAAGGCGGAGTCAGGCAAATCAAGAGTGTAAAAATATTTCCTTGACCGGGACTTGAACTCCGAATCTTTCCACTTGCAGGGCGGATGCTCTTAACCACTTGAGCTATCCAGGAAACGTGATTAAAACTGAGAACTGCGAAACTTTGTGCAACCAAGTGCCCCAATGATTCTTTGGCCAAGAGATAGCGTTAGGGAGCAGTTTCACCCACTAAAGAAGAAATACACAACACACAAGAGGAAAGGAAGATAGTTTAGCAATCATACAACATCATAAATGATAAGAAAAGTGTGTTTTGTGGCACGCATAGCCAGAAGAATATATATGTATGGCATAAGTATGTATAAAACCTCAATGCCTTGAATTTCATCTTGCTTAAATGACCATATTTCCGAGCCGCACAAAATAAAACAGAAAAAAATTCTAGGTAGCAAGAATGATATTGATTTTGATGCTTTATACTTGGTGTGTAATCACACTTAAGCATTGGTGGGTAGTTAACATCAAGATGGATGGAAGCTGAAATTTTCCAGCGACGTCACGCGGAACCGAGCCCTGGTTCTATGGTTAAGGAGTTCAGAGTTCTATCCCCGTGAATACTGCGCCTTGGAAATTTATTTTGACAGTAGTTATACATGTGTCTGGTGATAAAATGAAAATTTTATCCAGGATTTTTTCTCCTAGTCATGGAATCGTAACCACCAATATTAAACATATGGACTCAAGAAATTGATGACGTAAAAAAAGTATTTGAATCTTTAACGAATTCAAACATAAGGAGAGAATTACAATGGTCTTTATACTTCCCAAATGGAAAAAAGTCATCTGAGAAATATTACACTTTAATGTCACAATTATTTAAACCTCCATTTTTTTGTAAATTTCCTCTAGATTTGCATTAAAATTGCCCAAAGTTTAACCTGTATGTTTTTTTCGATGGAAGATATCTTAAGATAATCAATAATTAAACTAATGTAGAGCTAGTTTTGAAAATAGGTGACAGAAATAAAAGGTAATAATTGACATAAATCCCAAAATGTACCACATCCTTGACAGGATGCATGGGCTTGTGCTAGAAATTCCTAATTTTATTGACCTTCCTCCCTTCAGAGCCTTCTAAGTCAGAGACCTTCCTCCCTTCATTCCGTCTGACATCCCTATCCTGTTACTGCCCCGTCGTTTGCCAAACATTCTCCCCTCTATCACAGTATTCAACATCTCACTGCCAATCACTCACATCAATATGCTTGGCATTCAAATATTACCAATGTTCAGACATATTTAATTCATTAATTCTTCTTTGATATATTATGCAAACTCTTAATAAATTGTGACAACTGTACACAAATAAACCTTAGACATTATATGAACAACACTTATTTGCGGAGTAATTATCATAAATATTTGTGCATTTTCATTGATGATATGATTAACAGTTCCTAGTTTAGACAGAAATACGAAAACTCTTCTCAGAACATTCATGGAAAGTAAAACAACGTTTTTTTTACAATTGGGATAGGAATTTTAATTTCTCTAATAATAAATAAGGAAAAAGTTTTATTTAACCCAGAGATAGATCATTCTTTGCCGTATGTGGAATATTCTATTTGGGTTCATATCAATAGAGTTCATTTAAAAAGCATTTATTTGGAAAAGAACTAAATTTGGAAATGCTTCCCAGAACTATGCACAATCTTCCACCTCGCCGTTTAAGGCTGAATAAATCCGGTACGTAGAATGAAAATTAATAACGTCTTCCAAAAATAATGACTTCATCTACCCACCTTACCACACAAAAAAGTAAAAAAATGTTTCTTTTTACCCGAGTTTATTTAACTCGGGTAAAAAGAGACATTTTTTAACAAGAAACATTTATTTAACTCGGGTAAAAAGAAACACTCCGACGTTCCCTGGGAGCGTAGCCCCAAACAATTATTCTTTTCTCGAGCACAGTTTCGATTTTTCAGCGCACGCATTTTCAAAAAGAGAGCCTCTGAAATGAGTCCACTACCCGTAGAGGACGGGAAGACAATAGGGAAGGGAGGAGGAGATCGGGGTCGGAAATCGAGGTATCAATCACACAATCACCATCATTACGTATATAATTCATTCGGATTGATCAATGCGTGATTCACTTCACTCACTCACACACTCTCTCTCCCTCACCTTCTCCTCTCTGCAGAGCTCATCGAAATTCAAAGTTAAACTTTGACCTTCATTAGTCATTCGGTCGGACAGGGGTGCTCCAAACCCCACGCCGGCCCGTCCCAGAATTCCATGCGGCCCTCTCATCCTCCACTGGAGAGCACTTCGTAGACACTATCCTTTCACCCGACTCCTCCCCCTCCCAAACCAAGCCCCCTCCACTTCACCCTTGCATCCTCCACCCCCTTATCCAGGACCCTCCCTTGTGTCCCCGCCCACCTTTTCCTCCTCCTACCTTCCAATCTCCCCACACTCCTAAACTTTGACTTAGTCCCATTCCCCCTCCTTCCTCAAAAACCCGCCCCAATTTACCCTTCCCCCGCGCCCTCTACGCTCCCCTCCCAGTCCGTCGCCCCAACCTGTGTCTCCTTCAGACCGTTTTCAATCTTCGCTGAGGGTCGGGTACCTCACTCTCCACCCCTGCTGCCGCCATTTCTCTGGGCCTCTACTTCCCTAACCCCGGGAACCAACCCCACCATCCCCCAAACGCCCTCACCCGCCACTCCCACGGGCCTCCCTCCCTTATCCTTTCATATTTTATTTCACATATTTTCCTCTCCCTTCCCCGGCTGTATCCATAAATGACGTCACTATCAAGAGAGACAAGATGGTTTCCAGATACTTGTTATAACCGGTGATGAGGGTGTCGGAAATGGTCGGAAAGTCTTTTCAGTCGTCAAATGTGTTACTCACATCAGCAAAAGGTGTCTTATCGAGGATAGTTTGACCGTGGGTACATTATCTAGTATTCGTATTTTGACGCCCATTGAACATGGTACTTATGAAGATATTTACTTATCAAGAAGAGGAATTGCGTTATTGATAAGAAACTGAACTCTATTTTCAATAATTGAAATGAATTTAGTTTATTCCTGAAGTAATATATCTTTAGTTACACGCACATATTTTTACATTATTTTATGCATTTGAAAATTCTGCTGTAATCCTCAAATTTTGTGGGAATATAATTTCACAAATATTTGCCGTTCGAAGGTTGCTAAGAAATCATTTTTCGTCGATTAATTCATTCCAAAAGCAAATAGGACATCAACTTTGTTATTTTAATTCTAGGATATACGCATGCAAAAGAAATAGCGTAGTTAATATTTTTTCTTCGTTTTCTAACTCAAGCTTTACCCTCAATTTATCACGAATTAAGTCTTCTAAGAGAATATGTAATTGAATTAAACATTTAAAAAGATCAAAATCTAAGACAATATGAAGACATCGAAAGTGAGTCATCTATTGTCCAATATATACTCTCTTTTGAATATTTTATGGAGGAGTAAAGGTAAAAACAAAGAGTTACCTTCAATGATCAACTAAGTGTGGGAAAGTATGTAATATTACAGGGATTATGATGTAGAAATAGGATCAGACGTAATGATGTAATAGAATTATTGTATATAGCAATAGGATGAGACATTAATGTATGCAAAAGTCTGGGGTATTTCTATGAAGCTTTTTATGAGCCAGCAGACCAAAAACCCCACATCTTCTATGAAATAGATAGTATATTCACTCGATATCTGTACATATATAAGACTGCTCAGAAGCGTGTGGCGGCTGGAAAGTCTGCATGTGAACTGATCAAAATGGGTTCACATAGAGCCACAAGAACCCGTAAATCCCGTTGTGTAAGTACTAAAAGAAGCCCGAGCAGAACTAAATTTGGAAAAAAATCGGTGAAATATTCATAAATACAGTTGTAATTGCTTTTAATCAAGCTTTAGTTGGTCGGCTAGCCAATGGAGTACATTGATTACATTGCTTATTAGAAATCGATGCTATAGATAATAGATGAGAAAGTGGCAAAAATAAGTTTCTGTGGTTTTGATGGACCAAGTACGTATAAGGTTGAAATTCGAGGCAAAAAACTAGAGCAGATGGACTATTTTGGAAGTCCTTTGGACTGGAATGGTCAAAAGATAGGGGTGGAAGAAGACTTGCATTGGGGAAAGAAGCTTTCATTAGGAAGGGAGTATTCCTGAGGGAAATATTAAAGTAGGACGTTAAGAATGGATCAAAAGGCGTAAAATCTTTGGTATGAAGCCTGGTTTTGTGCGTCTCTAAGACTTCGTTTTCTTATGCCACTGAGTGTTCGTTCAAACATGATGATACCTGATGATTTGAGGCTTCAAAATAAGCCTGTGAAAAATTATTAAAAAGCAAAATGGATGAAATGGAAAATAAAAGCAAAAAACTAGTCCTGGTGCTGAAGAAGAGAAGGTTGTTGATTGTTCTAATTAAAAGTATGACTGCGATACCTGATAGATAAAAAGATAGATAGCTTCTTAGTGCACTGATATTTAAATTTACGTTTTAAGTTTAGGTAAAAGACACCTTTTTAAAGAGCACCAAAACGTTCCCTTTTATCCTCTATCGCCGAAGTATTATCGATCAAATTAAACCCAACATTGGTATTCACTCAATCCAAGAAGTTTGAATTCTCAGCGCAAAGTTTTCCATTTATGAAGCAAACTTTTTAATAGATCAGATTACGCATTTGCGTGATGATCAAGCTCAGGAACTTCTATTTCCAGTCTCACTTAAAGACAGTAAGCAGTCACCACATACTCAAATGCCATGCTCCCTTGGGTTTTTGTATTCTGTTTAAACGTGTTCCTTATGTCTAAAGGCAAAATTGCACACACTTTTAAATTCAGTTTCAAAAGTCAAAAGAAAATCCCTTTTCATTATATCCCATAAACTGTTGAAATAAGAAGAAATGTTTTCCTTAATTTGAATATAATGTTACATTATACTCGTTTATCACTCTTCTTCAGAAAACCCATTTCTCTGGTGCCATTAAGAGTATTACTATCAACATTTGTAACCCATAACACAGTAAATGCATGCAGGTAATTGAAAATGTACAAAGATATTAAATAAATTAGCATAATTATTTTGCGTCTATAGTAGAAATCTCGTATGTTTTCGTCTTAATTAAAAATATATGGTCTTGTAATTAAATAAAAACGAGCTCAATAAAGTGTTTGATGAAAGTAAATGAAAAATATAAAAAAAGAATATAGTATGGATTAATGAATAATATATTCCTCATGCGTACGATACAGAGTATTTCAAAATAAAATGCTACTCCCTGAAGTATATTGAGATACTTTTTCATCCTATTACGTTTTCCAACGTATTGTTTTTCAAGTCGTCAGGACTAAATGAGTATTTTCGACCCTTTGCAGTAGTTATAAGTGCCTAACATGCTGCACTCAGACCAAAACCTGACGGCATAGAGTTGTTTGCAAGAATCCAGAATATAGGAATAAATTACCGAGGTTAACATTACAATTAACTTCCTGTGAAACCTGTTTGGTAAAGTTATTCAAATCGAATAATGAGCCAACTATCACTACTGTTATGCGGGACAATTAAGTTGAGTAAGTTCACCATGGAAACACTGAGATTTAGCAAAACTTAAGGCATTGTGGTTATATTCGACTTAAATTTAAATAGTTTAATAACATTCTATTTTTATACTCAGGTGCTTGAGTTACGTAATTTTCTGAGGTATATTTAAATTATATAATTGCGAATTTTTACTCAAAATTATACCCGCATAATGCCTTTTTAAGGAATATATTTAAGTCATCCCTGTTGAAAAAATTATATTCCATAAAATTTATACGAAGATAACAGTTTGGCAAAATGGAAACAGAAAAATTTCTTTGATATTTGTTTGGAGTTTAGTAATGTAACTTCTTTTTCTCCAAGAAAAGCTTAGACGATAAACGCACGACAATTACAAAGTGTTGGGAACATTTTAAGGAATCGATATTAGTACTTTAAGAGTCCATTCTCATAAAAATAGCTTCAGAAAACTGATAGGATAACAACATTGATGAATGCTTAAGCAATACCTGAAAGTTCGTGTTTTATTTCCATAGACACTGGCATTATCATAGGGCTGATGTTTTAATTACTCTGTTTCATTACTCTGGAAAAACTGTTTCGTTACCAAATTATTATTATCAGGTAATGTACCGGTTAAGGTAGGTTTTTGGATGGACACAGCTCCTAAATAAATATTTTGTGATTCCTAACAAAACATCTAAATCAGGTCCTTCCTTCCTCCCTTCATCCCGTCCAACATCCCTATCCTGTTCCTTTCCTTTCCTCGTTTGCCCAACATTCTCCCCTCTAATATTTTAAAGAAATATTAATGTTGATGTATTTTCATTTTATGACTAAATTAGGACTAAATAGATCTCTCATACATTTAAAAGTATTATCACTAACACAATTAACATAAATCATTAATAAATATCCAAGCCTCAAAATTAAGGAGAAAAAAAATAACCAATATTCAGGTCACCGTAATTGGTAACATGTCATAGAAAAGTTTCTCATTTAGAATTTCGGAAGAAATAACAAACGAGTCTATTTTTAGTTGTTCAATTCATTCATACTCGCAATTGGTACTCTAGATATTGAAAAATGTTTCAAGGCACCGTTTTACAAATCTTGTCTCAATAAAACCCCTGTGCGCCCACATACCGCTGCCAGCGTGTTTTCCATACTTCGCACGCTTTCTGGAAGGCAGCATCCGGAATCTCGCTAAGCTACCTTGTTGCGGCCTGTTGTAACGCTTTCTCCGAACCTCGGTGAAATCCTTTCAGCACCATATTGAAGGAAGAGGAAGAAGTTCGGAGAGGTAATGTCTAAAAAATTTGGATCCTCACCCACGTGGCCTAGAAGCTAATGGCTGATCCGCGTGAGAGTTTCCTTTTGTTCGTCCGAGAGTACTGGCCGAACATAATTCGCACACATCTTTCTCTTGCCCTTGTTTCCGACCTCAATTGGATGGACATCCCTTTTAAGAATTTCAAATTCCTCAGAAATAATGCCAACACTTATTTTGCGATCCCTATCCAACCAAACCATCACTTTTACAAGATTTTAATTACTTTTTGATGCCGAAGGGTGTCCTAAACCTTCGGCGTCTTCAACATCTCTACCCTCCCGAAACAACTTGCGCCGCTCAAAAGCACCCGAGATACCCATGGCGTTATCACCATAAGCTGCCTTGAGTTAGCCATGAGTCTCTTTCCCAGTTTTGCCTAGTTTCACGCAAAATTGGATGGCGTAGCACAGATCCAACAACTGGTTCATGACACGCTACGTGTCGATGTCACGTTATAGAGGTTTCACAAATGAACTGTCTGCTCTCCAAAAATGCTGATGGCTGACTATCACCGGCCTCCAGCCATTTGCGAGACTCTCCTACCTCAAACCTAGTCTGAGACACCGCCGCCCGTCCGTCCGTCTATCCTAAAAAAATTAGTCATATTTTTTTTGGGACAGACTTAATACCTTTAAATTGGTTTGGCTGCACGTGAGTTACGATGAAATTGGTCGACATATTAATAATTATAAAAAAGGCTTTTTTAAAGTTTTTCCAATTTCAATGGAGTCTGCAACATGATAACCGTAATATATGGGCAATTCTTTCCAATCTGATGGCGAAGCTCACCCAAAAAATACGGAAGGCGTATATATAGGAGGAAAACAACAATCTATGTACTTACGAGCCTTGGTATTTGCTTGAATATTATGCTCACATCAATTAAGTAAAAATCAAAATATATTCCAATGAAACAGACCCCTCTACGTACTACTCAGAAGTTGTCTGTTTGGGTAATCATTTATTAAAATTTTTACTGCCATCTATTTGTTTTTCAGGACTAGCAGAGCGCTAACACAAATATCTCCTCTCCTACTTTCAAAAAGTATACCTATAATATACTTATGATTTCTCATATTAGTTAATAAATAAAATGATTCTCACGCGGAGTAACTTTTACTTAATTTCTTTTTTAAGAATATTTGACAAATTGAGTCAAATGAGAAAATATTTTATGCCATTAGTGATAATAATTTCTTAAAACATATACAAAACTACCTTACAAACCTCTTTATATGCCCCTAAATAATTGTACAAACCTCTTTACGTTTATTCACTTACAAGACCGATGCTATTACTTTCCTGCGTCACACCAAAAGTCTTCTTGGCGACTTTTCCTGTTTCCTTTTTCATTCAAGACCGACTTCGGGATGCCTCCGTGCCTGAAATTTGTTTTCCTTTGAAGAAGAATTTTGCCTTTCTTCTTAAGAAAGATTTTCATTTTCTATTATATGAATCGTTCAAAGAATTGATATATTTCTATTTTTTTCTGGAAACCCATATTCATCTTGGTCATGAAATAATTTTCATTTATTCTTTGTCGCCTTATATAATAAACATTCATTAAAGAGTACAGTTTGAATGCATAACTTGATGAGGCTTCATATAAATTTGAGGTTAACCTTTTGTGAAGTATGATCTCGTTCTCTCCCGGCAAATTGCGGTGGAAAAGCCTACTCGGGTCTTCCACCGGGTCAGATCCTCCATCGATAGCAGTAGTAGTTTTGAGGGGAGGCGACCAACAGCTAAGGTCATTTGCGCCATAGAGGATGGACAGGAAAGGATGAAGGGTGGAGAGAAACCCGGCGTCGGCATTAGCCTACTCTTTGCGAAAGGCGCCAAGGGGTCCGCAGTTTAACGTCCCATCCGACGGACGGCGTACTCACTCAAAGTGCCCTCCACAAAGCACCTCAAGTAGGGATCGAGATACCTCTGAAAAATATTCAACACCGCCGGGATTTGAACCCGCGCCCTCAGGGTGGAAAACCAGTACGTTAGCCCCCGCACCATCTCGATCCCCCCATTGATGGCGTCACCGATGGACGCCCGAGTAACCTTTTGCGGTTTCAGTGGAGATATTTTCTTGTAGGAAGCCTCCGTTTTCGCTCTTCTGCTGAATTCGGATTTCTCGCATTTCCAATCGCCGGCGATCCTTTTCCCAGAGTAATAAAACAGAATTTTATGCCATGAGATTTCTGTATTTTCTTTTAATACTACAATGATGTCCATTTAGGCCCTGAGAGATCTTATTTTTGGACCAAAATGTCACTCTTCGTCGATAACAAACTCTGTTTACCTCCATATAAAATAACGAAAGAATATATGGTGCATTCCTTAGTTCTTACCACTTTCCATTTTCCAACCTTTGCACCATTCCTTTTGTCCCTTGCTTCTTCATTCTTCGTCACAGGGGCACCAGGGGTGAAGTCAGGGCCAAAGAGCTCCTCCCAAAACCTCCAGGATGCTCCTTTCTCCCTCATTCCTCTGAACCCTTAAACCACAACTCCACCCGCGGGACTTTCGATCCCCTTCAGCCCATCCCTCTCAATTACCTCTCTTCGTCTGAATCTAGGACTTCCTCATTCTCTCCAATCTCCGTATCCTTCTAATTTCTTCCCCTCAGCCTTTCTGTCTCCTCCAGACCCTTGAGCTAATTGCCCTCTCTCCATGCCATCACTTACACAGCCTTGCTCCCACGATATTAGCTCCTCTTGTTTTCCCTTCATGGCATCACTGCATATCTCCAGGATCTTTATGATCACGCAATTTAACAACTCTAATAATCGTGCGGAAGATAAGAATAGACGGTGTAAAAACTATAAGTGCCGGGTGACTAAAAGAACCATTTATTTCCCACTCCTATTTAGTGCATTCTGAGAAGCATTTTCTCCTTGCTCAGCACGATATTTTCTGGGATATAAAGAGATAAAAAAATAGTCCGTAAAAGCATTTTATGTTTGTTAAAGATCAAAGACAGCCTCAAAAGGTTGTCACCATGGTAACAACTGTACATCATTCCTTGCTATCAAACGTGAAAACTTGTTAATGAAATTTGATACCACTCATTTGTCTCTCTGCGACAAAGATGACGTGGAATCTTTAAATAATCATAAGTTTCAATTTATATTTAAATCACTTACCTATATTTTGTTCTGCCTAATTCTATAATATTTACCCTGATAAAAAAGCAGGATATGGATTATAGTTACCGAAAAAGAAGATCAGACTCGATTTCAATTTTTCCACTATCGATGTACAATGAACTAAATTATTCAATAAAAGATTAAATATTAAATAGCGGTATGGCAAATTTGAGTGTATATTTATGAATGTGTAGGCAGCAGAATATGTTGCAGAATATTTACCTCATTTTCCTAAAAAATAATGATTAAATATGTCGATGCTTGTAAGTATTATTTTAATAATAGCTTAGGTTTAGCAGAGATTTGTGATTGAGGAAAGAATGAAATAACAGTGGAAGAAAAGCAACTTCAACAAATTTATCCGATTTTTTAACATTATAGATAAAAAACACTTGAAATTTTTAATATTTTAGCGGAAAGATGCGTGTTAATTGAAACCCTTATTTTCCATTACTGATAGTATATACTAATTTGTACTATTAACAATTTTTAATTTTATTGCATGAGACGAGTTGAATTTAACATCATTTCAAATGAGAATGTATATCCTAAATAGTATATGCTAAAGTTTTTATGAATATGTGAACACAAAGTGTAATTTATGTCAATTTTTTATTGAAATAATATATTGAGTAATGAACGAAGAAAAATCAGCGAATACTAGATATATTGTAGAGAATCGGCTTGATGGTCTGCTCGTTGAGCTTATTTCTTGACCTCAAACGAGTAAGGGAGTACGGAGTTGCTGCAGGTCAACCACCTGAGACCATCAAATGGCTCGGAGAGGCGCAACACTTTTTACAAAAAACTTTTCCTGCGATCGCAACGTATTTACTGTTTACTGGAGGTATCATAACACGCACCACTGCTCAACTTGAACTGAAAGGGCAAATTGCACTGCGCATTTGAACATTTCCATTTAGATTGCACATTCGGGGTGAAGAGGAAAGGATTCGTTCCCATGACGAAAGTCCCTTATACGCACTTGTTGAAGGATTGAGTCGGAGCCTTTGCGTAGAACATTAAAAGTAGCTACTATCTACCACACAACACCTAATTTATATTATAACGAAGTATAGCGATAACTATTTTAATGAAAAACATATCCATAAAATATGATAACAGCATTAAAATCGAAATGACTTAGGTTTTTCCAAACTTGATGGTCGCTGCTAGGATTGATTGATCTCTGAGATCCTGCAATTATAATATTCCCTTTAACTGCGCAGAGTGCATATAAACTCTTTGCTTTGTTTAATATATGGCCATGGAGGGATTTCACTTCTTCATGTATCCATACCTATGCCTTTTACTTCACATATCTCTATCCGCTTGTCCCATTGAAGGTAGCTAAAAGGTAACAAAATAATCGCATCATAAACAATATGTACCGTTCAAATCCTATCCATATTCACTTATAATTCAAGAGTTATTTGCCAGCTGCCAGTCTTCATTCAATACACAAATTCTTAAAAAAACTATTGTAGGATATGTTCTCGTCGTAAACACATTTCGGAAATTTTAATATATTAAAGCGTATCATTGGAGCACGGAAATTAAGATACGGAAGCCTTGAAGATAAGAAAATCCTTGAAGATTGAATACTTCGGGATAGAAAAGTGCAGCCAAATTAGAAAAAAACTTCTGGCGGGGACTATCCGGTAATGGAGCCGAAAAGTGCGGCTATAAGAGATGAAGTTTTTGCCTATAGTGACGTTCTAATTTAGTTAATGAGCGAAATTAATATGGCAATATTCAATAATAACAACAATAAATTGGATGATTTTATCTTGTGCTGAAAATGTAACATTTATGGTGTTGCTATGGAATAAGAATTTAAACGCTACAATCACGCAAGAGATTTGATGCGGTTTCATAGCTTAGTTTGATGTATTTGAAATAATATCACGAAAAATGTGAAATCTGGAAATGAAATTTTATGATAAAATAATTCCATTATGAAGGTTTAAAATCCACGATATTTTACGACGAACTGGTATTGAGGCGCTTCGGTAATTTAGGTAAAGCCGTTATCAAATAATGAATGCAACATGGGTATTTAAATTAGACATTGTTTACAAAATTTATTACTACGAATTTTATTTTGAGATTTAACATTTTATGTTCAGTAATTTCTACTCAATAATACGTTTCGATATTCTGCACACAAAGTATGGCTGGACGTTTAGAATTTCAATTCAATCTGCACATTATGAAAAGTAGAGAGACCCGAAGTAAAAATATCCGATTGTTCTTTAATGGCAGATTTTACGATTTCTTTCTTTTTCATATCACCAAAAACGAGTAATACTTTGGTAGATCAAAAAAAATACCCCAAAGTCATGCGCGCAGCAAATGACGCCACCCTCAACAAAATAATTACGTGTGGTGAAGTTCAATTAAAAAAATCCCTACGCATCGAAAAAGTCAATTGTCGTCTTTCCCATTTCTCTAGGCGCAAGTAATAGCCAAAAATTGGTGAGAATTATATTTTTTAAAGAAATCAAATGGCAAAACGATGACAGTTGACGGATGAGCTCATTATGAGCTGGGACTATTTCAATACTCATCCGGGCACAAGCCGAATCACTAACACATGGACGTACACTCACACACACATACACAACCTAAAACATGAGCACACCTGTATAAATCTGCCCACACGATGGATGAACACACTTGCGTCACGAGCGTCCTCAGGACAAAACAAAATAAAAGCGGAGGGAAAAGAGAACGGAAAATATAGGTGGCACTCCACGTAGCGTCCGCGTAACTCCATGAAGCGTGAGGGGATCAATTCTTCCTTTTTCAATCCCCCAAAACATTTTCCGTCCGCCGTACAAACGCCTGCGAATCATATATGTGGGCGTTATTTGAGGCGTAACGGTGGGTGGTGGGCCTTGCGGGTGAGGGTGGTGGGAGAGGGAGAGGTGCGGAAAGGGAGAGAGGAAGAGTAGGAAGTATGGACACAAAAGAGAATGATCCATGATTCGCTAATTTATTCGCAGTCGGTTCCCTTTTGAGTAAAATCGGGAAATAATAACTCCCACCCTGAATCTCAAAAGAATAAATCCAAATAGAAATATACAGGGACCACGCAACTCCATTAATTTATTTTATGCCTACCTTCAGTTCAGAGTACACCCTTTACTGCGAAAGCCATTCTCTACCTCTTCGCCTATATGGATGTTCCTTCGATACACTCTTATCGGAAGGCTTGCGAATTGATGTCATTGCCCTTTATACCGTCCAAGACAATCTCTTTGGGCTGAAATCATATTATTCGAGAATACTGGTAGATGAGAACTTTTTTCTGACACATTTACTACATGTTCAGCTGTACTGGAACCCCTGATATGATATGAAATGTACGTGACCTATAGAGAGGAAATGATTAAATATCTATTACCAAGTTTTTGGAACAACGGGCCTTGTATTTGAAACGTTTTGGCACCATTAAGTTTTCCTAATGTATAAACATTAAGAGAGTAAACCATAATATATTATCCATTGTGAAAAACATGCTGAAAACATGGAAAACATTATGTATGTCTCTACAAACACAATCAAACCAACAAAAAATATTATTATTATAATTTATCAAGCAAGCCTTATTAATCTCTGGAA
The DNA here is from genome assembly GCF_022747635.1 of Hetaerina americana. Taxonomy (NCBI): domain Eukaryota; kingdom Metazoa; phylum Arthropoda; class Insecta; order Odonata; family Calopterygidae; genus Hetaerina; species Hetaerina americana. Next base: position 8,905,323 of record NW_027286730.1, read on the forward strand.
AACAATGATCGAAACTATTAAAACTTTTCAGATGACTGAAACTTTAAAAAAGCTCAATTTTTAACTATCGATTCCAACATCATTGAAAAAGGTGTTGATGTTGAGGTGACAACTGTTGATAAAATACTCTCAAACGCAGCGATATAGCAAACATTCAAACTATTTTTAATCTCCAAAAATCCTTCTCGGAAACCGGAAAATATTCAGAAGCGAACAATAAAATACCCTAAGGATTTATAATAGGAATATTACATAGGTATACAAATGCGCATAAAGTCGTTTAAAAAATATAAAAAAGATATAAAATTCATTTACTGAAAAATAGAATTGCTATTAAACCCAAAGTAATCATCAATTGCATCCCAATAGGACTGTTTAATGCAGGTTTCCACTAATTTTCCTATCAGCATAGAACGGACAGAGGCGTCACTTTAGGGAAGCGATTCATATTGGAAAAGAAAATACTTAGTTATTCCACATATATTTTATTAAACACAAACTAGGTTTCAACTAACAAAGTCATCAAGTCATCATCAGGACCTTATGATGACTTTGTAAGTCGAAACATACAGGGTCGCTGCCAAAGGTGGTAGGACTGATTTTTTTTCAAGAATTTTATTGACGATATACTGACATCGACTTAATAATTTTCAAAGTATGCTCCTTGAGCTGCTACACACTTAGTATAACGTTGCTCCCATTCCCCTGGAAATTTTCCTTGGGGATGCCGTTGATGACCCTCGTCGAAGCCTCTTGAACGGCCTTTATCGAGTCAAAATGTCGTCCCTTGAGCTGTCTTTTCATCAGGGGGAAGAAGAAGAAGTCCGGTGGTGCCAGATCGGGAAAATAGGACGGGTGCGGCAACGTGGCAACGCCGTATTTGGCCAGGAGCTGTCTGACCAAGAGCGAATTTTCGGCACCATCTTGGCGCACACCTTGCGCATGGCCAAATCCTGTGAAATAATGTGTTGGACGTTGGATGCAGACAGACCCAACTGGTCTGCAATTTCTTCACTGGTTAAGCGTCGGTCTGTGTTCAGCAGTGTCCTCACTCTGTCCACATTCGTGTCGGTTCTTGCCATCGACGGCCGTCCGAAGCGATGGTCGTCTTCAACGAGCTCCTTACCCTATTTAAACTACTTGTGCTTTAAACACTCAAATACTGTGGAACGGCTTAAGGCAGTGTCCCAATAAGCCTGTTTGATCATATCGAGGGTCTCAGTTGCCGTCTTCCCGAGTTTCGCAAAAAACTTCACGGAATAACGTTGCTCTAAATTCAGATTCATTTTGTTTAACGACGCGGACAAAAAACTTGCTTCACTAAAAGCGGTGTCCTCACTCAACGACAGCCCGCAGGTGACTGAGGTTGGTGTCGGTCTGTTGCTAAGAGCCCCCTCCACCTTACCCTGTCAAGCAGATCCCCCTCCACCGCTCCGTTTGCGCCAGATAAAATCAGTCCTACCACTTTTGGGTGCGACCCTGTAGGTCATGCATAATAAGATATAATGTGGAATAACTCAGTATTTTCTCTTCTTATCAGCTTAAGCGTTCCTTTCGTCTTATTCTTCGCATTCTTTGTGTCATTATTCAATTAGGAATTTTCGTGGTTAATGCACCTGAAATAAAAATAAGAAACATATGACACTTCTGATCTCCTCAGTTTTCACACTTTTAAAGTATATAATCTTCCGATTCCCAAGACTGCAGAAAATTATCCTTTAGAAAATTATAAAACTGTAAATGAATTATCAAAGGATGATGACACAAAGGATGGTGAGCCCTAGGTCTCTATGCAGATAATTGTAACCTGTCGTTGGTTTTGCCTAAACTACACGAAAATTCAGCGTACTTTCATGACATTTCTTTTGTGGATATATCACCGTAAAAATTACGCAGAGGAAACTAATTGACGTCCAATTTTGCCATACCTTTGAGCTACCTTTGGTAACAAGGAAAGTTTAAAAGTAATAGCAATGAGAATTAAAATGGTAAAGCTACAGGACCAAAATGTGAAATGAGGGGTGCAAATGTATACTTGAGGATTATCTTAAACCAAATCGGTTAGATTGAGAAATAATACGATGAAAAATTGAGAAAATGTTGGGCGAATTTGAAAAGAATAATAGTTGAATGTGGTAAAGATTAATCACATCCAGTATTGGATGTGATATCTGTGGATGGATTGCTGGTAATGGATGTGATTTGACATTCAGTAATTGATGTGATTTCTGGTGGAGTAAAGAAGTGAAAAATTCCATTAGTACGCTGACCGAGACATAAAATTGTATGATAGAAACTAAGGGCAAGAGACTGGGAAGAAAGAAAATGATACTTGCATTATGAGAATATAGGAATGAACAAATTTCTTCAGAGGATATAAGATAATCGCAGGAATAACAAAAGCAGAAAAAATTAGGTATGATTTTTAAGGAAATGAGAACTATTTAAAAAATGAAAATAAGGGCAAAAGAAGGGAAGGAAAAGAGCTCAATTAACTAAAATTATAACAGTGGCTCTTTTCTGTGGGCTAGATGTGGCGTTTTAAAGTGTTCAAGAGCGATCCTTGGAGTAAATTTGTTTAATAATGGTGTAGATTATAGATATAAGCTAAGTGCATTTTTATGTGAGAATAGGGAGTGATTTTAGAAGAATCTGGATTTTTGAAATCATAGAATCTGTTTCTGATATTCATCAGATATATGTTGTCTCAAATCTCTACATGTGATGTGCCGAGCAAACCTTCAAGTAAATCTCTTATCCCGTAGCAATATATCGTATATCTAGAAAAACACATTTTCAATCTTTAAAATTCCCATCAAAACTTTCAAGCGAAAGAAAATATTTTTTTACTCACATGTACGTATTATTTAAGCTAGCTTTAAATGTTTTTCCTGGGATAAAGAGCTGACAAAAGGCCAGTATTACATCTTTATACTAAGGTAGAGGAAAAATATTTTAAAGAAGAATTCAAAAGAAGACTGTAGAACACAATATTTTCAGTGCACTGGGAAAGGTTTTCGACTTATTGTTGACTGAGTACAAGAAGTAACAATGAATATAAACTAGGTTTTGAATTGCAATATTAGGGTATAGTTAGAAAAGTTTCCATCGAGCAAAAAAAATATTGTTTTCTTCATAAATATTTTCATTTTTCAACATTTCCTGGGATATTCTAATTTTTTTTTCCTTCCAAATAGAATTTGAGTCTTTCTCCGCAAAATTGGCGTTCACATATGAAATAACCTCCTCGTTCGAGGAAAATTTCTGTTCTTTAAACAAAACTTCAAACTTAGGAAACAGAAAGAAGCCTCTGGGGGCTAAATCTGGTGAATCTCGTGCGGCGAGCGCACCAACGAGGACATGAGCAATTCGTGAATTGTAACAATGACTACCACCGAATTCGAGCAAACAGGTTTTCCCGATGGAAAACCACCTTCTTCATCTACATCTACATCAATACCCTGTGAGCCACCAAAAATGTGTGTTTTGCGTCTTCTTCAGATGCAGTCGCTGTTTGGCATTTTATGCCTTTAACTGGTCAGGATATGATGTATAACACACTCACGTAGTTGTTATTACTCTTTAAAGGTATTTGATTGACACAATTCCGTCACTGTCAAATCCCAAAAAATATTCACCTTCACGTTCCCAGCCGATGGTGCCGTCTTCGCCTTTTTTGAGCAGGTTAACCATTTACAGTCCATTATTTTAATTTTTTTCGTCTGGGGAGCGTAGTTTTGTATCCAATTTTTATCTACCACAGTCATTACTTGATGCGAAAAATTTGACTCGCTTTGCTACATAGCGCTCAAACAGGGCCTTTAAAATTTCCATTCGAATGCGTTTCGGGTGTAGCGTAAGCAAACGCGGCACCCAGCGCTGGGATAGCTTGCGAATATCCAATTATTTAGTAAATATATAACAAACGCGTTCTTTTGATATTCCCATAGCCTCTGATATCTTTGTAGACAATATTCGAGGATCGTCCAGTATTATTTGGCAAAAGGTTTTGATGTTATCTGTGGTTGTCGCCGTTTTTCGCCATCCGGAATGCTCAGCATCAGCCATGCTAGTACGGCCACACTTAAATTGAGCAGCTTAAGATTACAATGATTCTGCAGAGTCCCTGCACATAGATTTTAGCCGTCTTTGACTTATGTATGCCTATTACCTTCCAAAAACAAATATAAATTGAGAGCTTCATATTCAATTTTTTTCTTTTTCCACAAAAACCTCCATAACGACTCACTCAAGCGATTGTCAAATAAAAATTTAGGGTCTAAAATGGTTTAAATTTTGGCGAGATCTTTTCAACTCATGATTACACGCATTTTCTTTGCTGAAAATCAACTTAATTTCATGACTAATTCGGCCATCTTCATGCTGAGGTCAGAATGTTTCCTGTCAACCATGTAACTATGTATATATCTTATACATTGGATGCACTGGCCATTTATTTACTTCTAAAATAATTTTAAAATGAAATGGGTAGGGGCAAGAGTTCATTGCGTATTTTTTATTCGAAGAAGGCACTAAAAAGGAAAAAACAGGAAATTAGAGAGAATTTGATGCACGCGATTAAATGTTGAATGCTGTGAAAGCGACATTTAAAACTATTTGGTGCGTGGCCTTTAGGGATTGGTTTTAAATGAAACCGGATGTGAAGCAAGGATGTGTAGATCACCATGCTTTGCAATATTTTAATAGGTGGATGCATTGTTAATGGATGCATGAGAAGATTTTCCGAAGGTTTTAAGATCTAATTGTACCTAATTGCTAAACCCCGATGTTTGTTAGCTGTAATTCAAATGCATCTTAGGTTGGCCCCAAAAAGCATTAGGTAGGTAAATAGAGTTAACGTTGAGGGAAAGTTCGTCTAAAAATAAAGTAGTCATGCTTCATAGAAAGAACGGAAAGAGTCACTTCATGCTGAGTCGTCTGCAGAAATCATTTATAGGTTTAATTCATAGAACTTAGATGGATCCTAACTCATAGTAGCTAGATAAATGTAAAAAGGGAATGAATAGAGGAAGAAAATATTTAAAATGAATTTATGGGAGTACATAAAAAATGTTTGATACATAATCTTAATAATAAAAGTACTACAGTGCTACCTGTACTTATATTAGTATTCATCAACATTTGTTGCTTATAGGTGAAGTATATTAAAAATTGGATTCTTGTCCTAGAGAGCAATATTTATATACGTTATAATAGTCCTCTCATGTTGTGTGGAAGCAAAAATTCGGCATATAAGAATTGTAACAAACATCCATTAAATCCGGTAGTTACATTAGTATAATTTGTGGTAACATTAAAAAAGAATTTGGTTTTGCCATGAGTGGGTTATGAAAGAATGTATATTCGATGAACCATACATCAATAATAATGAAAGATTTGAATTAGAGTTCGAGGTATTGCCCTCTAAAATAGAAATACGAGCATAAAGAAAAGGAGTTAAGGTTTGGACGCAGCTCTACAGTCTCCTACGCGATATACATACATACTTAAGGAGAAACACTAATTATTATTAAGAAGAAATCATAGTTGTTAAACAATAAAGCATAGGTCAAACGAATTCGGGAAAGAATTTCAGTAAAGGGTACTAGAGTGATGATAAATAGTAATCTACAAAAACAATGTGTATGAGAGAATCTTTTCTTACTTCAGGCTAATGTAATGAGTGAAGGCTGATGAGTCCATATTCGTATCACTCTTAAATTTACATTAAGATTCTCATGTAAGCAGCATGTTAATGCTGTGTGTTCTGAAAAAACACTGATGGAATTTCAAAGGGTTTCAAAAGGTTGATGTCCACCCTTCACATAGAGTAAAAGGTAGAAGGACTAAGTAAAAAAAGGAGTTCTTTGCCCGGCTTGATAGTTTTGTGCTTACTTTTAGATGTCAATTAGCGAGACCAAGAAATATATTAAAGATGAAGTGCAAAAACACAAAGAAAAAGAGCACATTTTTGCATTAATGGCCAAAAGAGCTACACTTCCGGTAAAGAAAGCAGATCTGACATAGGTACCAACACACAGGAAGACAAGAATTAAGAAAACTTTAACGAATAAAAAATAAAAACGAATAAAACAAAGAAAGGCCGATCGTCGACGTAATGAAGATAATCTTCAAACAGGATTACAATATACCCACCGAAAGGAACTAAGGAATATTGGTTCTTATATTGAACTCAAGGTCATTAGGGAAGAAAAAAGCAAGAGGGAAATAATAACCGTAATTGGGATAATAGAGGAGATTATCCACGAGAGACTAAGACGCCAATTGGCAAAAAGTGGTAATCTGACCGAAAGAAAAAGCTTCATAAAAAGTATATAAGGTGTTTATTACACCAGTGGCATATGAGCGATAGACGAAGCAGAGAAAAAAATATAAAAGGAGATGGAAATGTGTTGTTACCGTAAATGAAAATTAAATGACTTTTTAAATGAAGGAAATTGCAGGTCATTTGTGTTTGACCTTTCACTGGCGACACACCTTTGACGAGTAACACCCTCGTATACGAGTATATTTCACAGCATATAAGTAGCATTGAAAGAGGAAAGGAAGCTAATATCGTAATCCAACATCAATACAATTCTTGTAATCACTGGAAAGATTGACTCCACATGGCCGGTGTTGTAATTCCTTTGTGCATGCATCCTTTTATTCAGCTGTTGATTTCTGTGGTGAATGGGTGTCAATTTGAAAAAAGTAAATTTTTATTTAAATATTCAAACTTGACTTTCAATCTCAAAAATTTGCATTTGTAGGAATTGAGTTCGATAGATATATTGTTTTCTCAATTTTTGTTAAACCTCAACTGTTGCCTTATTTTCAATAATTTAGCCATTGAGTTTGGAAGTTTGATGGAGACTTGCCCCTTAAAAACTGAAATTATAGAGGCACTTACTAGGCATTATTTACATTCCCAAATTGTTCCTTAGAAAAACATTTCATTAGACTCCCAAGTTTGTATGTTAACGAAGGGGGCTCAGAAAAGATGCAGTACATAATTTTCCGTAACAGACACTGAAAATGACAAGACATCACATCAATGAACGGAACCCGAATTACTCAGCCAATGGTCCACATGCTCTACTCATTGAGCAGAATAAAATATTAATGAGAATGCCAACCATGCGCTTCATGAAAATTTTTCTAAGTGGCCTAACTTATTACCCCGTCGTTGTTATAGTAATTGTTTACAATGGTGGCTTCCGAGGAAAGTCAAACCAACCGCCAAGTTTTGCGAGTGAAATCCGTGCAAATCACATATTCCAACAGCAGATTATTAATATTCAAACTAATTTCATATGTTAATGATTGCGCACATTCGCATTTCATTAGTCCACGCTCCCATTTGCCTGAGGAGACTGATGAGTTCCCGATCCAGCTCAACGGCTGCAAATATTTTCAGGTACCACCTCCACGAAAGCCCTAAACTCCGACATTCGGGATTCACGCACTTCGCTGAAAATTTAAGCTTAAATGTAGAGCTTAATCTCAACTCATTTGAAAACAGATCCGTTTGATGGATAAATTGTTTAGAGTTCTTAGTTACAATATTCAAGTGTCATACATCTGTTTTAAGAAAGCATATATTTATAGACCTGATGATGGACATAGCGGTAAGAATAGACCAGAAACGTGAATTAATTAATTCCACGTGATAGAGGCTGTTTTAATCCTAGTTTAGATAAAAAAGAACGCAAATTACTGTATCTGAGACAAAGAAAGCTGATGACAATTCAATTATGCACAGAATAAACTGAATGATTCTCATTGTCAAAATACCCACACCAATTATTCTGAATGAAAATAAGTTATGAGGCTCAGTTAAGGTGCAACTTTATGGTTTTTATGTAGTCGACATTCTAGTGGAAAATTAAATACATATTTAAATCTTTCGAAAATTTTATTGAGGCAATTGAATACTTGGGCACAATATACAAATTATAAGTTAGGGGTGTTATAGAAAGCCAGATGTATGCTTAGGGATGTGATTTTTATTCTTTGATAAACCGACGAATGAATGTTGAATTTTCTTATGTATGTCCTCAGTAAAAAAGGCTAGCAGTGCAAAGACGGCGGATAATGTTCTTCCCGTAGTTAACTCGTAGGGTAATGAATACCTTGCTCAGTTAGTGGTAGTGTATCTTAAGGGTCATATCAGGTGAATGGGGGGTCAGCTATTGAGTTTCAAAAATAAAATTATTACAAATTCACAGTCGATAGGTTCTAGGAAATCGAATTTTCATCTATGTGTCACGTGACTGCTTCAAAAACTATATAGAGCTCCTTGTGTTGTATCTAACAATGAATATGTGACCAAGGCATTTTTTTGCATTATATTTGCTGCATTGAGTGCATTTCTGAGCAATTAATAAAAGCAGTTATTAGACGGATAAGGGAAATTATCCAAAGAACTCTTGTACGACAACCTACTGTTTATTTAAGCCCTCATTAACTTAACACAGAATATCCTTTAACCTATCCAGAACCAACTCCTTTGAGCAATCTGAGAAGCGCATATGTTATGAATAGGAACTTTTCATTTACGGAAAGAAAAAATGCACCTTTGTCCATTCCACTAAATTATTTTAATCTTGCGATTGGGGTTTATACACAAAGTATCATCTTTAGGTACATTTGCAGTTCTTGCATTATATATACGCATCTTGGTGATGGGTTCCATACGGTAGCCCCAAAATGTATACATTTTAAGGTAAAGCCTGAAAATATAGCTGAACATGATAATATGAACTGATACTCGGGGGGTAGGATTAAAATATTTAAAAAAATTTTAAAAGATCCATTTTCTTGTTTCTCTAGTGATACATACTCTGATGTGCATTAAAAGTTTTCCATTTCATTCATAATAATACTAAGCAATGTAATCAGTATTATTTGTCACATTCGAATTTTAAGCATTGTAACAGAGATAAAATCATAAGAGGTCTTGTGATAAGAAATATAATGGAAATACGGCTACTCGCATTCCCTTTTTAAGCCTTCCTAAGAAACTATTTTCTATAAATCGAAGTAAAAATTATGTATGCAATAATTTCCATTCCATGCGATATTTATGGTACTACATTAAGGAAAATCATAATCCCACTGATATATGTGTGGAGATCAACAACACCCAGCTGATTACGTCAAAATTTAAATGATAAAATGAATATATATATGAGGTGAAAATAATGTAAAAAATAATTATTTTTCAGGCAGGTGTCGTTTTCCATAAATCATATTCCCAAATCTCTATAGAATGTATCACTTCCAAGCACTTGAATGATGTAATTTATAACTCAGAGCCACATTTTTTATACGTATACCTACTTCCAATATTTTAGGTCAAAATATCTAATTCTTTCCCCTCTCTAACTCACCTAAACTGTTCACTTTTGTCACGCCCTTCAAACTTAAATTTCCCTCATCTCTTGCATCCACTCTTTCTAAACTCTCTCGCTTATCTCCCAGTAACCTATTATCTTTCTCTACCATATCATTATATCTTTATTCGTCTTACTCTCCGTCCATTTTAATTCATTAACATCTTGGATTGATCTTCAAAGTCTGCAATTTGGTTATTTCGTGGTATAATTGGAAAATAATTGAGGTGCATTTCTGTTGCTATTTTTATTTTTTTTCTAACGTAACACCGTTAGTTAAATGTCTGCCGCAGTTGGATCAAACACCATTGTAAAGAAACCTCTATGAAATAGACGGCACGTGGGAAGTCATTTGCCTAACTTTTACCATTTGATTAAACCGAAACGCGTACAAACACCGATGGGTAATACCCAATTTTATGTTGTATTTAAAACCATGTAACTCAATACTAGGGTGTGAATCATAGGGATACACACAATACTACCTTTGACCTAAAACACTTTTCGATTCTGGTACTGACTTCCATCATTTATTCTTTTCCTTTCAACTCTGTCATGAAGAAAAGCAATGAGTAGAGCAGAGCATGGGTCAATTTTTAAATAGAAAGTCAATTATTAAAAACTTCGACGAGACCTTATATTTTTAGAATGATGACATTCCTGTTAAAAACTACACTCCGGGACAAATAAAGTTTTATATGCTTCAGCATGGATTCCCTATCTGAAACTACACATTATTAATTGGAAGAAGTATCTATCCTACAAGTATATAATTGAAGGATATGAAGGGATTTAAATAAACTCATATACTTATAAATTCAGAAAATGTTCACTTGGATCTATAGTCATGATAAATGGGATAAATACTTAAGAAACGTATTCAAAGTGCAGAAGAGAATTAGAACAAAAATGAAAACACCCCACGATTTTGTTTTTACAGTAACTCCACAAATGAAGAGAGCTATTTATGGGACATTTAAAAGGGACTCTCGGTAAGTACAAGGTGGGAATATTCTATGCTTTAGGGTAAAATGTAAAAGTAAATGATAACTGAAACAGGAAAGCTGTATCTCATTTAATTAATGCAATCATTACCAGAAATAACGCAAATTCCAGCTTAAGAATTGCCCAAGACGTGGAAAGCGGTCTGTAGAAATTTTGAACATCTGGATATAGAATAATACACTAGCTTAAATAATGATTATAAATAGTTATTACCCGACGCACTATCTATGAAAAATTCTCAAAGCGCAGTTGAGGAATCTCACCCAATAGTTCGCTTAACTTCAAGACCCGGTTTTACTGGATAGATTCATGAAGAATCCACTACAATATAGGCATAGCAAAGACCATATGGTTCCATGAGTGAATGAACTAGAGTATATTAGACCAAAAGATTAGGATTTTGAGGCACAAGGAGTTTAAGCTTAAGGAGGCAAGATACTTGCAAAAAAAGTGTAGGTAGGCAGTGCAAATAAAGTAAATCACTTCCTACCAGTTTAAATACTCAGCTTCGTTAACATTCATCACAAATAAATTGACCTATTTTTGAGCTTTAAAAAATAACTCACTTAATTTAGTGTTTTCAGTTATGAACGCCACAAGGACTAACTGCGGTTCCTTTGTTCCTATGCAAAATATCGTTACCATTTCATCTGTCGACGCGCCATTCAACACGACGAGCTCAGAATTATGGCATGATATCATCTGGAAAAAAATGAGTACAGATTTCTTTCTTTCTAAAATTTGGTCACATCAATGGAATGCCTTCATTGCGATACGTGTGAGCCTGAGAACGACTATGCTCGACGGGAGGCTCCCAACGAGGGCAAAGACCCGACGAAGGACTTCCGGAGTTGAATCACGACCGATCGTTCAGAGTGACTTCACAAGAAAAAACTCGGCAAACGGTGGAGCGGGTAAGAGGAGGGTGATTGTTAAAGAGGGAGGAAAGGGGTAGTTTGACGTGTGGTGTACGATGCGGTAATTTTACACCACTCGAAAATTAGGGACAACAAGGCAGACACTCCGACCAGCGCGTAATTGGTGAAGCTCCCTCTCCATCGTTTCCCTCCGATCGCACCCTGCACAAACGGCTTGCATTCGTTATCTGCCAGCGATTGAGCGGTCGATCGAGGCTCACCCAGTGTAAAATAGGTAATGAGTATTATTTCAACAATCAATTACTGACGGGATTGCACCTCAGTGGATGAATCTGTTTGATGCGATAATGGGCATCTGGTGAGCGGCGTTTTAAGCAAGAGAAATAATGATTCGCAGCCGTACTTTGTTATTCGAAACACTGAAACCCAATCACGCACTTCAATCATCAATTATGAGACATATGGATGGGATCGGCTCCGGTTCAATTTAGTGCAAATCTCATTATGAACCCAACGGCATCAAGAATGATGAGCTGAACATCAACGAGAAACCATGCAGCTTGACTGTGTATTTTGTGGCGAAAATGCATAGAATATGCCAAATATTAACTCTTCAATGCTGAAATGTATATCTAAAATATTACAAAAATAATTGTGCATAGCTCTTTCTTTTAGCGGAAATAGTGGTCAAGGAGTCTCTGCTATTAATTATTAAGGAGTGTATTACAACACGAATGATGAGAAAGGGGTTGAAGAGTGATCGAAACACTGGAAATGTCAATGATGCTGAGTGAATATCTCATGAAACAAATGAGGTAGGCGCATGACCAAGCTTAAATGGCCAGCAATTCTAGTCGTCCCAAGTATTGTGGAGGACGTAGGAAGGCCAGGGGGATATGTATGGGATGAGAATCAAAGTTAACAAAGTTTATAGAGTTTTGAGGATGAGGAAAACAATTAACATGGAGAAGAGGAGAATAGAAACTAGATTAAGTTAAACAGTTTACATTTCTAGACAGTGTTTTGACAAGAAATGGTCAAAGTAGTCAACATGTGAGAAAAAGAATTGCTTCCTATAAAGAACCATTCGCAAGAAAAAGGTAATTCATAAACAGGACATTGAATGAGGACGTCAGGAAAAGGCTTGTTGAACTTTGACATAAAGTGTCATTATGAACAGTGCGGAGACATGACCGTTGAAACAAGAAAATGGGTGCAGATAGATGGCGTTTGAATTGCGGACTTAAAGAAAAATGTTTAATTATATGGAAAGAAGAACAAGCAAAGAGCAAACAAGTGGTGAAGAAGGAAAAGGAATTGTTATGAGAAAACTTAAAGGAGTGGAAAAGATGATTTTTTTACGATGGAATGCTGAAGACAATGATGGCTGAGAGAAGGTCAAGCAAACGACTAATGGGTAGGAATATGATAGGTATATTGAATGAAATGAAAGACGGAAGGAATCATACGAGACTGGCAAGGGGTTTATTGCAGTGGTAATTTTGATGTTGTGCTCTGTTAAAAGAGCCCAGCAAAATTACTACTGACCCGCTTCATATTTCATGATCACATAAACCTAACTTGTACAGTTCAAAAACTGTCTAAAAATTACATATATATCACTCATCATGGATCGCAGGGCTACTTACCAGGGGGCTAGGTTTCGATTCCTGGGAAAGCCCCTCTGAGCACGCTCAGCTCCACTCAAACCGCGCGTTTTTTCGGGTACCACGACTTTCTGGAAAATCATAATCGGAAAATAGAAGATACTGGCTCCCCTATCCTGATGTGTGAAATTTAAACCTGATAAACTCTACTGACACCTATCAACCGACCATCGTATTGAATACTATGCTCGTAGTCTATATCTCTCATCAGGGTAGAGAAGCCGGTAGGTATATATATATACACACACATACATATATATATATATATATATATATATATATATATATATATATATATATATATATATATATATATATATATATATATATATATATATATATATGGGTGGTCTGAAAAGTTTCCGATTCAGAAAATTTCAGAGAAAATGTCTTGTTGCTTTGTTGGGTCGGAAACTTTCCAGACCACCCTAATAATATGGAGAGTTTTTTGCCGAGGAAAGTTGAAATTGGTGCGTTACACGGCAAGGTTAAATAACTATCGGGAAGTAATGGGAATATCTCTGCTAACAGCTAGGCGATCTGCGTGCAAACATGCGTCAGCCCTTGGACTTTCTGATCGTTCAGTGAGGCGATTGCTTTGAACCGATGAATTTAGTCCTATTTCAGTTAGACATGCTGGAATTCGGGGATACATTAACTGGAATCACTTGGAAGGAGTATCAGCAGTCTGTAGAGAAAGTTATGAGTGAGAGAAAAGAGCTGAGTACTATAGAGGAAAAATGAAAAACATGGAAAAAGAATAGCAATAGCTTCAAAGGAAACTGTTTATAGGAAAATGTTTGGAAAGTCATGCATCGCGGATGACATGACATGAAAGATAGAAAAGAGAAGGAAATTGAAGAATGTAAGCTCATTGTTAGGCAGAAGGAAGCACAAAGAGTCAAATGACAAATTGAGAATGGTAAGAATTAGTACAAAAAAAGCGTGGATGTAGACGCGGTACGAGGATTTGGAAAGTTTGCAGAGGAAGGGTGACATTGGTGCGCTACTCAAAAAGATTAAATCACTATCGGGAAGTAAGAAGGAAATATCTGTGCTAAAAGCTAGAGATAAGTCGGTAAGATAATATTTGACATAGATAAGATCCAAGAGAGATGGAAGGAATATGTAGAACTCTATGGTGAAGAACTTTGGGCAACAATGTTAGACATAGAGAAGGAACATGACGAAATGAAAGTTAGTCCACGCAGCCATGGAGTGATGGCGTGACGTTGAAAATACCATTGAGAAAGGAAACGCAAAATCAACTCAATTATACACCTCAAGAATACGATATGAAAAAAATATATATACATATATATATATGCAAGTGAGTCTTAGAAACTATAATACTGGGCTCAATCGGCCATTGTTTTTGGTTCGGCAGTGGGAGAGACAAGACTCGATAGACAGCAGCAGCACATACTACGCAGAATACGGCTGAATTAGTCTAGAAATTATGGAAAAATTATAGAATAAAAATTAAGAGATGGAAATAACATAACAAAAATAGAGGTTTTAGGCCTGTGCTAGGTGAGGTGGAAGGGAAGTGGAGAATACTGTAGTGATAGTTGTAGAGTAATGCACAGCGAAGGGAATGAGTGCTAGTGAAGGGTGTTAATAATATTAAAAAAATGGTGAGAAGGTCATTTAACGTTGAACAAGTGGCATATAGAATATTATTGATGGAAAAGAGTAAAAGCAGAACCAATGAACTTAGTTCTTGCTCTAATACACATTCCACAAAGCAAAATTAGAGAGGAAATAGTCGATGGGGTATACGATCCGTAAGAAAATATAATCGCAGTTGTTCCGAAAGTAAATAATTGACAGTGACGGGCGATTGCAACGCGATAGCAGGCGAAGGAAAATAAGGTAGTGGGGTAAAGGACTACGGTTTAGGAAAACGGAACCACCACAGACAGAATGCAATAAAGGCTTGCGAGATACAGGGGTTAATCACCCGCAATATATAATTTATACACAACAAATGGTGCAAATATGCTTGGTGATTAAGAAAGGAATCGGTTGGACTATCATGGTGACTGGTGATGAGAGCTATATTATCAATTTCGATATTATGAAGTTTAGTGTTCGACTCAAAAATATATAGTAGGGAAGGCTGTTGAGAAAATAGATTGAAGAAGCATTAGATGCTGACGAAGGATAATAAGCAGGCTGTCAAAATTTCACTAGTTAGGAAATCGGGATAGAAAGTAATGAGGGAAATAGCAATATATCGAGGCGTGAATTGGAGGATTTTGAAATGTGTGTGTGGAAAAGGATGTAGGAGTTAAAGTGGACAGAAAGGAAAACAAACGTGGAAAGGTTTTCCCAATACACTCTATCAGACGCTTATTCGAAATCTATGAAACAGTCAAATACTTCCTGATTGTATTCTATATTCCTATCGATTAATAATCTCATTACTACAATCGCATTGCGCTGGCATCTCCCCTTTCTAAACCCAAAATGATCATCCCCCAAAGTGATCATGTGCCCTACTCTCCATCCTTTTGTTGATGACCCTGAAAACCACTTTAGCTGTATAGGAAATTAAACTTATAGTTCTGTAGTCCTCACATGATATAACCTTTTCCAGAATAGAAACTAACACTGATCACAAAGTCTTCCGGCCAGATTCCTTCCACATAGATGCTATAACTAAGTCCATATAGCCTCTTCCTCTCACATTGTCCTAAACTTTCAAGTAGTTCTGCAGGAATTTTGTTTACCCCCACGGCCTTATTTGATTTCATCTCCCTTCTATCCCTTTTCTCTCTCATCGCCGAGTATGCTTGGACCTAAGCTATCTTCATCCACGTCATTTTCCTTTTCTATGTCTAAGCTTGTTGGCCTAAGTTCCTTACCATAGAGTTCTTCTATATATTCCTTCCATCTCTCTCAACTATTATCTTACCCAACTTATCTCTAACTACTTACACAGATATTACATTCTTACTTCCCGATAGTGTTTTAGCCTTCTTGTATAGCGAACCAATTTCATCCTTCCCCTGCAAACTTTCCATCTCCTCTTAATTCGTCTTCCACCAAGCTACTTTTGCTTTAGCTCTATTATAAAGCAAAAATAGTACTTCCTGGATATACAGTGAGCTATTACCTCGGAGGTAACGCAATCCTGAGCAGTATCAATGATGAAATACATAAAAAGAAATATTTCCTGCTATTATCCATCCTCTACCAATTGACATATAAATTATGGATTCTTCTGAACCTAGTTAAAAGAACGAATGTCACAATGAGAGTGGAAGAAAAGAGGTCACATTGTGCTTAGGGAAGTTAATAATTGGAAAGCAACTCAGGGATGACGGATATAATAATATTTATTCCTTGAAATTCATAAATAATAAATTTGCTATAATATATCCATATTCATCTATACTATGCATTTTTAATAGGGAAAATTAAACAATAGAATACTAGAAACTGCAAATCAAAGTGACAGGTAAGTATAGCTGGATGATGCTATATCATAAAGCTCTTTATTTCAACACACAATGACTAAAAGTGTAGTAGTGCCTGTTTATTCAAAAGATCTGAATTGAGCGCTGACAGTTTTTTAAGATTGCCACTACAATAGACTGGGTGAGGCCCGATTGAAGGCCGCTTCTGTTCGTCGAGTCTCACTTTAAGCATGGCTTATGGAAATGAAATTATTGACTTTGTAATTCAACACGCTTTCAAAGTGCGTGGAATTACAAATTCAATTATAAATGTTTATTACCTCTAACTGATATGTGATATTACAAAGTCAATAATTTCATTTCAATGTGTGATATAAATTCCATAAAGTTACGCCGGAGACAACAAATTTTATAAAGCGTGGATCTTTGAAACTTGGATCGCTCAGATCCTGGAGATCAGATTTTCATCAAAGATCAGGTAATAATAGCGCAGAGAAAGAAAAGCATCTGTGAACTGGGAAAAACACCTATATAAAAGGAAGAGGGAAAGGAGAAACACCGGTCAGTATAAGAAATTCTCAAAAGCCAAGAAACTGGCTTAAACGTTCTAGAAGCTTACTCTTATCTATTGATTTTGCGTGCCTTCCATGAAAGCGATTCCACACGCGCCTGACAGAAAATTGTTCTCCCTTTGAAAGACTGTCGTTTCCACACAGATATTGTGATATGAAATACTTATGTGCAAAGGGAAGTCTGTATTGGTGCACATGATAACGAGAAAAACTATTTCCACCTCTTTTTATTCTCATATAATCTTTCTCGATTCAATTTTACAATCCCTATATTAATTTAATGGTATCAAATGAAATCTGAAGGCACACACGCGTCATTCGAAACATCGTCAACTAGTTTTTTGATACATAATTATGCAATGACTAATAAATAGTTGGCGATCCCTATGCAAAATACGGGATATATATATATATATATATATATATATATATATATATATATATATATATATATATATATATATATATATATATATATATATGTATGTATATTTGGGTGTTTGTGTCTGGGCAAAGGGAGAAAAGTGTGTGTGTGTGTAAATATATATATATAAATATATATATATATATATATATATATATATATATATATATATATATATATAAACCATAAACACAGTAATCAACCCGAATGTCGGTTTGATAGGTGATGGTGGAGTTCACCCAGTACCAAGCCCGACGGCGTGTGAAATTCACACATCAAGTTAGGGGGTGAGCAGTTCCTTTCCCTGTGCCGGTTATGATTTCCCAGGAAGACCTGGTATATATATATATATTTTTTTTCTTTTTATCCCCAGGAAGTCTCTTGCTTTTAAAGAGTGTGCCAATAATGCAATTAAATATAAATGAATCTAAGAATCTTACGAAAATTCGTAGTAGAACCTAGAATCAAAAACACATAAAGAGGAAAATTATTTTGAAAAATAATGACATTTTCTTAAAGTAAGAAAATCTTCTCTTTCTCATGAAGGAAATCATGTGAAACAAATAACTTCTCAAAAGTTTCTGGATAAACGCGAGTATTTGATCAAATATTCAATTATCTAACACACGGTTATAGCTCCGGTAATTACTCGTCTTTTGGCATTACTATTAAATTTACTACTAAGCTACTAATTTACTATTAAAACTACTAAAATTAACATCAGATAGATTTTAAAATGTACAAAGTATATGAGTGACCGGCCATTCTACTAATAGAACGACCACGTGGCCGTCGCAAATCAGGAATATCCAATAGAGCAAACGTAATATCCCTTTAAATTCTTCCACGTGAAAACGAGAAATAAAAGTCACAAATCTCGATTGGTGGGGCGGAGGAAACATTTTTTTCCTTACGTGATCATTTCCTTCTCCATTCGTCCCGTGCTGGCTGAGACTCCCGTTTGAGTCCTGGCCCACCTACCCCAATCCCCCAATCCCCCCTTAGGCCTCCCTTCCCCGTATCCAAACCTTACCTCACCCCCGCGGCGCCTCCGAGTCGGCGCGGCGGCTCAGGATTTGTCGATCCACTTCCCGAGAAGTGAGCCTCGTCCCCGCTCCTCCACATCCCCTACCCTAGGCGCTCCCCGGACCCCGGGGATGTCATCTGTTTCCCACAATGTACCAAATTGCCAGAGGACGGCCAACGCTCCGTGAGTCGTGAGATGTGTGCTCTTCTTTGCTAATTAAGTTTCTCCAAGTCGGTGAGATGAGGAGGGGGCGGGTGAGATGGTGTGTGCGTCGGGGGGGGGGGGGGCTCATGAAGGAGACCACCCCTAGAGTTCGCTAAACTCTTGGCCGCATTGTTCCGGGGGAGGAGGGGAAGGTTATCGAGGGTGGGGGAGCAGTCCCTTGGAGGGAGACAGCCAAGCGGGGGCGTTCGAGGGTCTTGAAGGGGATGCGGGTGGGTAGAGGTCAAGTCGGTGGGGGAGATGGGAGACGTGGACAAGTGGAGATCTCTTTAACTCCGCCAGAGGGCTAAATTACCTACCGCCGGTGATGTTACAAGTACCGATTTCCCGATGGTCGTACGCAGAATTCCTCCTCAACGTTATTATGTGTGAGGACAAAGTTTATTGACTTAGGCAAACTTCGTCACGTTTTTGGCACGTGCGAATCAATCAAGATAAAGATAAAAAAAATGTGGTCAGAGAATCTTTTATCTGGAAACTCGATTGAACCCCAGTCTACCGTATTTATGAGGTGAAGTGGCAGCATTAAGGCAAACAATTATTCTGTGACTTTTCTCTAAAGATTGAAATATATTTCTTAAAAAATAGAAAAGGATATATACAAAAGGGTGACGATATTCCTTACTAGTTCCACAAATGTTATAAAATATGGCTTCATTAGACCATAGAGAAGAATTATTAGTGCATAATATATATGTGTATTACTATCCAAATCTTTTCTATGCATATAATTATATATATATATATATATATATATATATATATATATATATATATATACGCATATATGTATAAATATATGTATAAACACACATACATTCAAGCACGAAATCCCGCAAAATGGCGAACAAAATACTCATTTATAAAGAAACAGATATAAGGAAAAGAGATAGGAACACACATAAAGGATATATATATATATGTATAAACACAGATGTAGATTGTTAGAATACAGAGACACAAAGAAAGGACACTCACAATTTGTTATTTGACGTTTCGACAGCACGGCTGTCGTCTTCAGAATCAACATCTACCTCTGCGTTTTTATATAATTGTGCGTCGCTGAAGAGCGTTCCATTTCGAAGATATATATATATATATATATATATATATATATATATATATATACATTCAAACACGAAATCCCGCCAAACGCCGAACAAATACCCATTTATATAGAAACAGATATAAGGAAAAGGGATAGGAACACACATAAAGGACTAGCACAGAAGAGGTGGGGAAGGCGAAATCAAGCAGATCACGAATACAAAAATGTTTCCTAGAGCTTTGATATATATATATATATATATATATATATATATATATATATATATATATATATATATATATATATATATATATATCAAATCAAAAGGGAAATAATTTCTGTTTTTACTAGGGGGTGGTCCCAGAAGTGCCCGACCCAACAAAGAAAACACAAAAATATCGGAATAAATGTATTTATTTTTTAAGATAATCTCCTTTCAGCTGTATACACTTATCCCAGCGGTATTCAATAAGTTCGATACCCTTTTTATAAAACTAACTGTCTTGCTCTTCATAATAGCCGTTAACTACCGACATCACTTCTTCACGGTTGGAAAATCATCGACCACCGAGCATTTTTCTTTAGTCTCCAAACAGGAAACAATCCGTGGGGGCTAAATCTGGCGAATAGGGTTCTTGAAGTAGAAATTCAAACTTTAAATCATGTATTTTGCCCATTGAAACAACGGATTTGTCAGCTATTGCATTCTCTTGATGAAACAACACTTTCCTCTTAGCCAATGTGGCCGCTTTTGCTTGATTTCCTCACTCATACGTTGCATTAAAGTTCGCATAGTACTCGCCATTGATAGTTTTATCCTTTTTTGAGGTAGACAATGAAAATTATCCCATGCGTATCCCAAAAAACCGACGCCATGTCCTTGCCTGCAAATGATACGGTCTTCGCCTTCTTCGGAGGTGGTTCTCCCTTTTGAATCCATTGTTTGGATTGTTCTTTAGTCACGGGTTTGAAGTAATCGACCAATGCTTCATCCATGGTTATGAAACGGCGCAAAAATTCTACTTAGTTGCTGTGAAACTTTGCGAAACAGTCAATTGAAGAATCTTTAGGACACTGGTTTTGCTCGTGTGAGCAAACATGGCAATCATCTTGCACACAGCTTTCTCATGTCCAACTTTTCAGTTAATATGAAATGTACCGCACTTTTTGAAATGCCTACTATGTCTGCTATCTCGCGCAATTTCAGTCCACGATCATTCGTTATCACTTTGTGGATTTTCTTCACCATTTCTTCAGTCGTTATCTCATTTGGTCGAGCAATGCGATGCTCATCTTGACAGCTCGTACGGTCTCGTTTAAACTCTGCTACCCAATATTTGACTGTTTTAAAGGAAAGAGCAGACTTACTCAGAGTAGAATCCAGCTCAAATTTTATATTGGTTGGGCTGAGGCCTTTAAAATAAAAGTATTGCATCACATAACGATGACCTTTTTTATCCATTTTCACAAATTCACAGAAAACTTTCATTAGTAATAGATTCGCTAGGAATGGTTGGCAACGGTAACATATTAATGCATAACCTCTTAAGAAATTAGGTCACAACAATCCAAATGAAAAAGGGAAGAAAAATATAAGCTGGATAAAAAAGAAATAGGAAATAAGGTGAACGGATTTAGCTTTTTACGCAGCAAATGACGGAGTAAAGTCACAGTAATCAGATTTCATGTAGATAAAAAAAATAACGGAAGGGAATCCTCAGTATCTGCTTTACTACACTGCAAGTTGTAGGATGCATCACCCACTAGAAAGGTTTGCAGACGAACAATCATTCATAAAATTATTCATCGCCTATCCAACCAACAGAGCATGTGTAATAAGCCAACGACGCTGTTTTTTTAAGTCTTTTCCACCTATTACTATTCCTAAATAGAAGTGAAATTGTCTCTTTCACCTGGCTAATTGCTATCATAATACTCTCCGCGAACGTCTGTGCGTAATGATATCCGAAAAAATAACACGATAGCCACCCTTAGATTTCCTCTTCAGGGACACAATTTTTTCATTTCAATTAGAATCGTGGAACATCTTGCACCATTGTATTGCCGTAAATAGAAAAATATGTTGTCCTAGGATGGTCTCTTAGTCAGCATTAGCCTCATGCTAATTATTTCCTGAGCAATCAAATCCCATCATCCTATTGATGTACCTTCGTGCAGTTTTAGTTGCGTGCGAAATTAGTAATTATCCTATAACCCTCATATACAGATTTTGCCTTTCCTTTTCTAGGAATGGGTGCCAAGATTAATCTGACAAAGTCTTCCCGCTAAATTCATTTATTTAAGATGCATTCTACAAATTTGTACGCAAAAACTTTTAATCTCAAGCCCTAATTACCTATTTATTAGTTCCCCAGAGATGCCATCTATCCCCACGGTGCTACTTAAAGTAAATTGTAAACATATACATTTTTCCTTCCCTTTGAATACTTCTCGGTGCTAGTATTCATTCAATCGCTCTTTTCCAATAATGTGAACTACTAATTACTTCTCACTTCATTATGGGTTATTAACCTTTCTGTACAGGGAACTCATTTACCATTTAAACATTCTCTGTTCTCATGGAAGGCGCAGTGCGAGGATATGGAAAGTGTGCAGAGGAAGGGTGAAATCGGTGCGCTGTATAGCAAAGTTAAATCGTTATCGGGAAGTAAGAAAGGAAGAGCTATGCTAACAGTTAGAGATAAGGCGGTTAAGGTAATAGTTGACGCAGGAAAGATCCAAGAGAGATGGAAGGAGTATATAGAAGAACTGTATAGTAAAGAACTCAGACCAACACAGTTAGACATTGAAAAAGAAAATGACGTAGAGGAAGACAGCTTAGGTCCAGGCATACTAGACAATGAGATAGAAAGGGCATTAAGGGAGATGAAACTAAATAAGGCCGTGGGGGTTGATAACATTCCCGTGGAACTTTTAAAATGCTTAGGAAAATGTGGGAGGAAGAGGCTATATGGGCTGATCCGTAGCATTTATGAGGAGGGAATCTGGCCGGAAGACTTTGTGAGAGCAGTTTTAGTTCCGATTCCGAAAAAGGTAAAAGCCACGTCATGTGAGGACTATAGGACAATTAGTTTGATATCCCACGCAGCTTAAGTTGTTCTCAGGATCATAAACAAAAGGATAGAGAGTAGGGCAAATGATTACTTAGGGGATGATCAGTTTGGGTTTAGGAAGGGGAGAGGTACGCGTGATGCCATTGCAGTAATGAGATTATTAATCGAGAGGAATATAGAACACAGCCAGGAGGTATTTGCCTGTTTCGTAGATTTCGAAAAAGCGTTTGATAGAGTGAATTAGGAAAAACTAATGAGTATTCTGCAGAAAATAGGAATAGATTGGAGGGAAAGGAGGCTAATCCGCAACCTGTACATGTCTCAGACTGCTCAGGTGCGGGTGGGAAACGGGGAGTCAGGATGGGCAGTGTTAGGAAGGGGTGTAAGGCAGGGTTGCCCATTATCACCGTTGCTGTTCAACCTGTATGCAGAGGAAATGATCAAAGAGGCATGGGAAGAACTAGAGGTAGGAATGAAAGTGGGCGGGGAATTCGTAAAATCAGTTAGGTTTGCTGATGACCAAGCTTTAGTTTGTCAGTCAGCCAAGGGGCTGCAAGCATTGCTGAGTGAATTGGAAATTCAGTGCGACAGGTATGGGATGAGAATCAACATTAATAAAACAAAGGTTATGCGATTTTCTAGAAAGAAAAAGGGCAAGCTTAACATTAAAATAGGAGGGCAAAAACTAGAGCAGGTAGAACAGTTTACGTATCTCGGTAGTGTTTTGGACCAACACGGTCAAAGTAGTAGGGACGTAAGGAGAAGAATTGCGCTAGGCAAAGAGGCTTTCACGAGGAGGAGGGAGTTGATGACGGGGACTTTGAGTAAGGATGTTAAGAAAAGACTCGTAAAAACTTTGATATGGAGCGTAGCTATGTACGGCGCGGAAACGTGGTCATTGAAGCAGGAGGATAGACTGGTGGCTTTTGAAATGTGGGTGTGGAGAAGGATGGAGAAGGTGAAATGGACAGAGAAGAAAACAAATGAGGAAGTACTTGGTATGGTGGGCGAAGAGAGGGGTTTGTTGGGAGCAATCCTATGGAGGCAGGAAAAGTGGATGAAGGGGGTGTTGACCGGCAGTGGGATGTTGAAGACTGTGATAGAGGGTAGAATGTTGGGCAAAAGAGGAAAGGGAAGGAACAGGATAGGGATGTTGGACGGGATGAAGGGCGGAAGAAAGTACTCAGAGATGAAGAGGGACCTGGTGTAGAGTAGAATTTAGGGTTGTGTTTTGTTAGTAGTCACAAAATATTTGTTTGGTAGTTGTGTCCATCGAAAAACCTACCTTAACCGGTAGATTACCTTAAAAATACTGTATATTTTATAATACTCACCGCACCATATTATTTTCAACTAAAATTTATTTTCAAATAAAACTAAAATCTTTACTTCTGTATTACGTTTTTCTAATTCTGTAGCCACATTCTTTCATTTTCTTTTCTCGTAGAAAACCCTAACCATATCGTGTGTATTCAATGGTTATATTTTCCAATTAAATAAACCTATGGTTTAATTTGAAACTTTAATACCCGTTTTTGGATAAACTCCCACCTTTCATATATTGCAACCGCCTTTATGCCTTCGATAATTATTTCTGTGGCCGCACGTTACTCCTCCGTTTTTTTCCGAGTTAAGGCTTCTACGTTTGCTACTGCATCCTTTGCTACAGTTTTATCCCCTTGAACCTGCACTTACAATTCATTAGCACCAAATTATAATCTCATTACGCTCCATTTCCCCAAACTCTGTCATGCTAATGACGCTGTTCCTAAATCATTGCCTAAGCATAACAAATTCTGATATTTCTTTAACATCTCTATCAAAGTAACCCAAAAGAGTGAATAAAAATGAGATCCCTTTTTCGAAAAAAATTACCCGAATACTGCCTTGTAATTTGCATCCTTCGATATAGGTTCCTTAATATCAAAGCCCATCAAAATTTTCAGAAGCTTGATGCGATGACATGCCGGCGGTGACGCAGATGAGAGTTGTCATTGTGTTCAAGCTCGCATTCTATCCTCTTGAAGATAAAAACGTCAGGCGTAATTTCATTTTATTTTCCACATTCCCACTCGCTTATTTCGTTACGCTTTCAAAAGTATTCTGTAACAAAATATGAAAAATCAATAGAATCCCTTTCCGTGTACCACACTCTCTCGATCGTTTTGACTAGGAAACAATATTTGAACGCATTTGAGCAGTCGTGGGTGTTTTTGTACTCCAATTGGGTAGGTTAAAGCAAAATATTATGGAGTAAGCTATTCCATTGAAGATGCACAAAACGTTTCGGTTTGAACAAAAAATCATAATACCCGCCTAAAACCCTCTTATGCTAACAGCTAATCGTTTTATACATTTGGCTTTTTCTGTGACCTAGAATCATCTTCAAATTTTTCCATGCATTTATTCAGCTCCCACAAACTAATATACGCCTGAAAACCCATTTTTAAGCTTACATTTTGATGATGACTCACTTTATTCTCTCTTTGAACACAATTAAGTTCAAGAATACGAAATGTTCACAATTTTACTAAAAAAGATAAAACCTCCCTACAATTTCCAAGTGAATGAAATAAAAAAATTACCAGAAAAGTCTTGCCTCTTCTCCTCCATTTCCGAAGTTAGCACACATTAACCTAGTAACCCACATCAATGTAGATGATTTGTGAAACTGTGTGGCGGTAGATTGGGATTCGGACGCACCCTCAAAACCTATTTTTTTAAATATTGTATTTAATTGTCAGGAAACGTAGTAGTCGAGGGGATAGCGTTAGACAACTTAGCGGAGGGCTCAGGTTATATTTCCGTTCACGCCCTTCTGTACACTCTTAGCTTCATCCAAGCAGCGTGAATTTTCTAGAACT
Organism: Hetaerina americana; assembly: GCF_022747635.1. Taxonomy (NCBI): domain Eukaryota; kingdom Metazoa; phylum Arthropoda; class Insecta; order Odonata; family Calopterygidae; genus Hetaerina; species Hetaerina americana. Next base: position 8,930,927 of record NW_027286730.1, read on the forward strand.
TCCATGGAAACCATCGTAGGTGGCGAGGGAAATATTTTGGCCACCCTATCCGGATGTGTGTTTCACTCACCGTTGGCCTTGGTGTCAAGGGAACTCTACCATAACTAATCAAAGTAATTATTTGGTTTAGTAAAATGTCAGCATAGTTAGGTCGTTTCCCTGGTCTATTTTTACTATTTTTCTTATAATATGTATTTTCATTTCTAGGGCCAAACAATAATCTAACCCAAGTTGACTACTGCTAACAAAATTACATTAAAAATATATCTTAAACAGATAATAGCGTATTTTTTGCTACTATACTTAAGCATATCACTATCATGCCTAATTATGCATAATAGTAATCGTGTGACGTAATTAATTAACTGAAAAATTTTTAATTACTATTTCCATTCGATTATAATTATAATTTTTACAAAGTAAATGCACACATGGCTGTCTCATGGTTATAGTTAATAGTCAAAAGAAAATTAAAAAATTAAAAGTAAAAAAATAATGTAATTTTTTGAGCGAGTTAAATTTAAAGTCTGCGCGGCTCTCTTTGAACGCCTCATCACTGCTCAGTTGATTTATGAAAAATATGCTTGCGCTGTATTGACAAACATTTTATGGTTTTTAATATTTATCCTTCTAACATGATTTCATCATGAGTGACCATTTATGAGATTTATTTTTAAAATATTCATTTAAACCCAACTACCTATCTGAAAGAAATATCGAACATCTGTTGACAGAACTAGTTATAATATAGTGTCAAGGGCAAAGCAAATCATCAATCTAAATGTTAGTTTTTGATAATTTTTCCTTAGATTATGATATACTCCACCTCCAATAATAGTTTTTAGAGTCCAATCACCTTCAATTTCTGTAGTCGGGGGCCTCTAAAACACGTCTCACACAGTCCGAAACAATAGAAAAAATATTGCATCAGCACCTATGAGAAAACAGGCTCCTCAACGTAATGCATAAAACGTGCCTAAGAGCGATTTTGTGACTAGGTGAACCTAGCAGATTCAATAAATAGAGACCAATGTTATATCAGACAAGTGGCAAAAGATCTCTCTGCAAAAACGCAGTATCCTCACGGTTTGCCTGAGTTAAAAAAATATGGCATGGATCCGATATTGGAGTGGTGCGAAAATTTCCCTTCTCCGAATAAATGCCGGGACCAAACAAATGAGTGCGTAATTAGGGAAGGCAAACAGAGTCGGGTGAGCGAGGAGTCAGCAAAAAAATAAGGAAAATAAACAAAAAAATAGGCGAGCGGCAGCGAAGAGAAGAAGTTCCCGTTTTTGGCATCCTCACGTTAGCCCATCGTCCTTAAAAAAAGGTTAGAAAAATGGAAGGCTAAACCCTCCTCTCGTCTGAGCCCGTATCTGAAGCCGCCCATCTCAAACACCTAGCCAAAACCCAACCAACCGCCCGGACCTCCTTCTCCGATGCACTGGAATGGTACTTTTTTCTCCCTCCTTCGGGAGGTATCCCTTTCCCTGACGAGGGATTAATTGGAGCTCAGGAAGCTGATTTATTTCCGGATCTGCTCCAACCCAGGCCATTGCTCCGGGACACCTCTTCCCAGGAGAGGGGGAAAGGCGATGGCGGCAGATGAAAAGGGTTGAGGTCTCTGGGAGAGAAGCAAGGAGGGGTCTCTGTGTGGCAAGATAGTAAGGTGGAAGAAAATATATATTTTGCCAAATATTGCTGGGTAAGGGATGTGCTTTGGCTGCATGTCCCACTGCAAGGCTGAGATTACATGGACTCCACGTCTAGATGCATCGCCTCTGCTAACCGCAATGGTTTTTGCTTGAGGCTGTTTAACACAGCTAGATACTAGAATCACTTCCCTCCAGACAACTGGTTAAATTTCAACAGTAAACCAGGAGTCAGAAAACCATTGGCTCAGTTATGGCTCATTTTAAAAACAGAATTATTTTTTCAGTATATAGACTTTTTTTCAGAATTAGCGATTAAGATTTATTTTAGTTTAACAAAGACATCGACGGAAGTGACTTTGGGGGTAGGATTTCGACAGTACACTCATTGAACTGAACTTCTAAATAAGGTCCACAAAACATTTTTTTGATGACAATTTGGCCATATTTTCTTATTTTATTAATGGTGTTCTTACAAAAATGTTCTCACATATCTCGCCTGGGTCCATTATTATTGCCTATGTAAGATCCTAAAATAATGGAAACATCTTTAACATTATATCTTAGTACTAGTCACACTGCTCTTAACATTATTAGCGCTCTATGCAAAAATATTTTTAGAAACTGGGTACTAAAGTGTCGATAAATTGGGAAACTGATTTTATGAGCACACTACATCAGAGGAGGGAGTTAACCATTCCAGAGCCAGGTGAAAGTTCAAGTACATAAATCTTGCCAACGATAGTTTTTCATATTACAGATAGTATTAATCGCTAGATTTTTTCTCAGCTGCTGACATTCACGTGTAATGAACGACATTCCTGCGATCTTCCAGCCCCTAGCCTCATGATTTCATCCATCTCCTTCAGGTTAATATAATCATTAATACTCGGAGCAACCACTTTATTTAGTTGACATACTTAGTTTAAAATCATACATTAAATGTCGAAAATATATCCCATTAGAGCTGAGAGAAATAATAACCAGAAAAACGTCTTACTCAACCTTTCTGGTATCAAAGACTGAATTTTAATGAAAGCTTCTTTGCCCACGGGAAATCTTATTATTTCAAAATTTTTTATTGACCATTTTATTTCCAAATGTTGCTGAAATTCACAAACGATTCACCTAATCCAGTTAGCCCACTACTAGTACTGCATTTACGACTCTAAATAAAAAACATGCAAGATATTTACTATCCTCATTTATTTGTTCCTTTCAAAAAAAGACAAAAGTCTTAAATTCCTGAATTATGTATGTCTAAGTAATTTAATTTAAATATTTTCGTAAAATAAATAGGCAAAAATGCATACATAATCATTCTACTTTTAATATCTCTAAAATATAATCAAATCTCCAATCACGTAAGTTTTTAGCAGAAGCGTAAGATTTCTGTACTTTTATTTCTAGGCTTCGATGAGAAAAGTTTGGGAAACGGAATGTCTTCAAAATATTTATCAGGCCAGTAATTTTTACTCTACGTTCATAATTACCGTAAAAACTCTTCTCGCCGTTATCTTTCGGGCTTCATAAAGTAAAAAAGCTGAGGTTATTACAGATAATTTTTACTTTCTTGAACTTTTTCCATCATGTCCTGATTTTTACCTCTTTTGCTTTTTATATTCTTATATTTTTGAAATGTGATATTCATTTTCAAATTTATGCAATTTATGCATAATTTTCCCCATCTACAACTTATAATTCTTATACCTTTCATTGAAAGCCTCTTAAAGTACTATCACCGAGGGTATTCTCTGCCTACCTCTTCCGCTTGATATTTTTCTCATGAACCAGAAAAATGATTCTACCCTCATTCTTTCTCTAAACAAAACCAAACCAGCATAGCAACCTTTTTTTATACCTGTGCCATATATCCATTCCTTTCATACCCACCGTACTAAGACTGTTTAGTTGAAACACATACTTATCCCGGCATAGCCAAGTTTGTCTCCTATAAAATAATATGACAAGGGGAACCCCTCTAACCTACCGTTAATATTACTGTTAGCCAATTTTTTCCATACGCTCTCAATTCAAATATCTCATTTCTATTACCTCACTTAACTATCTGGGGTTTCATGTAAAACTGCATGATGCATTATTTCCATAAAAAGGCATTTTGCACGTTAAAATAGAGCTCTGAATGGAAGGAAAGAAGACTACCTCTCCACTATAATATTATTCCCAGAAAATTGTACAAATTAAGTTGACAGAGATGATTAAATGGCCAATGCTATCGCTGTAACTTTAAATCCGTGTAATCGCATTACCCAAAAATTGTGTTGCAAAATGTATTTTGAATGCATTCATTATATGCACCTATTAAGTTATGATTCTGCCAATACAACTATTTTTTAAACTCTAATTTTAATATTAATGTATCCCAGAAATACAACAATATTAAACAGGAAAAAGTGAACTAAATGCGCATAATATTGATTTGTTTCGAATCTAAGATAAAATACTCCATCTCGTCTCGTCATAGAAATTATTGGCAGCGGAGTTTGAGGCGTGATAGTTCTGCAGAATCGTCAAAGGATTAGATTATATCGGTCCTTTTTGTCGTATTTGACTCCGAGTTAATGAAAAAGTCTTGATGGTTTAACGAGACAGGCGTTAAAGGCCATGCCAACTACAGAAAAACCAAAATCGGTGAAGTTAACAATGAGCAATTACATCGGCTAATCATACGATGTAATTAGATAAACAAACTAATGGGTAAGCTCGCACCTTGGCTTGAATTAAACAGGCATAACTAATAATTCCAGCAATTATGAATCCGCTGCTATGAATTCATCATGCTTAAATAGCTTTGATACTCCGTCAAGGCTGCTGCAACAGGTTTCTCTTACCGTCCATTTTTGGTGAAAGCAATTATTCTTAATCACCAAACTGCACACACATTTTGCCGTAATCTACGCGATTTATTGTTGTCTTTTCAGTCACTTGCTAATTATTACGATAATCGGAGGCATCTTTGACAAACACGTTTTTTTGTCCACTTGAAATTTTGCATGGTAAAAAGTTAAAATTTAATTTTAGTTATCGAATTTAGCCTCAACGAATGACATTCGTAAATTTCAAGAAACAATACAAACAGTGAATAAACGAGATATCTAGGATCCAGGTATTACAGTCGCTACCGTTTTGAATACTTAATAGGTGTAACGTAGATACATGCTATAGCCATTATGTCTCTTTTCCAGGGAAGAAATATTTATTCAGAGTTTACACCATTTGTTCAGAAATGAAACCTCCTGTTATTGTTCACTGTCATTTTTCTCCCTTGAATGGCTACACTACCATCAAAAAACTCAGGAAATGTTCTCTTATGAATAGTAACAGATTCTTTCTTGTAACATCAACATACTAATGTCGTTTCAATATTTTTAATTTGCAATTTCCAGAAAAAATGATTCTTCTCTTTTCATTACGTTTCGGAGATACAAGTGGTGAAATTGTTTCATTCTAAATTTAAATGATAGAAGTAAATGAACATTTATGATTGAACCAATTTATTGAATCATTTCTGTAAGACTTCATTTAAGATTATTTTGTTCCTATCGTTGTGTTTCCTTTCTTAACTTCTTAATTTCTTAACCTGGCGTTTGAAAAAGTGCTACTTATAATAATTGAAATAGCATTTATTTAAGTTGAGGAATAGGATTGTACTATGTGACTGTTTCCATTGGTTTCTCATTCAAATAAACACAAGTTTATTTAAAGGGGTAAAATTTGCGAATTAAATTCTTAAAACTATTAATTTGATAAACATAACAGCCAGGTTTAACTTTGTGGAATTCCTTCATTATAAGGGTAAAAAGAAACTTTCACTTCCACAATAATGATTTAATATTTCACGATCATGTTTTTGATGCTGTACATCTACATCAGGTAACATGAATCAACAGTTTTTCAACTTATATAGTCTGACTCCAAGAAGAGAGTAAGGGAGAGGAGAGGGGGCAAGGTAAGGAGAGTAAGGGAGACCATAGACCACTAATAGGTCGCTACACCTAAACTCAACTTACTCCCTCTCTCCTACTCCCCCTACCTTACCCCCCTCTCCTCTCCCTTACTCCCCTCTTGGAGCCAGACTATATAAGTTGAAAAAATGTTGATGTATGTTAACTGATGACGATGCACAGCATCAAAAACATGGTCGTGAAATATTAAATACTTCTTGTGGAAGTGTGAAATATCTTTTTAACCCTCACAGTAATTTGATAATTTTCATCAAATTTAAAGTGGAATTACATAATTTACAGTTAAATTATTTTTTCTGGGATTCACAAGTTAATTACCTATCCACCATTTGGAAGCGGAAATGTCAACATTGGATTTCTCCTACATATGTTTATTTGAATGAAAACTAATCCATTATGCATTAGATTTTTAATGATGCAGTAAGTGGCATATTGAAAACATTAAAAAGGATACCTTGGGTTTCTACATGCGCTTCAGGCATGCTATAGAAATCAGCAGGTAAGACTTTTACATGAAAGCAATAAAGGTACTTTATCTTTGGCTTAAGTTTAAATAGAACTGAAACATCAGACGATATATACCTACTGTATTTAAGATTCGGCAACGAAGTGAAATGAGGAGTGGAATGGCCCCAAAAACAAAGTTATTGGGAGCAATACTGTTTATTTCAGTTACAGAAATACCATAAAGTGAAAGATATAATGTAGCCAAATATCGGCATGGAATAATGCGAAGCACGCTGTGAAAAGTATTTAGAGACCAAGTACAACCACTGATTGAGTTCATGGAGGACGTTAAACTCATATATCACCCAGCAAGTGAAAGAATATCGTCATGACCCGAACTAAAAAATGAGACTACTTGGCCCTTGATTTATTCTTTCAGCTGAATTTACCATTTTAGCAGAATGTTTTCAACCGTTTTAAAAAATAATATAAATATGACTTTTCATAAGACAAAACCATTCTTATCCCCAAATAATTTACTAACAGAGAATATCTCAAATCATATTTTATTTGTGTTTTAGAACAAGATTAAAACTTGAAGAGTTCATTTCATCCCGAAATGAAAGCAGCAAAGAAAGCAGATATTTCAATTCGGTAAAGCTCCTTGTTTCCAGAGCCATTTGACACTCCGGTGAGTGAAGCTGTAACCCAAATATTCCGAGAGTAATACCACATGGGCACGATCAGCTCTCAAGTTTAACGGTGGCACTTCTCGTTTGTGCAACAGACGGTGGCAGCGGTCTTCCACCACAACTAGGTCGTGGTTTGCGATGGACTTGGCATTTTTGGTGGAAAGATCTGACAGAACTTCCGGGTTTTCCTCAATTGTAGAAGAGTTGGCTAAGAGAACCCAGTCTTCCCCGACCATTGATCTTAAGAGTCTTACCTTCCGATCGGCACCAGGTTGAAAATATCACGGACGCTACCATTTCCGTCTCACAGTAGTCCCATTTAACCTAACACATTATTGTCTTTACGATTAGTATTTTGTACTTCATTGCAAAATATTTTTGAGAACTTTACTCTTACTTATTTCAAAGAGGATAGCGTATCACCCCATTTAATAGTGTTCCTACGGAGGTTACCACGCTGTGTATTTGATGTACTCTACACGTTTCCCGAAGATACTTCACGTTCGTTTACTCTTTGATTGACTGTTTTCTAAATTAAATGACTGCCAGTCTAATTTTACAAACGCAAAGATATCTCAAGAAACATTCGGAAAACAAAATATACTTCTCTAAAAAGATTTTGTTTTGTATCTGTCGAGAAGTCATTAGAATACAGCGACTCATAGAAAGAATTAATATATTTCTGGAAATGTGGAAAAAATATATTAGGCTTGGACGTTATCAATACGTTAACAATATAAAAATAGCATATAAAAGGTGAAAAATAATCTCAGAAAATACTTAATAACAATTTAAAAGACAATAAAAATGAAAGATACTTTATGTACTCAAAGGGGAAAAAGTCTTTCAGTAAATGAATATTGATCGCAAAATTAATATTAAAAATTGAAAGAGTTAGTCAATTTATTAGAATTTATTTTAGCTCTAAACAACAACTTAGTTGTATTGGGATGTAAAAGAAATTGAAATATAAAAGCACACAGGCAAAAAAATGAGTGGATAAATAGAAATTTCTGGCCGATTTTTTGCCTTTAGTTCCCTAGATGGACCCTGGATTCTCCAACGACTTCCTTTTTCACCCTCGACTAATTGTTATGATGTTACTATAATCCATGGGTCACCAATCAAACATTACCCCCGGGATCTTGAACCCGGAGGCAGCATAAACCCTTATGCCACTCTTGACCTTCGAGCAAAGAGAACACAGGGTCGTCACTCTCATGCCCCCTCCAAAGAAACATACCCAACATTGAGGGAGGAGGATAACACCACCCTTTCCTAACTCCATGTTTATCCTGAGAAATCTCCCCAACCTAGAGGCTATTTTTCTTATCAATCAGCCCCACTAACTACCCTAAATAACCCAGTGCAGCCAACCTTCTTGCTGTGGTGGCCAAATGATGGTGAGTCTATGGTATTCCCAAGGAAATATTAACCTTTATACTCGTAATTCACCAATTTTAAAAGTATAGCAGAAGTAATCCTTCTTTATATATTTTAGAATTGGCTACAAATAATTTCATACCTTTAGTTTCCGTCGAAACTGTTTCGAAATCCCTATTTGGAATATTACCCGGGCAGGATTGATCTCAGGGTTCCACATGTATAACCGATAACAAATTATTTATGCGATTAGAACTACAAGAGCACTCTCAATTGGTCGGCGTTTTCTTTTACCTTGTGAGTCAACCCTAATACTGGCCCGACCTAGAATGATAATTATACTTTCTAATAAAAGGAGGAATTAATTTCAAATCAATAGCGTCAAAAAAGTTGAGTTTGTAACTGTTTCTAAAGTGTAAAAGTTTTTTTTGTGTTAATTTTTAATGTCTTATTGCCCTTGCACAATACTATCGTACTGTCATATTATTCTTTAATGTTATGTTTACTAAAAAAACCTGTTTTCTACAATACATTGAATAGTTTATGATTATCATTATATTTTACTTCTGTTTTCTCATTGAAAATTAGAAAATCCTTTATGAAAAGAATTGAATGTAAATGAGAATACCCTGATTCTGTATCCATTTTTATTTTTTGTAAAAATGCTTACTTGTTTCATGTCATCTACATATACACGACAATCGGACGATCTACCAAAAACGTTGTGTATAAAAGGTTCTAACCACCAGGCGGAAAGTGTAAGGGAAAAAGGATAGGGATAGTTTTTAAAGTCTGAGGAAAAGACAAAAAAATATGAACCTTAATCCTTGAAAAGATTTGCCAATTTGTGGAATTCATAGTTTAGGGGAAAACTTAGTTATAAAGAAGCGTTAATGCTGCCTGTTAAAACTACAGACGCTCTTAGGCATATAAAATAAAAGAGAAAAAAATAATCACCATCTCTTACGCTATAGACTACCGCCACACTTAGGCATATAATACAAGGCTGGAAAGCTAAATGGAGAAAATTATATTAGCCAGCAGCCATGCAAATTTAGGTCCCCACCCTGCTGCTGCAGGTAAAAAAATACCACATATTTTAAGAAGAAAATTGCCTGATGCCCAACGTACGCTATCAATGATTTAATTTCCCATGCAACTTAAATATTATCACCATGCTTTCAGCTTTAGTTCACCTCGTGCCTATAAAAAACTTTAGAGAACGCCAAGGCTTTTGCGATGAGCAATTATTAAAGCATTACATATTCGAACTTAATTACTCGTTTTTGGGACTATTTTGTTATTATCATTTAAGCAAAACACCATTCTGCCTTCCTAATTCAGAAGATTGTTTAAATAATCCCTCTGACCTTAAAACTTATAATGTATATAACGTTTTAAATTAGTGATATTAGTTTGATTTCTTCCATTATTGAGTAATGATTAATAGATATGTTTTGCCAATACAACAAAATGATGATAGAAGACACTTTGCTTTTCCACGTAGAATTTTTTTAATTACGAACTAGGTTTCGTTTCATTTTCAGGTACTGTAGATTTTACTATGCAACGAAACCTAGGTCGTAGTAAAAAAAAATCTATGTCGAAAAGCCAAGTGTCTTCTTTCATCATGGAGGATTTCCACCATGTTACGCCTGAAAATGTATCATTCAATAAAACAAGAAGAGGTAACATTATAAAATCAATAGATATACGTGTGTTATGAATTCTTAACACTAGCATAGATTTAGTATTTTTATTTGCTCTGTATTACAACTATTTAGAGTAATGACAAGTACAGGATTCTTCCCGCTGGAAAGAATCGTTTCGGTAGCGCAGCGGGAGTCTTTCTTGGTCATCGTTTCACGATATCCTTGCAAAGAAAAATCAATAGCAGAAGCACAGCAGGGAAAAAATGGAACCGGATGAATCATATTAGGGATGGTAAATATTGGGACAGGAAAATTATAGAAAAAATAAATGAAAGATAGAGAATGGTGAAATGCCCCAATTTTACGATGCACAAGGTGCTATGAAAGGATTAAGGGAATTATTACACGGAAATGTATTGGGCTACATACCGCAATGAGCACAGTGGAAAGTCAGTGCGATAAATATGGGATCAAAATAAATGTAAACGAAATGGCTGTTTCGATGTTAAATGACATTTTAATGTTTCGATTATCCCCTCCCCCTTCACACTCACCATTACCTCAATACCCTTGAGGTGGATTACAATTCTCTCCTGGGAACATGCTCATACCCGGCCTTCAATTTTGCCCACTAGGGTGTAGCCTTCCGTCACTTCCCATCGGGTCTGCCACCTAACACTCGCCCGTTGAATGCCCTCTCTTCTTCCCTTCAGCTATATGTGGAGCACCCGTTCCTGCTCTCAATCCCTCTTGTTTATATATTTACGCTCAGCATTGAGAAACTTGCCAATGAATCATTAACACAAAAGCAGACAAATGTACGCTCATACAATCGCGTGCACGCACACAAGCACACACTCAGATACGCACACACAGGTACACACACACACACGCACACGTATTCATAACCCGAAGGTCAGTTTGTTAGTTCAGAGTAGAGTTGACCCAATATGAAACCCAATTACGTGTAAAATACACTCATCAGGGTAGGGAGGTCATTTCATTTCTAATTGCTCCAAATGGTGTCCCTGGAAGTTCTGATACCAGAAAAATTACACAGCTTAAATGAAGCTCAAGTTGCCATGAAGCGTAGCTGGGAATTGGACTCGGGTCCCTCGATCAGTGGAACTCCTTCTACTATAATACTTGATTGCAAGGGTATCAAATTCTAGGGAGAAAAATGTGGTGGTTACCCGCTATCTTCCACATCCCAGTACTGGCGCTGATACCGTAAGATTCACTCTCGCCCGCAGCCTTGGCAGCTGATGCCGGGCCGACCAACTCGGGGCTCATCCTGGCCACTGGAGAAGCATGGATGTGCAAATACCCTGTGCAAAAATCGAAGCGATCTTTTTTTGGGAATTTCGGCGAGATCTTGTCAAATTACAAAACGGTCAAACATCATGTCAATGACTCAGAGCAAATAACAGTTTCGTTTCCGGTATTATATATGAAATTCTTGCATAAGTTGAAGACAAAGCAACATTCCACCTAACACCAGCTGCCTTTCACCATGGGTTCAGAGTAGCTTTTTAGCAGGAGTCTATATTTCTCGTTCCGAAACACCATTATTATGTTTTTCCTGTTGCCTGGTTGCCTCGCTCCGAAAAAACCATTAACAATCATTTTTATAAGCTAAATTTTCGCCGGTCGAGGGAATCGATCAATTGGTGGGGATGAATATATATAAATATATAAACCATAAACGCAGTAATGAACCCGGTGGTCGGTTTGGTAGGTGATGGTAGAGTTCACCAAGTACTAAGCTCAACGGCGTGTTAAATTCACTCATTATAGTAGGGGGGGCAGTTCCTTTCCCAGTACCGGTTATGTTTTCCCAGGAAGATCTGGAATCTGCAAAATCACATAGCTTGGGTGGAGCTGCACGTGCCCGGAGACTTACCTGGGAATCGAACTCGGGACCCTTGGTAGGCCAACGCTCAGCGGTCAGTAGTCCAGCGCTCTACCCCTTGGAATACCGCGACCCATGTGTGTATATATATATATATATATATATATATATATATATATATATATATATATATATATATATATATATATATATAAAGCACAACCAGGAGGTATTTGCCTGTTTCGTAGATTTCGAAAAAGCGTTTGATAGAGTGAATTGGGAAAAACTAATGAGTATATTGCAGAAAATAGGAATAGATTGGAGGAAAAGGAGGCTAATCCGCAACCCGTACATGTCTCAGACTGCTCAGGTGCGGGTGGGAAACGGGGAGTCAGGATGGGCAGTGTTAGGAAGGGGTGTAAGGCAGGGTTGACCATTATCACTGTTGCCGTAAGGTAGGTAGATAGGGATGTTGGACGGGATGAAGGGAGGAAGAAAGTACTCAGAGATGAAGAGGGACCTGATATAGAGTAGGATGATGGATTTTGTGTTTAATTAGGAGTAATAAAATATTTGTTTGGTAGTTGTGTCCATCAAAAAACCTACCTTAACCGGTAGATTACGTTAAATATATATATATATATATATATATATATATATATATATATATATATATATATATATATATATATATATATAATTACATTTATTAATATAGTAATCTCCAGTTAAGGTAGGTTTTGGATGGACACAACTACCAAATAAATATAATAACTATTTTGTGACTTCTAACAAAACACAATCCAGCAATCCACTAAACATGAAGTCCCTCTAAATCTCTGGGTACTGCGTTCCTTCATTCATACCAGCCAACATCCCTATCCCATTCTTCCCCTTTCTTGTTTGCCTTACATTCTCCCCTTTATCATTCGTCAACATTCCACAGCTGATCAATATGCTTTATCATTTCTCCCACAATAAAGTTCTGTCCACTCGCACCATACCTTGCGCTTCCTCGTTTCTTTTTCATTTCTTTCCAATTACCCTCTTCCAATCTTTTCCACACGACACTAAATTCGCCTTTATTTCGTAAACTTTAAAATCCTTGTAAAAAGGTATGGGATGAGTATAAATCCTAATAAAATAAGATAATAAGGTAATGAGATTCTTGTGGAAGAGCACGTTTAAGAAAAATGTTTAGTATGGTAGACATAAATTTGGAAAGGTAAAATAGCTTACCTCTTTGTAAAGTGTTTTTGATAGGGGTGAGCTGAGTGTAGTGGAAATTAAGAGAGGAATTACGGTACATAAAGAAGCATTTACCAAGAAGCGGGAGTTGATGACAGGTACCTTAATTAAAGATCTAAAGAAAAGACCAGCAAAAACTTTAAGCGTAGTTTTATATGGTTCAGGAACTAATTCGCACCGGCAGGGTGATAGTCGTAGATTGGGGTCTTTGAGATGTGGGTGCAAAGAAAAGAGTAAAAAAATAAAACTGACGGAGAGGAAAATAAACGATTTAGTCCTAGTCATGGAAGTGGAAGGGAGGTTGTAGTTAGAAGCAATGGGACAAAGGCAGTAAAAGTGGATGCAGGATGCTGATGACGATGTAAAGGGTAGAATTCTGGAAAAGACAAAGACGTAAAGGAAAAGAAAAGGAAATAAGGAATGAATTAACGGAAGTAGAAAATGTGCTTAGCAAAAGAAAAAATTCTTTTCTGTGAGGAGTGTAATTATAATTATTTTATGTTATTATTGACTTAATGTTATTTTTTCATATTTTAATTTTTAACTTTTTTCTAGTCTTAATGACTCATTTGATGATAGTAAATTCTATTTATGACTAGAGTGGTGTATTTTGCCCTTGCCCCTTAAAAACCTATCCTAAGTCAGTTGGCTGCTGCTAATTATAACTGCATAAATGCGTATTAAAATATTTTTACTATTACCATTGTTTCAAGTTTTCTCGAACACTAATGGTTCATGAGAAATATGGCACATTAAATCTTTTGATTTCCCCTAGGATTAATCTTTCATAAAAATTTCTTGCATCCTCTCACAGGAGTTCGACGATCCTAGTATTTTTTGCGAAACTATCAGAGAAGAGATCCGCTCCAATCATATTTTCAAAATTTAATTTGCCATAAAATATCCCTTTTGTGAGTAATTCTCATCCAATTTATACAAACATTTAGATACATTACCAAATTAATCATGACAGCGATGCATTGACTTGGCTGCTATTTACTTAACATAATCTAAATTACCAATCAAACCAGCTTCGCAAGGATCTCATTTGATAACAGCGTATTCTAAAGTAGAATTACATTTTTTTAGGCTCTCCATGTTCTCTATACGTAGCCTATTCAGTATTTCTGATTAATAATAAATTCGGAAGACAATTATTCCCATTCCAAAAATGTTACAATTTACACTTCTTTAAGGAACTAATTTCTATTTAATATGCGTTTCCCGAGCTATATGTTAATTTAGCCAACATACTAAAGGCACCACATGTAAAAAAGTTGTTTTTTATTAAACACAGAGCAATATTGATAATTTAAAGAAGAATCAAATGTGACAGGTTATATAGTATATCCATGAGGAATACTTAATGTGCCTTCAACTGCACTCACCTACAATCTAACAGCATTTATGGTTACCATTGTAATACGATGCTTTTAAAAAAATTATCAAATTTTATATAATAAACCTATTTTATGTATAATTTCTGTATTCGGTGAAGGAGTTTGCAAAATATTCAAATGAAACCAACTTCATATGCCAAAAATTATTCCTGCGTCTATGCTTTGAATATGGCGATCGTATGAAGATATTTAACTTTAAAACCTTTTCCCTTTAATATTTTTCTGAACGTTTTAATAATTAGACTTCTTTGAATATATAACTAAACACTTTTCTTTCAATAATTTATTCTCTGAGGCATTTTTCCACAAAATAAATTATTATTTTCGTAAGTAAAACTTTTGTATACTTTGAAGCTCTGACATTCGGTTTATTAGTGCAACATTTGTTTGAAAAGAAAAATGTAGAAAACTGCACTGGAGAACTGGGATTACTACATGATTGTATTGTTGTCTGCATGTATAAGACTCTGATTCACGTGCATAAATTAAGCAGGTTCTGATTTATGCCTTTTACTCTACGCAATAGAAGAGTCCCACGATTGATCTTCAGAACTAGGCTGCAAATTTCCAACTTGAATTCAAGTCCCCTCAAATCCATTTACCCGCTCCACCTTGGAGTGCAATTCCCTGAAGGAATGCAGAATCTCCTCTAATCCTCTTCCAACGCCGAAGCCTAAATGACCTAGGACGTGCCGTTTGGAGTACTATGTCCCCACAGCAGCCACCACAACCGCCTTCGTCACATGAGGAACGCCGCCAATGGGAGTGTACCAGGCTGTCAGACACTGGCTCACACCCTAATGGTCTGCATTCTACCTCTATAGCACCACCAATTGCTTGACGTTGCAGTTATCTATCACTAGTATACTCTGTTACTTCCAGGTTTCTTCATCGTATGTCTCTCAAAGGAGAAAGGGTAGATGCTACATATACTGCAGAGTTACCTTTTAATAGCATGTGGTATCTGTTAGAGACGGAGATTTGGCTCTACTTCGCATGCTCAATCCCATGCAGCAGCTTCCCCGAGATAATCAAAGATAGAACGCTACAATATTCCAGTTTACGGATTGGCGCCTCTCTTTCATCAAAGATCGATCCTCGGGCATCTTCTCGATCCTCCTGTCGCTCGATGAAATCGGGCGTACCAATATAGACCAATCGGCGCGAATAGTTTTCGTTGGCCGCCCAAATCCCAATCCTTCTCACGAAGACCTACCTTCCCTTCAACCATAAATCAAAGCTTTTAAATAATTCCTTCTAGCGCAATGACTTGAACTCTTACAGTCGCTCATTTGCTATCGCATTCTACCATCGCTGCAAGACACAGTAGAATCTCAGTTGTACCATCTTGCAGAATCGTAAAAGCTTATTTGGACGCTGAAAAATCACTCTGGAAAAAATATTACTAAATACAAATTCACTTTGGTGATACATAAATAATGTAAAGAATACCTATCGGTCCGGTAACAATGTAAACTACACCACAAGTACAGAGTTACTTAACAAACAGAAAATAGGCTACTGATCAAGTAAGGCTAGAACTATTGACACCATGCAGTTAAATTGCGAAAATATGAGGTGAACACTATTTCCTATAGCAAAAGCTTACTCTCTCTCAGGTAGATTAGTAACTCTCTCACAGCTACCTCTACTGAGTCAGAGGAAATGCAGCCGAAACCTCTGTAAACTTTCTATAGACTTTAGGATTAGAATGAGATTCTTTAATTCATTCTCATAAATTTTTAACTGGCCCACGATGACCTGGTAAACTATTAACGGCCATTAAGCAAAATATAGGACTAATTAAGGAAAAATATTAACAAAGCCTCTTTTATTTAAAATTATAAAGCAGAAATTACTCAAATCTCAGTTTAAAAAAATGGAAAAATAATAAATAATAATGGATAAATAAAGCTGGGCATATTCGCCGAAATTCCGAATATATTTAACCCTAAGCTGGGTGATTGTTGGGAAAACCCTTAGCAATTTCATTTTACAATGAAGCAAATGTTTAAAAGCATGTATTTAAAAGCGCTTTAAGTGTTGATTTCAGTACTTCAAGTGAAAGAGTTTTATTTCAATTCTATTAAAAATGAAGGAATTCTCATATTCAACGAACAAATAATATTCACAATCAAATGACGTAAATAGTTAATTCAGCCCCATAGATTTTAAAACATAAATCTGACGGACTAGAGGAGTTTTGGAGAGAAATTCTCAAAGAGGTCGCCACAAAGTTGTGTAGCTCCTCAAATACATACTTAATAACTTTCATCAGACAAAGCTCTCCAACATTGGGAGAAAGCTGACCCTTTTCTTAACGAGACTACATGATCAAGACTTATAAATGCTGATGCTATTTTAACCAATCTTCCCATCAAGTACTATTCTTGAATGTATTTTGACGAAATTACATATCGAAGTAATCAACAATTCATAATATCCATTCTGCTATTTTAGAAAAATAGTCTCCAAACATAATAGTCGAGGGGGTTCAAGTCCGTGCTATTCGGGGGCCAGAACACCTTTGACCAGAACATGTCATTGCTATCTGAGACCCTAAATGACTCGTATGAGCTGGTGCCCCGTCCTGTTGAAAGACATATTGTCTCCCCGAGGCAACAGTTACCATCTATGATTTCACGATATTATTCAAAATTTGCAAATTCACAAAATTTTTCAAAATTCCTATGAAAGTAGCGCCTGAGCGCTTCATCGAATGAGGTTTCCTCGCCGGGTGGGCAAGAACTTCCCTAGACTTCTCCGATGCATTATACTTAGCCGCAATTTCGTAAAGAGTTGCTCTTTTAAAAACAAGTTAAATTGATCTCTCGCAGAATATAAAGATATATTGGTGAGGTCTTTTGTTTCCCAAAGTAAGTCGTACTGAAGTCTCTGCACTGTCTCACTTATCTTTTCCCCTGTCTTTTCTCCTGTCCTATCACTTCTCCCCTAATTATCCATTTAGTCTCACATATCCCCTTTATTCCAAGCATTTAGTTACCCTGGTTTTCGTTTATTCACTCTGACAAAGCAAGACTATATCATTACATCTACCTATCCGATATGCGAGATCTGTTTAAAAGGTTCTAGGATTTTTTTAGTAATGCGCCTCCAGTTAATAATTTTTGAATCCACTTGAAGGCGTTGCGTCCTAAAAACTTCCCAAACCTTATTTACTTTTTTAATATCTTGTTGTGTTGAGTATTTGCGGCCATT
The DNA here is from genome assembly GCF_022747635.1 of Hetaerina americana. Lineage (NCBI taxonomy): Eukaryota > Metazoa > Arthropoda > Insecta > Odonata > Calopterygidae > Hetaerina > Hetaerina americana. The sequence goes on from NW_027286730.1 coordinate 8,948,458, forward strand.
TGTGTGAAGGGGTGTTTGTGAAGTACGGCAAAATAATCGAATCCGTTAAAATTACCTCTTTGAAGTAGCAGCGTTGTTCTGTAAAATACTGCATGAAACTCTGCAAGTCCTTCACGGAAACTCTTGAGTTGATTACCCATGCTTATGGTGAGGATGCTATGAATCGTCTGCGTGTTATGAATTATTTCCCGGAAACAAACGTTAGAAGACAATGAGTTTTCCGGAAGACGTTGGCTAAAGTTGGCTGATGACCTTAACATCAAGAGAGTGAATGATCTCGTCCGTGTGAATCAACGTTTGATTGTCAGGGAACTTGCAGGAGAGTGTGACATCTTGATTCATGTTCGTGGTATGAAAACCTGACTAAAAATTTGAGGATAACTCACCTTGTAATCACGACCTTAAGAGCTGCATAGTGTCAGGTAATTTTTGGATATTTAAATTACAATTTTTCAATTTTTTTTAAGAACTTTCAAAATTATTCTTGTTTTATTAGATTCCTTGAATATAGGCATGTATCTTTTACATATTTGAGATGAATCAGAATTATTTAACTTAATTTCTTACCAATAAAAACTGTATTCAGTACAAAATAAAGAGGGAAATTAGTTCATATAAACTATGATGTAATTTTCCTAAATCTCTTTCTCATACTTTAAATAGAAGATTCTAATAGCGCATCAATATAGTTATGAAAAAACGCGCAGTGAAAGAATTTACGTGCATTAATGTTTCTTTTTCCAAATAGGTCCAAAATTTTCCAAACATGTATGAAAAAAAATTTTCATTGAAATTTGTCTTCAGGTGAATTGTATTATCATGAAAGAAAAATATAGAAACATAGATTACTTGCATCCTTGTAATCCCCAGTGGACTATAGACTTACAGTACTGCAAAGAATTGTGTGTCCAGATAATTCCTAGCGCTGGGAGGGGAAATGTTAATAGCTCCTGTGGAGTAACCTGTCAGGAGCCATTGTCTACCCTACGACTAGGTACGTCAAAGTGTAAGAGGCCGACCAAAGGTAGTGTACCGTTTGCTCCACATGATTGCGACTACAAAGGCGTCTGACTCTAGTGGGGCGGCCACTTCAGGATAATGTCACGTTAGAAACAGTAATGAGGAAGGGAATGGGAATGAATCTAACCTAAACTAGTTTCCTCTAGGCTTTATGATGGATACAATTATGATAGTGGATTAATTGAAAATAATTCCGGGCAAAAAGATTTCGTGCCATGCCCAGTGGCGATAGAGGAAAGACTTCCATTGAGAGGCCGTCGTTACTTGAATTTCTTGCAAAAGAATTCATAAAGCGGTAGTAGAAAAATGCAGCAGTAGACCAAAACGGTTAAATAGGGGAAAAATCAGCAGTATTTTTATATTTTGACTTCCGCAGTAATTAAATCTATATGTATCACTTCTCTTCATCTCCTAATCTATACAGTCCAATTCTTTAGTCTTCACCATCTTCCTAACCGGATTAACCTGATGTAAAGAGAATTTGATTTTATGCAATGGGATTTGAGAGTTAGTAGATGATAAGTAATACTAGTAATATTAGATTTAATAACCATGGAAGTTGAAACAGAGGTATACCGCTGACTCCAGGGGAGATTATTATAAAGTAGTACACGATGGAGGGGAGAAGAGCCAGAAAGAGGTGGCTGTAGAATTGAGCAAAATAGTAGGAATAAGTGTAATTAATAAAGAGGATGTGAGTAATAGAATAATATTCAGTGAACAAAAAACTCAACGCACAAAATTATTTCTTATTATAAAATGTGCCGAAAATAAATAAAATGGTCAAATTAAAAAAATGGTGAATACATTTAAACTAGATGAATTGGTTGTATATGTCCTCGGAAGGGAATATGTGATTTTGGTGGGAAATCGAAATTTTATTACCGGTGGATTAGGATGTTGGCACTACGCATAAGGCAGTACGCATATGTACGCATAGTTTATGACAAAGGAATAAACGAATGGGGTAAGCCGTAAAGTTTAGATGAAAATATGGTTTCATGCTAACTAACATATAGTTTAAACACCAAAATAGCCAAAAGGTAATTTGGAAAATGCTGGAGGACACAGGGAGATATCAGGTTTATGGTTAGGCACCGATTAAGGAATAGCATGATTCACTCACCCCGGAGCAGATGCGGTTTCAGATCATAATCAATAATAATGAAGTGTGAATATTTAATTGAAAAAATACACTAAAGGAAATGGAATGTATAAGCATTAACTAAGAAAGGAGTAGCAATACTACGAAGAAATTTATGAATGAGGAAAAGCAAATGGATACAATAAAAGAAAAATGGAGATATTTCAAAAATGTATATCAAAAGCCGAGAGCAAAACAATGAATGAGAAACAGGAACGATAAACGGAAACGGTATAAGAAAATTACAGACGCAGAAGACAGAAAAACCACGTCCGACCTAATAATACGTAGCATGAAGTCATGGAGAGTTTATTAAAGACAGGTGAAACAGATGCACTCTAAAAAAAGGTAAGAGATATATCAAAATGAAAAATATCTGCACACTTTTGAAGGTACGAACAAACTTACTAAATGAATTTGAATGGATTTGTGAGACATGAATGGATTACGTAGATCATCTTTCAAAATTCTGCAACAGAATTAGACATAGAAAAATAACATGGCGTAAAACGGAGTATGCTAGGTTAAGATTTCGAGATAGGAAGTACATTAAGTGCATTAAAATAAAGGGAGAGACTGGAAGGAAAACATTCCCGCGGAACTAATTAAGGGTTTAGGAAAAGTGGCAAGAAGATTTTTTATGGGTTAATTCGTAGCAATTATGAGGGAGGAAATTGGCCGGAAGAATTCGACAGATCAGTGTTAATTACCATTCTAAAAAAGGAAAAGTTACCGGTACGTGAGGACTATAGAACAATAGGTTTAATTTTTCAAGTACCTGAGATTGTATTTAAGATCATTAATAAAATGATGAAGAGTAGGACAAATAATTACTTAGGGGGTGATCAATTTGATTTCAGGAAGTGAAGTGGCATGCATGATGTCATCTCAGTGACGAGATCATAAATAGAATGAAACTAGCGTACGTACAATGAGGATATATTGGTGTATTTCGAGGATTCCGAGGCATTTGGTAAAATCTATTGGTAGAACTAATTTAATGAATGCATTAATGAGAATAAAAGTAAAGTGGAGAGACAAAAGACGTTCGCAATCTATACATTCTTTTGATACAAATTTATACTGCCTATGTACACATTGTGGATGTAGATTTGGGGTGGGTTGTGATAAAAAAGGGATTTATATTCATAGTCCGTTAAATTTGCGGATGATTACTTTTAATTCTGTCAGCCAGGTATGGGATAACAAGAATTACTGGGCGAATTAGAAAATCAGTGTCATGGATATGGAATGAGTATAGGCGTAAGTTAATTAAAGGCTATTACATTTGCAAACACGAGGCAGGATAATTAGATGCTGTAACGAGAGAATGAAAACAGGAAGAGGGGGACATTTTGTTGATCTTGTTAACAAGATGGCCAAAGCAGGAGGGGTATTAGAAGACGTCGTGCAAGATACTTTGACGATGAGGATGGAATTAATGAAAGTGACGTACATGTAAATTATGGAGGGTAAGGTGATTGTAATGGAAAATGAGAGTGTCTTCTGCGTCGCGGATTCACATTCATTGAAGCTAGGCGATTGGCGAAGATAGTTGTTGTGCGGTAGAGATGAGGTTGTAAATGGTAAATGGACGAAAAGAAAACGAAAATAAACTGAGAATAGCTAGCAGTAGAAAAACAGGAAACATCTAGAGTATATTGGACATTTTGAATGGTGATATACGAGGTCGGACCCAAAAATTACAGGAATGTTTTTATAGATTCTTTAGTTCTCACAACATTTCAGAGGTGCATGAGTAACTGATAGAATATAAGGATATAAAATAAGATTGTTCTGTACAGAATATTCTTTTAAAAATTGGATTATTACGTACCTAGTGAATTTAGCATCATTTTATTCACTTTATCATTGTAGTATGAGGGTAAAAAGAAACTGAACATTTCCATCAAAAGAATTTAATATTTCACGACTATGGTTTCAATGCTGCGCATCATCAACAGGTCGTGAAATATTAAATCCTGTTGGTGGAAATGTTAAGTTTCTTTTTACCCTCATAATGATGGAATTCCAGAAAGTTAAACCTGTAACTGTTATGCTTATCATTGTGGTATGTAAACCCTCGTATTTTATGTCAAATATTGAAAGTGAAGTAATTAATACATAAAAAAATTTGGGGTTGGGGAAAAATCGGGGGAAACCGTGGGGTTAAGAGATGATGGGGAAAAATTATTAATGGGTTTTGAAAGGAATTCCGTGCTTGTACTGTTCAAAGTCGTACCATAATGATTCTTTAAGGAAAAAGGCGGAAAACGATGCTTCAGCATGAATTAGTGAGGCATATACAGTAGGTTTCTAATTATGTATCATGCCAAATTTGGAAAAAATCAAAACTATATAACAAAATGTTTGTTAAACTACGATTGTTGATGTGAATAACGGGCAAAGCCGGATGTTACCTCTCATCGAGCTCAAACTTAGGAAATCGTTTTTTATGTGTTAGAAATGTTAATATAATAGTTTAACTATTTTTAATAATTCTAATCTGCGGTAGGAGACATTTTCTCAATTTTTTGGTTAGGCTGAGAAATGACCTTTGTCAGTAGCCTTGATAATTTCACATTCCCTCTCCGTGAAAATATTAAAGGTGACAATATAGATAAGTACTTCATATAATGATATTTAACAAACATGAACATGTTTTGAATAGAATTTCTCAACCCAATACAGTTGACTAAAATTATCGCAGAATATGATTCTGGCAAGTTTGATGCTAATTAACACAACAAGGCACTCATTTAATGTATCCTGAAGATAAGGATATGTTCCCATGCTTAAAACGAGGTTAAGTCAATAAATAAGTTGAAAATATCACTGACGCTGTTGCATGACAAACGCAGAAGCTGTCACAAATATTTCATTGGGGAGCCCTTTGAACATCCACCGTACAGTTTCGACTTGCCTCACAGTGTTTTCATCTAATCGGGCCCCTAAGAAAATCCCTTTGAATGGGCGACCTTTTGAAAATGAGGATCCTGTTGTTGAAGACGGTACTCGTTACTGCGATAACAAACAGAAGGCTTTTATTCTGCCTGATATCAAGGATTTGGACATTAATGGGATAAGAATTAAATTTTAGGAAGTTACTTTGATTATTATGGCCTCTATCCAATTTTTCGAGTTATTTATCGAATTGACCGAGTATATTTATTTTTATTACCCTCCATTGATTACATTTTAGAGATGGAATAAAACAATTGGTAGAGTATTTGGCTATTACCAGAATCTCTCCTCTGGGCATTGCAATCACACACACACACACACAAACACGACCTGTGAGCTTTATCGAGTACCAGATGTCCTGCAAACCATAATTGGCACAGAAAAAGTAACTGACCCCACTACCCAGATGTGTAAGTTCCACACGCCGATGGGCTTAGTATTAGATGGGCTCTACCTTAGCCTATCAACCAACCATCAGGTTGATTACTCCGGTGAAGACGCTAGTGAATTTGAATTAACCTTTTTCTTTTATTTTTCATTACATTTTTTATAGTTAACATAATGAAGACATTTTTTGTCAGGCAACAATTCATATTATTTTAATGCACATAACCCCTGGAAACGAGGAAAATATACTTGTTATATACTGTGTATTCTACGTGTTTATGGGACTATTATTCGGCCAAGTTTAACCCCACAACTTAACCAATGCTTCTAAAATATTAAGTGGAGAACTCTAAAGAGCCCGCCTAGTCAAAGGAGTTCCGTTTCCATTGTTCCTCGCTAATGCGGGAACTCCAGAGGGTCTATTTTCTTCTTACTTTGCGAGAAAACTTTTAGCTAAAGGCGGAATTAACCAAATTCTTGTATTACGTTTTTCTTAACCACGCCAAAAGTTGAGACTCTATATGCCAAGAAGATCTAGGAGTTTAAGGTTTCTCTCAATACTGACTAGAGTACCGACTATATTGTATTAAACCTATTCAAGTTCTTGCATGCTCAAGTTTATTCTCACGACGGTAATAAATACAACACAAGAACTGATTTTAGGAAATTACCGTCTGAATGGCAACGCATTACCCATTGTAGCAATGTTATTCCATCCGTACTCTTCTGTTTTACTACACCATTTTTTTGTAGTTGAATCTTATAAGCTATCGTCTTCAAAAACTTACACTGGGAAATTTCATCCCATCCTTTTCTTTTTTATGTTTCTTTTCATGATGTCATTTACTAAAATAGAATAAGATTACAATCAAAGTGTTCTCCTATTTTCCATTTTCGTTCATTTACCGCTCTCTTTACCCATTTTAAGGAGTCCTTTTATCAGTCTCAATATAGGTCTCGTATTTTTATCATAAATAAAGCTTGGTTGCACCCCTTATTGTCTGTTATTAATCACATTTTTCGAATCAAATTACTTGTTTTTCAATGATACAGTTGATAATTTCCAAACCAGACCTAGCTTAAGGTAGAAATTCTAAAATGCTAGCATTTTGATTGCCACATCAGTCATTTTTCTGATTGCCGAACACCCTCCTTTCTAATTACGGTCTAAAATTTTACACGTAAGCCCTTCTTTCTATCTTTGGTGCTTATGCAGTTTTCTCTTCTTTTCCTTACAGTCCCGATCTGTGACTTATTTTTGCTCTTCTACGGAATATAAGGTGATTACATGGTGGGTATTGTTTTTTGATTATGTTATTATTATGTGGCCTTGAATCATACTGCGTGGGATAAACTGAATCTCAATTAATAAGAATTACATTTCGAAATTTTTGGGCATTTCAGAATCATCTAAAATTGGGGCATAAAAATATGAAATCAAATATCCTGGGTGTTTAACCGGATTTACGGATGTCATATTTCAATAAAAGATTTTAACTAAAAAGGTCCATATTACGCTATCATAAATTACATGGTAGAATTATTTCCAAATTACTCTGAAGAATATTATCCGACGTCGAATGTGGCTCGTAAAATAAGCAAAACTCTCTGTTGTATTTAATTTCTTATGTCTCGTTCAGTTAGTAATGTATTTTACTTAGAACTTGATCATAGAACATCTGGCAATTCTCTTAAAACACAGTTGATTAAAATAAACACCGAGCGAGTGACGTCCACAGAAAAAGTAACCAATTGAAATATTGATAAAAGTTTACATATTACAGCATTTAATCCGTCATAACCTATACCTTAAAACGCTTTTATTGGTGGTTGACAAATAATTTGTTATTATCAAATTCAAAAATTTACTTGATTCAATTGATCAATTCTCCTAGGAACTGAAATTGAGGTTAAAAGGGTTGAAAACACTCGAACTTGACCATGAACATGGTTTCAAGGACTAACCAAACGACTTATAAATATTCCGAAAGGACTGATCTATCGATGCGGAAAAGTGACAAAGTAAGAAATGCGGAAGATGGATGATAGATCTATAATTGACCTAAGGTTGAGGAGTGTAGCTTGGTGTGCAAACTCGAGCCCGTGACCGACGATGTCTCAGCTAACCTGCATGAAGTATAGTGCTAATGTTATTTCTAAGGCATAACAAGATTGTGTGGGGCTGCAAGTACACACGAGGTTTATATTGATGCAATTACTATTACCCTCAACAGATTCATTTGTAAACCTTTTCCGTTATTTTACCTACTTCCTGCGAAAATTTAATAAGATGTTTTTTCGTAAAATTGTCTATTGCACGCAAACGGGATATGCTGTTTAATGTCGAAGGCATATTTTACTATACGCTTTAGCTAAGAAGAATTTAACAAAAAATCGCTCACCTTTCGTATTTGAAATTAAGGAATATTACATAAGAGGTTATTCATCTAGCCCTGGCAAAGAACATTCATCATAATTACGAGAGAAAGAGTCGGGCTCTCCCGGAGACCGTTTCTCGGCCCCTGGGCTATTATTTTTTAGATATATTCGATAATACAAACTCCGTCGATGTCGTCATGGAGTCGGAGAATTTTGTACACTATCAACAAATGTAAGTACTTTAGCCATTGAATTACACTCTCTCTTTCTCCTAAACCCGTCACTTATTCTTTTAAAATCACTAGTACCACCTGTAATCTGCATTTATCTCAATAATCCTCTTGCTATGCATTCAATACAGCCACATACATATGGAAAGGGAAATTGGTAAGTTCCGCTTTTTGAACTTTCAATTTAGACTTTGTTTAATTTAAACTTCCGTGAATATCTTGTTTCCCAAATTTAAATCTATCACAAAATAATGTTCTTATAGTTGTTCTATTAGGAAATGTGCAGGACATAATTTCACATATGAATTTTTCACTTCGATTAACAAATTTTACTCACGAGGAACAAATTCATTAAAAAGGTACCACCAACCCATATCCAATACTGCGGAAGAAATAATGCGATAAGCCAATTCATCGGATCTCCTTTTCTGAAAATATAAAAAGCTATTTAAACTGAGTAGGTCAAAAGTAAAGTAAAACAAGAAGGCTAAAGAAACTCATTTGCGCAAAGATACCTTTATTTACTCACTTGGAAAAAGGTCACGTTAAACGAAAAATGGGACTCATTTCAAAGACCGTAGCGTCACTGAAACTCGAGACCACTCTAGACTGAGGTAACTAGATAAAAATTTTATCGTAATGGGGGAAAATATTCCAGACATTGGGTAATTAATAGAGCTGTTATTTTCCCTTAAAAATATGTTAACCTTGTCATCTTATATATTGTTAACCTCGTATAAATTTTCTGAATTGCCTTCACTAAGCATCTCATAAGATATATAGAGAACATATAAAACAGCAGCTTACCTAAAATATTTATTCAAATAGAACTACGTATTTGAATCGTGATACAAATCTCTAAGTAATATTTTTTAGTTTTTTTATATGTTAGAATACCAAGTAGTAATGAATTTACACCCCTACACGTATATGTTCAGCCATATGTTCAATTCAAATCCTTTCCACCAACCTCATGTGCATTGAGACCGAAAAAGAAAAGTCTCTTGACAAAACATCCGAAGATATGGCGTTTCCCCTGTCTGTGCTCTTTAAGTACGTGGGAAGTGGAGCACCCTGTCGCACCTACCCTGGGGTACATTTCCGTTGATACCGACACAATATCCAAAGATATCCCCGCGCGAAAGAAAACGCATGACGATCGAATCCCTTACGGGAGAAGGGGATAGGGCTGAGCTTAAATCTCGAGCGGTGTCGTTCGAAACAGGAGCCTTTTGATTGTGGAATAGATGTTTCCCGAAGGAGATTCCTCGGCCCCGGGGCTAGAGGAAGAGAAACCCCCGGCGGGGAGAGAGAGGGTTGGACGGTCACCGGGAGGGGGGATGTCGGAGAAGACGGGTGGGTCGTGAGGGGATGGCCGTGGAAGGATGGCGCGCGGGGGGACGGACGGATTGTTCGCTGGGGGCTTGGGCCGGAGGAAGAGGGTGAGGGGTAACTGGAAGGAGGTGCGAAGGAGGAGACTGGATGGGGGGGGGGTGACCGAGGTGGTGGTGAAACGTCTTGGGGTGGCGGAGGGCAGAGGCGGGTGGAGAAGGCACGGGGATCAGTTATGGTGGTAAGATGCTACCAAGTCGATAGGAAGTCCCCCGGGAAGGTTTTGGAGTAAAGGGGAAAGAGATGTCGGAGATATCGACGGGGTGGTGGGACGTTTGCGTGGCGTTGCATAAGAGTTTCGGGAACCTCTGGGGGTAGTAAGGGGGGAGGAGGCGATGGAGAGAGGAATGGAGTTAGGAAGAAAAATGCTCGGAAGGGAAGGACCACTACTGAATGTGTGGGGTGAAGAATGAGACATTGGTGACAGGTCGTGGGAGGAGAGGTATATATGACTGGGGATTGAAGCGCTGGCCCAGGGTGATACTCAGAGAGTGGTAGGGATGGAGCAAGATGTTGGAGCGGGCAAAAGGGATAAAGTGAGCGAGTCTTCGGAAAGTGAAGGATATGTGAATGTGAAAAAGACTGGGCTGGGAGGGAGGTAGTGAAGGATTGTGGAATGAAACGGAACGAATTCGGGGAATGGATGAGGCTGATTGAAGACTGAGAAAGCGAGAAAGTCGTCGACAAATGGTGTTAGTTTTTCGGTTACAATATTACTTGTATTTTGTAGAAATATTTTTATTCGGAGTAACTAGATTGGACTACCAGATGATAAAAACTTCAAATATTATTACGTTACATTGTGTTCTCCAAGTTGTAAGTATTTCAATTACATTCCTAGTTTGAGCCTACTACAAGGTCTTGGATTTCGGCATGCGGTATTGTTTTATTCAAATGGCAGAAAAAAACAGTATGGTCACGTATGAAGTTCCTTTTGCTGCAGTTTCAATACCGAAAAACAACTGAGCATTTAGGTTTAAGGAATAGCATTTAGGGAATTCAAAGCAAACATCAGTGAGACCTGTTGTACATACATAAAACTAGTTACTCGTGACCGGTTTGACTAGGACTTCAGGAGTCTTTGGCTAGGACTTTAGCACCTTAAGTGAGTAGCAACATGTTCGACTGAATAGTATTTTTACCAGTAGAAGAATAGCTGCATGTGGCTGGTATCACTTAGGCTTCAATCAGGTATGGCAATGGTGTGGCTTGTAGCGTGATAAAAACAATTTTTTTTCCTGTAATGTAAATTTACTCATGCATTTGCAATGAACTTCCAAACTCATGTAAACTCTTATTTATAATTAACATATCTTTTTCCACTAATAGCAAAAATAAGCAAATATTCATAACAACTCACAATTGGATTGACAGGTTATACTTTAACACCTATGTTCATGGGAAAAATCTGAATATTTCTTGTTATTACCTTGATATTCTGAATATTGTGTTTTGGAATGTTTAATTCCCATGGTGAAAAATTTTAGATTTGGTTTGGAGACAAGAACATATTTTTAGAGATAGGTATAGTGACAAGTATTACGTCGTAGGTTATTTTTTGCCCTGACTTCGTGAAATCACTTAATAATTAAAAGAATAGTTGGTCATTCTAAATTAAAATCCCATTGCATTTACCCTGAAGAAATTTTCCAGAAAAAAACCTGGGTCCTATAATTTAGACTTTAATATGGAAAATTCTACAGTTCTTGCGTTCTTTTAACAGTAAATGTATATCAACCGATTGCTTATTTGAATATTGAGAAAGTATTAATTAAAGATATCGAAGTTGAATGGTACGTCTGTTGGAATTGATGGGAGCACAGGGCAAGCACAGTATTTTCTTTCTCCTTGTTACATATTTTTGCTTCAACAATATTTTGTAGGATCTTGGTATTTCGTTGCCTTGTAAGAAACATTTCTTAATTTACAATTCCCACATTAAATTACCAGGAAGCCATTTATTATTTATAAATACGTCAAATCCTCATTAAGTAATCTAAAATAATTGACAACAATAACTTTTTGACAAATAAGAGAAAAGGACTTCTCTTGTAGATTGTTAATTTAGGTAATCTACCGGTTATGGTAAGTTTTGGATGGAAATAACTGCCAATAAAATATCTTAGCTCTCCTGACAAAAACAACAAAACATCCTACTCTACTCAAAAGCCCCTCTTCATCTCCGAATACTTTCTCCTACCTTCATTCCTTCCAACAGCCCTGTCTTAAATCTGCTCTTTCCTCGTTTGCCCAACATTCATCCCTCTATTGCAGTCTACAGCACCCCACTTCCAATCAATACGCTTAGCATCCATTTTTTCCGTCTCCTTAGGGTTTCTCCCTGCAACCCCCCCCCATACCCAGCACTTTCTCATTTGATTTTCTTTCTGTTCGCTAAACCTTCTCCAACCTTCTCCACACCTGCTGTTCAAAATCCTCCAATCTACGTTTATGTATCATCCCGATTAATTTACAATGTTCTCGCGCCGGACATAGCTACGCTCCATTTCAATGCTTTGACAAGACATTTCTTAATACCCTTACTCAATGTCCTTCTCATCAATTCCTTCCTCCTTGTAAAAAGTTGTTTTCCTAATGCAATACCTCTCCTGATTTCTCTATTTCTCTGACCGTATTGCTCCTAAACACTTCCGAGATACGTAAACTATTCCACCTGCTCTAGTATTTACTCTCCTATTTTAACGTTTAGCTTAGCCTTTCACTTCCTGCAAAACCCCATTGTCTTTTTTTATTTACATTGATTTTCATCCAGTGTCTATATTGTTCTGTACTCGTATCTCGTGTTGCACTGAATGTCCACTTCACTCAGACTCTACTATTGTTTCAACCCCTTGGCTGATTGACAAACCACTGTTTGGTCATTAGCAAACCTAACTGATTTTAAGAATTTCTCACCAACTTTCTATCCTAATTATAGTTCCTTCCATGTCTCTTTAATCATTTCCTCCACATATATGTTGAATATCCCTGAGTATAATGGACAACCCTGCCTGACACCTCTTCTTAACACTGCCCATCCGGACTCTACGTTCCACACTCGCATCTGAGCAATCTGAGATATTTACAGGTTCCAGTTTAGGCTCCTATCCCTCAATCAATTCTTATTTTCTGCTATATGCAGAAAAGGGGTAGGAATAGGAGTTATGCTGGATAGAATGAAGGGATAGAAGAAGTTTGCGCATTTGAAGATTGGCTTACTGTAGTGTTTGATATCAGGTTTTATTTAATTAAGAGAGGCATATCATCGTCCTACAGTTATGCAATCTGTATCTATAGGAAACCTACCCTAACCGGCAGAATACCAAATAAATAATACATAAAATCAATGCACCAGTAACTAAATTTGAGTCCTGATTGAGTATTGTATATAGCTGACGACTGAACGATTTCAAATGAGCCCATTATGAAGAAAATAGAGGAAAAAAGGTGTAGACACGTGCATCAAGTATAAGAAAATGGTGATTCAGAAAGCCACTCCATTTATGTGAGAGTGATTATTTTAGCAACTCTTTCATAAAGTTACAATTCTCCTTCCCGTTAACGAGTTGACCAAGGGAATCCGGAAAAAATTAGAAATTGCAAGTTGTCATTGATAACGATTTAAATTACTAATTGAAAGAAGAAGAATTATCTAAAACAATATAAGATACTAAATAATTAGCATGAGTAAAATATCGTATAAACAAATAATTTGAATCTTAAAATTAATTAAAAATGGAAACTTGAGAAACGGGGACACGAAAGAGGAAATATTTTAGAGTATTTGATAGTCCGCATAGGTTTTTAAGAAGAAGTGAATGAGAAGCGGTAATTCACTCAAAGAACAAAACTTGTGTGATGAGAGAACACTGAGAAAGATGATAAAGATACGGGAGAAATAGAAGAGCATTAGAAGTGCAGTGAGGTAATGAAAAAGCAGGAAAGGTACATGCAATCAAAAATTTTTATTGATTCGGTTTAAGCTTACCTTGGGAAAGCTTACACTGGATAGAATCCGAGTGAGACGAGTTTGATCCACAGTACAGACGAAGGAAAACGAAAGGCTGAATTAATTTCATATTGTTACGGTAGAAATTGATACGACTTTTCACCAATTAAAACAAGCACGGGTAAAATGATTAAGGATTTGTAAATTTACTATCGACAGCTTTCATGACAATGAAGTATTTAAAAATTTCATTCATTGGGTTGATTTTGGAAAAATAATCATTCCAAAAGAAGTTTTTTTACTGTCATAAATGTTTATATACATATATGCTTTAGTATGCTATTATTTTTAATCATAAGACGGACGGAAAAGATTGGTGTAAAATATTTTATTTTGATGGAAAAAAATATCGCAAAATAAAAGACCAAAATCACGTTCAGTCCATTGTAATAGCGGAGGAAACATTAATGCATTAAATAAATCATTCGTAATTGTTTGTATAACAAAATATTTGCCTACATAATTTGCTCATCAATCCCGACGTTCGAAATTCCCCAAGAAGGAATTGAGCAGCTAGGAGAAATGGCCATAGTCTAAATAATTTATGAGCTAGGCAACCTACATTGCAAAAATTAAATATTCCGAAACCAACTGAATGCTGGAGAGAAAAGCCTTAGTTGAAGGGATATAAATTACCACTAACGAAATAAATGTAGATGGTGATATATTTTATAACTAATTTTCTCTCAAGCCAAGTGAATAGAGCTGAACGTATAAAATCTCGATTAATAAACGAAAAGGCTCAGATTTCTTCCACCCAAGGTTTTCTTTGCACTCATACCGCTTCCTTTTACCCTTAGATCCTTTTCCCTTTTCTCTTTCCCTTTTTCACTCCCTTTTCCCGTGATGAAAATTTTTCATGCTCGAACATACCTCTTTGAGGGGCTTGCAGAGCCATGATGCCCTAATAAAAGAGGAATGGAGCGGCAGAAGTGGTACGAAGGGAAGGGGAAAGCAAGGACATACTCGGTCTGGAGTTGGGTTACTTAAGGAAGTGAGGGGGAAGAAGAGGAGATTGGGGAAGATTTGGGTATTACTCGAGGGAGGTAATAGAGAAGAAAGCGTGTGGGTTGAAGGGAGAGAGAGAGAGACTGCCATGATAGTCATAAGAGATTATTAGTGGGTGGGTGCAAGTGGGTAGGGATTGAATAGGGTAGGACGGGTGAGGAAGCGATGAGAGATTTTTGTGAAAAAAGGGAGAGTGAATGGATGAAAAGTGGACATCAATAGAGGTGGGCTGATGAACAAAAAGATGAGCGGACTATCAGGTTTCCTTTCTGATAGAAAGCAGAGAGTTGGGTATACAGCCTCTATATCCTCTGACGTAGTATTTACGAGGGTCATCCGGAAAGTAGTACCCGTTCGTGCCGCATGAAGTGCTGACGACGCGAGTAGCCGCTGGACGAGGTCAGATAGCTTCAGTGGCTTGTCTGCCTTCTCTGAGCCAAGTTGCGTGACACTAGCATTGCCTGTGTTGTTTCTGTGATTGTTTACAATGTTTAAAAAAATTGAGAACGCCGCCAGTTGTGAAGTGAGGGCAGTGATTAAATTCCTCAATGCGAGAAACGTTCGCCCATGTGATATTCATCGCCAATTAAAGGAGGTGTATGGAGACAATGTAATGGACGAGTCGTCTGTTCGGCGGTGGTGTCGCAACTTCAACATGGGGAGGGGGAACACACACGACGATGAGCGTTCGGGGAGACCGTCTGTCATTACAGACCAACTGGTGAGCTCAGTTGACGAATTCGTGAGGAACGATCGGCGCGTCACAATTGATGACATCTGTGAGCATTTTCCCAATGTTTCTCGAACAATTGTTCATGAAATTGTTAAACACCATCTGCATTATGCAAAAATTTGTGCAAGATGGGTCCCTCGCGTATCTCAATGAGCTGGCGGCGAAGGACTATGCAGCAGGAATACAGAAACTTGTCACACGTTATGACAAATGCCTTAATTTGCTTGGAGATTATGTTGAGAAGTAGTTTAAAGTATCCTCTTTCAAATAAAATTTTTTATGTTTGTTAATATTTACTTTTGCGTCTTTATTTCACGAACGGGTACTACTTTCCGGATGACCCTCGTATAATAAAATGAGCTGATCGTACTTCTAGTAGTGCTGAATAAAATGCTGCTATCTAAGTCGCATTTATTATATGCTTGTGAAGGAACCATTTGGCCATGATCATCTTTGAGATATTCCCAATTTATAAACTTAAAATATGCAGATTTATTTAGATTTGATGTGCATTTTAGAGAGGAAGATATGCATTTGCCGTAGTGAGCCTTAAAGCAGATGGTAATTTATCATTCACCATACTACTTTTTCCATCGTTTTTGCCACGTTTATTTAGAAAAGAGATTGAACGATGCATAAGAGATAGATCCGCCGTTTATGGTGGTACTACTGCTACTAAGCTATAATTTTTACCATTTTTTACGTTTTTCCAAGTAAAAGAAAGAGCTGTTTGTTAACTATGCCATTTTTACATGCGAGGTAATGATTCAATAACTGCACTTTGAGATTGTTTAGGATAAGAGCATATTTTCTGTACATTTCAATTCACTCAAACGGAAATTTTAACCGTGATATAATTTCATGAAGTAATTTGTAAGATTTTGCACAAGTGATTTATTCCGCTTTAAGCAGAAATAATGAACATACTGCAAAAAGTATTCGGCATATTTGCACACGTTTAGCACAAAATATCATTACTATAATTAATTTTCATTTTGTAAGGACCTTCTCTACGCATCCGGGAAGCACCAGGTTTCATGACAGCAATAAAGACTCGAGATGAGCTTTGCAGTCTGGAAGCCACGTCCGCCATCGTCAGACAAGTAGATATCCTGCTACGGGAGAAGGCGGATGGACTCCATATCCCGGCCTTAAGTGCATCCGCCCTAGATATGCAAGTTGGGTTGCTTTTGTTGCTCACTAAGTCAGCCACTAACTCCATGGAGCATGTTTGTGATGAGATCTTCAAGTTTCAAATAATATTCCGGGAACATTTGCCAAAGTTCGCACAGCTGGCATTGGCATTTCGATCGCTTTTTAATCCACTTAACATCCACGTTCGCTTCAAGCGACGTTGAAAATTCAATCATATAAACAACATACGTGAAATGGTCGAAAAAATTGATATGAATATTCACTACCAATTTCATAGTGGTTGAAAATTTTAATGTCTTCATATTTTTGATTGAATGCTTCCCACGAATGATTCAATGTCTCCAAGGGTACAGGCAACATTAAAGATTGTATCTTAATCGTATTATTGTCGAAGGTGGTAACCCAACGCCTGCGAGTTAACGCTAGTGAATGTCCGTGCATAGTGCGCAATATCTTTTGCCGGATGGAAGATTAATGAAGTCCGAGGAGGAACCCAGCAATTACGCCCCTATTTTCCTCACGTCCATTTCGTGCCAGGTAATGGAACACATAGCTGCTAGTTCGGTTGTCAGATACCTCGATAATCAGAAGTTTTTATGAAAAATCAGCACGGTTCCCGAAAAGGTAGATCCTGCAAGACATAACTTGCGCTTTTTGTTTATGATATTCATATTTCGGGAGAGAAACGCGTTCCGGTGGACGCGGTTTCTCTAGATTTTAAGAAAGCCTTCGACAAAGAACCTCATAGAAAACTACTAGCAAAGCTAGAAGCATATGGCACGGATAAAAATATACGGGACTGGATGAAAGACTTTTTAAATGGTAGGGTTCAAAGAGTAGTGATATATATATACATAGTTAGCTCAAATGCAGTAGAAGTTACTTCAGATGTTCCCCAGGGAAGTGTCATCGGACCTCTTTTATTCCTACTTTAAAATAACGACATTAAGTTAAGAGTCACTAGTAAGATTCGTTTATTTGCCAACGATGCATTGGTTAACCGTGATATATTTGATCCTGAGGACACAAGAGTTTTGTGAGATTACCTTAATGCTATACAACTCTGGTGCGACACTTGGCAATTAGAATTAAACTTTAAAAAGGGCGTAGTCAAAAATTTTTGGAAAAAGAGCAATTCCCTCCCGAGCGCCTTCTGTATCGGGAACTCCGAAATGGAATGTATAGACTCAAATAAATACCTAGGCGTTACCTTCACTCACGACCTCTCCTGGGTGAAACGCATACGGAAAATATGTAGACAAACTAATACAAAATTAGGATTAATCAGAAGAGTACTCAGTAAATGAGATAAAAATGTCAACAAGAAATGTTATCTGTCTTTGGTTAGGCCTCACTTGGGATATGCAGCAAGAAAATGGGATCCTCACGAAGTTTGATTAATTGCCGAATTGGATCACGTGCAGCGTAGAAGAGCTACACGTAGATTTGCAAATCGTTGTTACGATAAACTTAGTAGTGTATCCATCATAATAGAGTAGTTAGGCTGGAAATCACTCACAGAGCGAAGGTCAAATTACAGATTGAAGCTCTTGTATAAATTGGAAGGTCTCTTTAGCAGTGATGCTGAAGATATATTACGTGCTGCGGTAGGAGAGATCATGTTAGAAAAGTTAGAGAGATTGAGTGTAGAATAGATAGATTTAAGGATATCATTTTTTCCTTGATATAGGGGATTATAATAGCATTATCCAACCGCGGTAGGGTCATGTTCGGGTAAAATTACTCTGGTGTGTATTTAATCCCTACCATACACCCTAGTTGTGGCTTGCAGGGTATATTAATAAACAAAAAGCCTTTTGCCGGGTGTGTCAAGTGCGCCACGAAAATGAGGAGAAGGTACACGAGTGTGCCTAGGGCACCCACTTTGGTCGCCTGGAAGAAAATATTTGTGTTGGACCAAAACAAGGGATCGTAGACAGGCAAACGTCAGCTCCCTCGATACGCATATGCTTCGTTAGAAATTTATGTGCATTGGTTTATCGATGTGCTACTTGAGCAAATTTCGCTCGAGTTTTTTCTTCGGCCTTGAAAATGCCAGCACACAGCAACAAGATGGAAGTGTCACTCACAACTCTGCCAGATGGAAGGTTTAACTCTGTATTAATTCATTTATTTATTTCATTTATTCAGTATAAGTCCGAAAACAGCGCATTCTGGCCTTTACATCGAACTATTAACAACGATAACAATGATCACATTTACAAACACCCAAGCCCTAGGTGGAGGAAAACTCACCCAGGCGGGAATCGAACCCGCGACCCTTGGAATGGCAGACGAGGACGTTACCCCGCCGCCACCGGGGTCGGCAAGTCGGTCATTCCATCTGCTACCGTTCTTTCTTCCAGACTGGAGCCTCCTATGCCGGCATTTTCGTGGTCTTTCATGAGACGCTATGAGGGTCAATGCTGTTGAACACTCGGAATGCTGCACTCAGGACAACGTTGCGTGTTTACATCAGAGAATCATTGGCTGCTACACACTATGGTATAATCGTTCACGATACGAAAGTCTAAATGAAAAGATGTTCAGCTGGGTTAAGAACTTCGTACGCAACTGAAAACAAAATTAGTCATTGACGTGTTCAGTTCATTGGAGGCAAATGTAGGCTTAGGAATTCGAGAGATATTAAAGGTGAGCCCCTAAAAAAATTAGGCTTATATTAATTAAAAGTTATATTGTATAAATTGACGACCTATGTTCCTCAGATGGCTATAATCCTTGCGAACGGCGAAATGATTTTCATTAAAAAAAGAACGTTGACAAATTTATGGATACACTGTTGTAATTTGGAACAGATGTCGTGTTGGTATAAAAATTTCCAAAGATTCCCCGTGATCCCAGAAACTATTAAAACACATATATTACTGAGTTTATAATGATTGATATTCATCCATCGGAGTGCACCTACTCATTTATACCATGCATTTTGTTCCTTTTGGGATGGGTATAGTCAAGAAAAACCCAATATTAAATTATACGAAGAGTTCTCAATCTCTCTTACTAATTTCTACAAATCAATGCCTCTGTCACAGTCATTTTTTTGGGCATAGTCTCCTGATTGTGTCGATTCTGACGCTCTAAAATCTTTGGACATTTACTGCGTCGATTAATTTCTTTGAAACCAATTTAACTTCCCTGCTTGCATGTTTTTGTTGATTGATCAACCACAGCAAAACTTTACAACTCACCAAAGGCCTAACTAATCTATATTATTTTAAAAACCAACACGAGCTCAAGTCAACAAACGTGAATTCTTGCTGAACTTGTTTTTCATGGTAAACTTTGGGAGTGCTTGATTTAAATATGAGATAGATAAAGGGATATTTGTTAAAATTACAACAGAAAAATCCCAGGAAACCTAATTTTTTCATCCATGCAATAATTTTTGGAGAACTGTAATGTTTTGCTCTATTATTTTTGCCATCATGCAGACAAGAAAAACATTTTTTTATAAATAAACTTTCACTCACTATACTTTTTATTCTTTTTTTACTTCATATTGCCTCGTTTGTTTAACCATGCA
This sequence comes from Hetaerina americana, assembly GCF_022747635.1. Lineage (NCBI taxonomy): Eukaryota > Metazoa > Arthropoda > Insecta > Odonata > Calopterygidae > Hetaerina > Hetaerina americana. The sequence continues at coordinate 8,968,423 of NW_027286730.1, forward strand.
GCAAAACTCCGCCGACCTCTAGTAATAAGTGACTAGGTCGGTAAGTGCGAACAAAATTGGCATAGAATCTATTTTATTTTACTTTTTCCCAAATTGCAAAAGATGCTTGAAACCTAGCTGATTCCGTAGAATATGTGATTCTGGACAACTTACAAGATGTAAAAATACAAAATCATTGAGCATTCAGATTGCCGCACTCCGAGCTATTTTATTCTCTTTTTAGAGGAAAAGAGTATTGGAAGTACGGTGGCAATATGTGACGCGACAGATTGTGCGTATGAGTCGAAACGAGGATGAAAGATGATATTGGATCTGATAATAGCGGGATATTACGAGGGAAAAGGTGGACGGGATAAAAGGGAAATGAAAAGAGAAACGTGAAATGCTAGGGTGTAATAAGCACTCGATTTTACACAGCGAGAGTAATTGAGGTCGTCATTCCCGTTCTAACATGTTGCTGCATGTGACACTGACCCCGTAGGGAATATTTGAAACATGACATCAAATGACCAATTACTAAAGAGAACAAGAGAGTCAGCTTACAGTCTGCGCAATATTTGGGCTAATTTCGAAAATCATGGATTAACCTAAAAACATTATGGAATATTTGCGAAACTAACACTAAGATAAAATGGGAATTTGTTATTGCCTCTTATGGACCATAGTACTCCACTCCAAGGTTAGTTTGATAGATAAGACCAAAGTAGATATCATAATAATACCTACGGCGTGTGAAATTTACACACAAGCGTCTAAGCGTTAGGTCTTTGTGCCGCCTGCTGTTTCCTAATATTACCTGCTATGCGAGTCCAATAAATCATGCTAAATCAGTTATAGTTAGCTGAAAATCTCTGTAAAGTACGTAAATGTATCTACATACATTTACGTACTTTACAGAGATTTAATAATAAGACTCCTTTATTATAAATAGGGTTAGGTCTCCAACTACTGCTATGTTTAGGATTTTTTTCTAATCTAAAAACCTAGTTATGGACTGCAATTCCCTGAATTTCACTGTGAAGTAATAACGCAAGGCTCTAAAATAACATGTAAAACTCTTAAGACTAATGTTAATTAAGAAAATTTTAATAAAGAGAAAATAAATTTCAATAATAGTTTTCATAACGAACTCATCAAGCAATTAATTTAATTTTTCATTCTATTACAGGACTTACTCGTTGAATGATGATATTCATATCCCAAAACTCGTCATTTTGTACTGGTGGCAATATTTAAACAAAATTTTATCACTACCCTTCCTTGCTACCGCAAACGCTGGAGCAAGTGTCAGGGTGCTCCTAAAATTGATAAGTAAACGCTCCACCAGGGAATACACATCAGAAACACTCTTGACACAATTTGTCAGAACCGTGCGCTAATGCTACTGCACTCTAGCAAAAGGATCCTAAACTAAAGAAATTCCAAAGATACATAACTTTTCAATAGCGTTCTGTGACTATTCTACTTTCAATTGGACCATAGATGGAAGAAAAGAGTGCACCTGGAGACTTCACGAAAAATTTGCTCATTTAGATCTTTGACATGTCCGAAAGAAACGCTGGGGTTTAAACCATAGCTGCCGCGACTTAGTGAAGACTGCGTCCGAAGGATAGACTTGCGGAGAACTTACAACTTAATAAATTTTAAAAAACGTAATGGAAAGTCGCTCTTTATTTCCTTATATAAATAGCGCCTTCGACACGAGATATGATGTAAATATACTAAAATATCTAATGCATGTTATTATTGATGCTCAGGGATTACCTTCTATTACGCAATCGCGATGATGTTATATATTTTTATTTGTTGAATTGATGTTAAAAATACAGAAAAAATATCAAAATTATTCTGAAATTAGGCCTTTTTTTCTTCAATTCAAAAGTTGAATTTTAAAACATTTAGGAGAGTAAATATTTACTCCTTGACCTCGTCTATTGACTCTTAACCTCTTGAAGTGAACTACTTCATCAATAAAACTAAAAGGACACACCCGTGAGTAATCAAGACATGGATATATCCCAAGTGCAAAGGAATCGAATATTTAAGCATTCCGTTTTCCATTGTTTTGAAACTATGGAAAAATATTGAAAAAACCTACCGGAATAATTATAATTGAAGGCATATTACATAAATATTATCGTGAAAGTGCGCGCACAGTGGAAATGAGTGTTAGGAATAATTTCTTTCGTGTAGATGACAACATATCGTAATATTTTTTAAATCTGTGTGAATTTATCAGTACTTACCGTATGTTTTCCTTGAAATACGTTAATAAATCAAGAGATTTCAATGACAAAAGGTAATTTTAATACTAAATATTTATAAAAATTTACAAAAATAAATGAAAATCCCAATTTTCGACCTGAAAGCCGGTTTGATAGGTGAGGTTGGTGTTCTTTTAGTACTAAAACCAACTAGGTTTGAATGTTCATTTAGTACTAAAACCAACTAGGTTTGAATTTCACACAACAGGGTGGGGGGCCAGATGCTTTCACTGGATTGCCTATGGTTTCCTAGGAAGCTCCGGTACTCCAAAAAGCTCTGGTTCAGTAGAGGCTGCCCAGAGGGTGCCCGGTATCGAATCCTGGCCATCCGGTTTGTAGTCCAAAATCTACCTCTGGACTATCACATTCCATTATAATGTGTGCATATATGTCCGTGAATATATGCATACACATACATTCACATACATATGTCGACATATTGACGCATATATCACATATGTATATGAATACATATATGTGTACATATATGCCTGATTATATATTTTTATGTGTGCATTTATGTATTAATCACTCGAAGGAGCAGCGATAAATATGGTAAAAGATTAATTTAATATTTAAAAATGCGTCGCTAGATTTCATTAAAACATATTTCATTTCGTCATTCTAAAACGGCAATAATTTTCGTACACTGAAATACGCAGCGCTAAGAGCCTATCAATGGAAAGAGCAGAACTCACCCGGAATTCTAGTTCAGACACACTCTAGTGGAATAAAATGCCTAAGTAAAGAACTAAAAAAGGTAAGAAACGCTACTTCATTCCCATATCCTTTGACCCAGATCCTTCCAGCGCATTCCAGGCCTCCGAAACATTGGTAGATTAACTGAGAATGCATTCAAAGAACGAACGGTGAGGGAATCAAATCAAGTAGTCGGTAAAATGATCACATTTATGCATATACCATATATACATATATATATATATATATATATATATATATATATATATATATATATATATATACACATATATACATATATATATATATATATATATATATATATATATATATACATATATATATATATATATATATATATATACATACACACATATATATATATATATATATATATATATATATATATACATACACATATATATATATATATATATATATATATATATATATATATATATATATATACATATATATATACGAGGGTCATCCGGAAAGTAGTACCCGTTCGTGAAATAAAGGCACAAAAGTAAATATTAACAAACATAAAAAATTTTATTTGAAAGAGGATACTTTAAACTACTTCTCAACATAATCTCCAAGCAAATTAAGGCATTTGTCATAACGTGTGACAAGTTTCTGTATTCCTGCTGCATAGTCCTTCGCCGCCAGCTCATTGAGATACGCGAGGGACCCATCTTGCACAAATTTTTGCATAATGCAGATGGTGTTTAACAATTTCATGAACAATTGTTCGAGAAACATTGGGAAAATGCTCACAGATGTCATCAATTGTGACGCGCCGATCGTTCCTCACGAATTCGTCAACTGAGCTCACCAGTTGGTCTGTAATGACAGACGGTCTCCCCGAACGCTCATCGTCGTGTGTGTTCCCCCTCCCCATGTTGAAGTTGCGACACCACCGCCGAACAGACGACTCGTCCATTACATTGTCTCCATACACCTCCTTTAATTGGCGATGAATATCACATGGGCGAACGTTTCTTGCATTGAGGAATTTAATCACTGCCCTCACTTCACAACTGGCGGCGTTCTCAATTTTTTTAAACATTGTAAACAATCACAGAAACAACACAGGCAATGCTAGTGTCACGCAACTTGGCTCAGAGAAGGCAGACAAGCCACTGAAGCTATCTGACCTCGTCCAGCGGCTACTCGCGTCGTCAGCACTTCATGCGGCACGAACGGGTACTACTTTCCGGATGACCCTCGTATATATATACATACATATATATATATATATATATATATACATATATATATATATATATATATATATATATATATATATATATATATATATATATATATATATATATATATATATATATATATAGTATGTATGTGTATATATATGTATATATATATATATATATAATATATATATATATATATTTTTCTTTTAGAAAATCGCATAACCTATGTTTTATTAATATTGATTCTCATCCCATACCTGTCGCACTGAATTTCCAATTTACTCGGAAATACTTGCAACCCCTTGGCTGACTGACAAACTAAAGCTTGGTCATCAGCAAACCTAACTGATTTTGAGAATTCCCCGCTTTCTTTCATTCCTACCGCCAGTTCTCCCCATGCCTCTTCAATCATTTCCTCTGCATACAGGTTGAACAGCAACGGTGATTATGGGCATCTCTGCCTTACACCTCTTCCTAACGCTGCCCCTTCGGACTTCCCGTTCCCCACTCGCGCCTGAGAAATCTGAGACATGTACAGGTTGCGGATTAGCCTCCTTTCCCTGCAATCTATTCCTATTCTCTGCAATATACTCATTAGTTTTTCCCAATTCACTCTATCAAACGCTTTTTTGAAATCTACGAAACAGGTAAATACCTCCTGGTTGTGTTCTATATTCCTCTCGATTAATAATCTCATTATTGCAATGGCATCACGCGTACCTCTCCCCTTCCTAAACCCAAACTGATCATCCCCTAAGTAATCATTTTCCCAACTCTCTGTCCTTTTCTGGATGATCCTGAGAACAACTTTGGCTTTGTGCGATATCAAACTTTTTGTCCTGTATTCCTCGCATTATGTAGCATTTACCTATTTTGGAATAGGTACTAAAACCGATCTCACAAAATCTTCCGGCCAGCTTCCTTCCTCATATATACTACGAGTCAGCCCATATAGCCTCTTCATTCCAAATTTTCCTGAACATTTCAGTAGTTCCGCAGAAATGTTATCCACCCCCACGGCCTTATTTAGTTTCATCTCCCTTAATTCGCTTTCTATCTCATCGTCTAGTATGCCTGGACCTAAGCCATCTTCCTCTACTTCATGTTCATTTTCTATGTCTAACATTGTTGGTTTAAGTTCTTTACCATACAGTGCTTCATATATTCCTTCTATAACTTTTGGATCTTTGCTGTGTCAACTGATATCCTACCTGCCTTATCTCTAACGGTTAGCATAGATTACTTCCCGATAAAGATTTAAATTTGCTGTACAGCGCACCAATTTAACCGTTCCTCTGCAAACTTTCCATATCCTCGCACTGCGTCTTCCACCATGCTTCTTTTGTTCTATTTGTTGCCCACCTCAATTTATTGTTTAACTCTTTGTTCTTCATTTTGTCCAATTCTGTGTTAACATTCCTGCATTCCTCATCTCATCCATCTTTGTAATCATATCCTCCGTGATCCATGGTTTCCTAGTCTTTTCGCGGTAATGGTTCCAATAGTGTCTTTTGAGGCTTTTGATGATCCTTTCTTGATACATTCCCATTTTTCTTTGATGGTACTCAGCTCCTTGCTATCCTCTATGATTTCTTCTGCAGCCTGTTTGTACTCCTTCCTTTTCAATTCCTTTAATGCTTTCCATTTTCTAACCCGCCGCCCCTGCCTTATGTTTTTTAAGCGGACGCTACATTTCATAACAACTAAATTGTGATCAGAGCGCATCCGCTTCCGTGAAGTTGTGCGAATAAATCAGACTGTTCCTAAACCTTTGTCTAACCAGAATTTAACCTAGCTCATAACTTTCTGAGTCACCTGGTATTTTCCATGTATACCTGCATCTTTTGTGGTGTCCAAACCTCGTTTTGGTGATGATTAACCCCACGTTACTTATTGGGAGATGTGAATGTTGGTTTTGAAAGAGAAATGCTGCCCACCACGGAAAATTATACAATAAAACGAGTTCCGCTATTTAATGGCTTCATTGAGTTTTTGATGATGTCACAAAAGGATGAAACGGGTGTTGCAATGATTACATTTTCTTTTTTATGATACTGCTATTGCTTTTAAAGCTATCAAAAATTAAATATTCAATTCAAAATACCAATATGTTACTTCGTAGCCAAAGTTATATACTCAATGGCAAAATGACTATCAGGACTACTAAACGTTAAGTTTCCTTTCGATGAGTAAAAGTAGAAAGAAATAAGCCTGGAGGCTGTTGCAATTTTCACATTCAGGGTGAAGTTGTCACTCCATTTTACAGTGGTACATGCCATTTCCTGTTAATTTCTAATATAAGTAGATAAATTCAACTAATTTAAGGGTGGGGCTTCAAAACTGTGATCGTAGTTACAACCTTTTTTGGCGGTGATATCCTTTCCGCAAGATTAATATGGTCTTTGAGAATATTATGGTAAATATTGACCAAAAACGTCGAAACGGGTTGTAAACTGCTGATTTTACAAGAAATTCAGTACGATAGGTATTGGGTGAGAATAAGAGTAAGCAAAAATTCTATTCTATTTTCAAGAAATGGAACCTTTAAGGTATATCGTACATTGAAATGGGACCTTGTAAAGGAGAGGAGGAAGAACAGTTTGCCCATCGCAAAATTGTTTTGGACCCAAATAGACCAGGTACTTATCAGTAAAACAACAAGGAGAACTGCGTTGGGCAAAGAACCTTTGGTATGGAAAAGAGAATAATGACAGATACATTGAGTAAGGATATCCTGTAAAGGTTTGTCAACTTTTATTTAATACCTGCACAAAGTTTCGTTTTGTACGGCGCAGAAACATGGTTTTTGAAGCAAGACGATCGATTATCTCGTTTATTGGAGGATTTTGGAAAAATGGCGAGGAGAAGGGCGGATAAGGCGAAGTGGTCGGAAGTAAAAACAAACGAGAAAGTGCTATGACTGAATGGGGACAAGAGAGGTTTGCTGGGAGAAATCCAAGGAAGGCAGGAAAGATGGATATACACGTGGAGCAATTTATTTTGCAATGAATATCGTTACAGAGGGGATAATGTCAAGAAAACCGGGAAGGAGCTGGAATAGAATAGCCATATCGGACGGATTGAAGGGGAAACGAAATGTGCTGCATAAATGACGGACATTTAAGTAATTTGGAAACAGTTTTATTTATACGTGTATTTCAGTGCTACCCTCTCTCTATTTAGTTCCCATTAGATATTGTACAAATACGCCTACTCTTTTACGGACCTTCGAAACACTCTCGAACTCGATCTTTGGTATAGCTTTTAGCTATCTCAGATATGCGTTTCAACCCCATCTATGCTTCTATATCGGCGGCCCTACAAGGCTCTCTTTACTTTTGAGAACCGACATAAGACCAATGTGGCCATGCCAGGCAAATATGTAGGCTGAGAAATCATTAGAGTGCTTTTTTAGCAAAAAATTCAAACATGCAGTGAGCTGTTTGAGCAGGTGAATCATCTCGTGTTGTTAAAGCTATGCATTATTTCGCAACAAGTACGGGTTTTTCTTTAATATGTCTCCGCAAAATGGCTTTGTACTATTAACAGTAATATTCAGTGAATTTTTGACCTCGTGGTGCATTATGTACAATTGTAAAATGTCCGTTACTTTTTGAAAGCACCTCGTGTACGAAGCATAGGAAATTAAATAGAGGCTTATTATAATTTCAGATATCATGTAGTGGGTTTGGGAGAGAGGCAAGATAATACCTTTGTACCTCTTTGTGGCATGTGCCCATTCAATACCTACCTTAACCAGCAGAGAACCAATAATAATGTATAATGATAATAACACTTTCTCTACCCGGTATTAAATCATATAATCTTGAAAATAATACAGACTAGAGGAAGACTCATATGAATATGGGGAAATTAAGTAAACACAGAAGAGGTGAGAGATAGAGGGAGAACCCTGAGATTGAGCCCTGTCAATGGAAAAAGCAACGAGGCGCGAGCACTCGTAGACGGGGATCACCGGGAGTTGGAGAACCCTTGAGGGGCTGAGATTTCTGGAGATGGGTGAAGTCGCCCATGCATCAAAGCGAAGTTTGGCTTGAGGGCAAATCATAATTTGAAAAATTCCGTGATGGGGAAATAGGGTCCAAGCTTTTGATGAGATTATAAATTATTTTAATTAAGAAATATTTTATTCAAAAGATATATACAAACATATTTCTTAAAGTATTAACGAAACGTTTCTTCAAAAATAACCATACATTTAATTTTAAAGGAAGGAAAGTAAATGCGTCCTTTAAATTGATTCAATGAGTAAACTGCTTTATTCTACTTTTCCAATGAACCACTGAATCACACGATACGTAAAATGGGTCGGCAAACTATTGTTTCTTTTGAATTAAATCTATTTATTAGATATAATGAAGAAAAGATTTATTCGTAACGCCTAAATTAAGTTATACGGTTCAAGAAAAGTTTTGAGTTTTTCAAAATGCAGTAAAAAAGGAATAAATATTACGACATCAACCACTACAAAGGTATTTTCCACAAAACAATCACATGCTTTATGAAGGCCGGCTGCAATTCTCATCCAGAAAATATCCATACAATTACGCGCACATCAATGATCACAACACTCGTTAGGGTTGATTTGCTTTATAGACAGGTAACTGATTATCACTGCATTTAAGCCAAAAAAAAACAATTATGTATACACTATTTAAGAACGAACGACAGATTTCATCGCTGAGTGATCACCAATGATTTTTAAGTAAACATTGTGGAAATTAAAATGTTTCATGAATATTTTAATAGTCAGGGATTCGCAAAAAATGTAGTCTGAAATGAATAATTCATGATTATTACTTCTCTACTTTCTGTTGATTCTCACAGGTTGTTTTTGTAAAAATATACCATCTCAATCACAAAAATAAATTATTTGCAGGTACCATGCTTGGGTAAATAAAAGTTGACAGATGTGACATATTCGCTTCTTTGAAAGTTCTACTTTTCTTACATGAATGTGAAACTTTAGGAATAAAATAAATGCAATTACAAAATAATCAACTAATTTTTATCGAAGTGCTAGTCGTCATCCCATCAGAATTTTGAGAAAACAGCTTAGCTTCTCCGTGGAAAGAAACAAAAGTGCCCCTCGTAAACAATATACTATATATTTATGCTCTTTACTGTACACTTGCGAACAAAGCGTATAATTGTGAATGAATATATGATTTTAATATTTTTTCAAAATGGAGAAAAATTATATCCATCCTATTTAATTCGGAGAAATGAAAACTTGATTTCAAAACATATGTCCTACCATCATTCCTCTGGGAGCGTCGATCACCAATTCTAAACCTAAAATACTTCCTACAACATTGCCCCTATTCCACGACTTCCCTTACTTTTACTCTTATTTCCTTTCCTTTGACGGCCTACGCTTCATAGTACTTTGTCACTCAGCCATGCACTTGGCAACAATTCTTTCTTCGATTCTAGACCTTTTTTCAACGCAAACCACGACTACCTTAATCTCCCCGTGTGATCATTTTCCTTATGCTGTCCCCCGGTTCAACCCCTAGGCACCCGTACCCAACTCACATGCTGCGCATACCAATCCACCCCCTTCTAGGCCTCGACGAGGATACTATTCTACCCTCTTGGCTCTTCCACTAGACGGGGTTTCCTCCAAACTAATTCTGCCCAAAACATTCCCTCGACTCTCTCAGGATTTGTCTCCCCTTCCGCACCCCTACCTTCACCCCTCTATCCCTACTGGCACCCTTTTCCACCCTTCTTCCTTTGGTGTTTTCTCATTCCTTCTCCTCATTCTGGTCTTTTTTAGCGTGCTTCCTCTTAGCAAAACTCTCTTTATTCCTTCTTCATCTACCCCCAGGGCCTTCCTCCACCTCCAAACCCACACCTTCACTCCCGCCTCCATCGGCCCCTTATCCGTTCCCCCCGTTTCACTACGACCTCCTCCTCCTGAGTTCTCTACCCCATTCTCTGCTTCTCTCTCACTCTCCTCCCCCTTGTTTATTTTTCAGCTCGCCCTTACCGCCTCCGTTTCAAGAGTTTTCTCGAGTTTATCTTCTTCAGCCTTTCAAATGGCGTCCCGTGTTGTTTTTATTTTCACTTCCTCCTTCTCCGTTTGTGTTCAACTGCTTTGATTACTCGGCGCAATGGCGGTGAAGTTAAAATGTGGGGGTGAGATCCGAAGATCCGAATTTTTTGGCCTATTAGGTTTGTGTTTCTGTGAATCCAAGTCCTGATTACGCAGTTTCTCCCTGCTACTCATTTTGGCTGAGACGCTTGCATTGCGAATCTTTTGGTTAGACGTAGGTCCTCCATTGCTTAAGAGGAAAATTGCGATATTTATTCTGCAAACCTTAATTGTTTTATGTTGGTCTGTAACGTCGCAATTAAAAATGTGTCCACTCCAGCGTCACCCCTAAAAGTTATAATTAAACGCAATGCCAACAATGACATTTTTTACTTTGATATACACGCGTTTTTTATTTTTGCAAGAAACAGGGTATCTGATCGTAACCCGATTTTTGACTCTACAATTAGATACATCCAAAATAGATAATTATACTCAACTATATGTAGAATTCAATAAATTTGACTGGCAATGCCAATCGTATAAAATCATTGATTTCGCAGCAAGAATTATTCTGTGCTTCCCTCAATATGACTTATGCGTCGTTGTCAGAAGCTATTATTTCTTTGTACATTGTTTATTATCTCTGTGACAAAAGCACAAATATTTCCTCGCTTAAAGACTTGGATTTTTTAAATATATTTTCCTTTATCCATAAATGAACGAAATATATTAGAACGGACAAGAGAATCCTAAGATTGTAAGGACTACACACATTAATGATTTTATCAAATTGTACCACACTCCTGCTAGAATTTAATTCATGTTTTATATATTATTTCACCTAGGGGCCGTTCTTAAAAAATTTAAGTCGTGTGCCCTCCCCCTCTCCCCATTGAATCGATCCGTAAGATTTGAAGTTTCCCATTTCAGCTTCCCCTTTCTCTTCTTTCGTAATAATCGGAACTTAATAAATATATCAAACACGAATCTTTTTCTCAGGATAATAAAATGTGGCAATTAAGGCTTGATTAGTGTTTTCCCCTACGATTATGTTCTACTTACTTCATTATCATGTTTTTACTGAAAAAAGTGAACAATTATGAATTACATCTTTATTTATTATATGGTTTCTGAATGCATACAGTGAAATGAAGCATTTTCAAATACTTCCATCGGGTTCAAAATGCTTAAATATAAAGGCGACGCTGCATTTGTATCTTCATCATTTAATTTTCATATGTACTTTGGAGATCAACGGTAATTCACATTATTCTTCATAAAAGTTATTTAAATTCAACGTAATTAAAAACATAAATATTATAACATAATTAATTTTAAAATGAAAGTACAAATCTTGCGAAAGACTGCTCTTGAATATACCACCTAAAGCCTCGGTAGAAACATAGTAGAACGATACACGTGAAAAAAGTATTGCGTTATTTGGCAATGGGTAATGTAGCTTCAGATAATTAATGCCCTCCTTTGAACCTAAATTTGAGAAAAAATCGCTATAATTTCAGAATTAATAAAAAAAATTCTAAAAATCTGGTAAAATAAAATATACTCTTTAATAGGAAAGAAAGAAAAATAATCCATACATATGAGGAATGGAAATTGAGGAAGAAAAAGGAAGTGATACAAGCATCATAATGTATAAAAGGAACTGAGTAAAGAAGGAACTAATCTCTGTGATGTGCTACAGAAAGATAGTTACGTATTATTATTATATACGTATTATTATATTTCATCCGGAGAGGGCAAAGTTGGAGTAAATAAGGATGTTTTTTAGCGAGCATGAGATGAATGATCCGCAATGAAATTCTTTAAAGGTGAGATATGAAAATAGTAATGCAGATTTAACACAAGAAGAGAACTAGTACGAATGATTCGAAATAACACATCTTGTCAATAAAAATGATTAATAACACCAGAATTTTTTATTGTACCTCGTATTGTGATGCGTACTTAAAACAGGGATGGATTATATGTAAGATAGACACTAGTTTTGAACAAATATAATGCATTCGTTGTTCTGCCCGCCGAAAAGGAATCATAGGTTTATTAAATAATATGGACTGGTTGCACCCATGATTGACCCACATGAATGGTGCTAGTTGCGTTGGTCATATCATATCGTTGAAATTGCGATCATGACAATTTTATTACTAAGCAGAATGACGCGGGAGGAGTAAATTATCTGAGGTGGACTGGAAGATCGATAAAATCATAGTAAATGTGACTGAGGGTGTTATGAAGGTATGAAATATGAGAAATCTCAGAATCAAAAAAAACCTATATGATGTGATTTAAGAATACAATGAAGGCAAAAATGCTGTGCAGTGATAGATTAAAATACATTAATAAGTAAAAAATTACCTTTTCTGAAATAACTTATGTTAAGACTAAATGGACTTTGTTTATTTCTAAAGGAATAAGCGTCAATGGCGCATAAACTGTAATCAATGGCTTTCATTTCTGTTCCCAATACAACTAAGTACCATTTTGATGAAAAACCTCATTTTTAAGACGGTAACTGGCGTCAATACCGAATTTAATGTTGCATTTTATTTTAACTAAATAATGGAAATTATTTTGAGGTAGTTAAGAGATTTTTGGAAGACCGAAAAAATTATTTCCATTGATGTCCACCAAAGTCTTTCGCTAGACGCAAGCCGTTCAATTCCTCTCCTCAACACTCATTTCCATTGATGTTATTTCAAAGGGACCACAATTTCTCCCCGCAGGCGGTCATGCTGCTCCAGATAATTCCTTTGATGAAATGTATTTCAGAAATAAGCTACGGATAAGTCTTATAACGAAACCATCATGCTAAGTCTGTATTCAAATCAGCTTATGCACTATAAATACACATGGAATCATATTTCGAGCTGCTTCGTCAGATTTCCTATTGTTAAGTAATTAATTGCCTTGCGGGAATAAATCGCGTTTTTGCTTGACTGATCCGAGATAGTTTTCAATTTACATGTTTAGTATCTCAATTAGAAGGAATATTTGCTATTATGATCCATTTCAAATAAGTCCTCGCCAATTCTCGTCCTCATACGAGATATAACATTATTTTCCTTAAAGTTTGATTCATTCATTAAACTGATAATTAACGGAAATAGTTTTACTTTAAATTCGCTGCGCATTAGAACTATTCACCAAGTTCATTCAAGTAAGTAATAACAAGACGCACAGATAGAAATGCATTTCAACGTATTCAAAATACATGCCACATAATCTACATCTCTGGTAATCTTTTAATTTAAAACATTCAGAGTGGTTACTTAAATTGAGGAACTTTTGCACCAACTTCGTTGGGCGATACGTCCCTCAGGATGGGTAAACGTCAATTAGCTTTTGAAAAACTCAACTTACCTCCCCTACTCGACCACATCCAGAATTTTAATTACGTAGGGCCGTGAATTCGGTCTGATTTGTTTACGCATAATTTTCCGCCCACCTCCTTCCTGCTTCTCTCCGGGACCGCTTATCTGCGAACGAAATTTTTGCGCTCAGAATGTTGCCCCTCAGAGGGAAAATCTCTCTGTTCAATTTTTTTTCCGTAAATTTGCTCGCCTACTATGAATCTTAAATTCGACCATCTCTCTCCTGTAGCCCATTTATTTTTCTCTTTTCTTTATTTTCCCCGCTAAATCTCGCAAACCTTTTCGCATTCATCCACGGAAGACTCCTTTTTCCATCAAACGATAGCAATTTATTTCGATACCTCCTCCCAACCCCACTTCCACTTTACACCCGCTCCCTTTCAAGGATAAGGCTCTCCCCTTTCTAGGGGACCTCGTCACTCCCCTCTCCCTCTCATCGCCTTCCCATTCAGCCCGCCCACTCTCGTTTGGCGCTAATCCTTCCCATTCCCACGACTCCTCCGTCATCCCCAATTGTTTCCTTTCTTTCCCTTAATCAACGTCCATTCTCCCCTTTTTCCTCCGCTCCACTCTACTTCCATCACTTTCCTCTCCAACCTTTTACTTTCCCCGCTCCCCCGAGTAGAATTTTTTAATGTCGAATTCCTACGTGTTTCAGCCTTTTTCTCAATACATTCATCCATTTTCGGTCGCTTCCTCATGTGAATCCTCGTTTTACACTCAGAACTTAAATATTTTACAAAATAAACTGGTCTAATACATAACTAGAGATAGATATTAATGTAAATTTTGATGTATCATAAAATTATTCATAAATGTTTTTCGATGCCAAGAGCAAGTAAAAATTCGTACACATCTCGAACTTCCCTGCATATGGAGTCGGATGACTATGTTCACTTGCTCTCCATTTCAATCCAAAGTAAACTTCCCATCATATATTTCAAATGATCTCTGACCTAAATTTCATTTCAAAATAGAGTATTCATGGTAGTATTTTATTTATTTATTACAAAGTACCACACAAGCCACCACTAGGATGTGTGGAAGGGGGGGTAATTACACACTAGATTAACGTTTACACAAAATATTATTCCCCCCTGGCGCGTTCCGAAAACTTTATCCTGATCCCATACCGGTCATGAGAAAAATACATTTTAAATATATCCACTCTAAAATAATCTCACTAATTTTACTAATACTATCCCCTTTACCGATGCACGATGGAGCTAATAAATACATGTTCCACATTATTGTTAAGGAGATATTCTTCTAATTTGTGAAATAATTTAATTTATAATATAATTTAAAGATACTTTTCATCTCGTCCCTCCCAATCACCAATACACCATCTACGTCGTCATTTTTCACCATACACTAAAGAGCCCATATTCCAAGTTTAATCTATCCATTTATTCCATACTCTATCTTTGCTTTCAACTCTTCCCTTCTCTTATCCCTTGCTCATTACCTGTCATATCCCTCTTTTCTTCAATTCTGTTAAGCTAACGAACTTCTCCTTTCTAAGGTCGTTAGTTTGAATCCCACTCTGGACATAGGTGGCCAGCCTCTTGATTTTCAGCTAAAGATATGTATTCACAGTTTTAAAGTTATCCCTTCTCAGCTAAAACAAGTGTCTATTTAAGAAATTTACGTGGATGAGTAAATGTAATATGGTCTGCTCAAAAGCAACCTTGACACGGTAGACTATAGATAAGAAGAACCCCTTTCTCCTTTTCGATTGCTCATGGTGACGATTCTGTTAAAATACGACCTTTCATTCTCACAATTTGTTTTGGAGCTGTGCAATCTACCTTTTTTCTACTGCTCAAAACTTTTTACGTTGTTAAGAGTTCCTTTTGACCCATTTAGTGCCGTATAACCTCAATTTATCAGTTTACATTGTTTTGCATCAGAAAATTTTTGCACGCACCAGTACTTTAACGATTCTCCAGTGTGAATGTAATTGATTGAAACGTTCTGGATTCGTTCGGAGAGACAGGTTAGCAAAATACTTGAATGGATAAAAAATGACCATCAGCATATTCAAATTAAGTGCGTATATCCCTAGGTTATCAAACCAGATTTTCTTCCCCCTTCCACATAGTTTCGATGTTAAGATGGAGCACTATTCCCTTAATAAATACCAGAAAAAAGCGTTGAAGAAGAATGGCTTGAACTAACAAAAAGTTACATTTTCCTCGCAATTTTGAGATAAAAGATGAACTCCCGTTACAGATCATGAGGCTTCTATTGACGCAATAATAAATTGATTATTATTGTATAAATATAATTAATATTTTATTATATGCAGATTTTAAAATAATTCTTTCAACATGTTTCTCGATAGTTTCTAACGCCTTTTATCGTATGCAAACTTAACTAAAATTTCAGTATTAGAAAATGATGGAAGGATAAAGTGAGGCATATGTTATAGTAAATAAGTCGGAAGTTCTCAAAATATACAAAATTTAGAAACTTTAAGCGCTTTGGTTTCAAGTTTTCCATTAGCATTTCATTAAAATCACTTTAAAAAATCCATGCATCCACATAAAGAAAACACACTGACATGAATTTGGCATTTTCCTCGGCCATACATTTTCAGAACTTGCCGCTTGTATCCGTTTCAGAGTCCAATTACTCTAATCTCCGGGCAGACAGAAACTCATAACACCGTCTATTAACCGTACTCCCTACTTTCAGCATCATTTTCATTCCTCCCCTCCCGTGGTATGGCGGGACCTCTGCTCTCCCTTCCGTCTCTCCTCCCACTCAATCCTCCTAGCGTCACTCTTTTTGCAGCGTTCTTCTTCATATTTGGGCGCCTTCCCTTCTTACCTCACAGCCCATCCTCCTCTTCTCTCCTTACCCACCGCATCCGGTTACGATTACGTAAAGCACCCTCATACGACCGAAATAGGGTAGGCAGCGAGACATTAAACATTCCTGCTCTATCAATACTACCTTGATCAAAAAGTTCCCGGAATAACCACTGTGTGGCGCTCCCATCGTTCCGATTTGAGTTCTGTTTTTTTTGTTAAATTGGTACATCTGTTGTTGATATTCCCTTTAAATCTTAGTGTCATAACTTGACATTTGCAAAAGTTACGTAGCCAAGAGTACATCTATCTCTGTGTGTGTTGGCGATTTTTTACAATTGCAGAAATGGATTTACATTTGCAACAACGAACTTGTATTAAATTTTGCGTAAAAAACGGATTTAGTGGCGCACGGACGTTGGAAATGTTGGAAAAGTGTTTCGGCAACGATTCTCTAAAAAAACGGTCGTTTACCAGTGGCACGAGCGGTTCAGAAGTGGTCGTGAGTCAATCGAAGATAATGAACGCAGTGGCAGACCATCGACATCGAAAGTCGGTGAAAAAATTGATTAAGTAAAAGAAATGTTGGTCAATAACCGCAAATTAACCATCAGAGAAATAGCGGAGGACTTGAACATTGCCTATGGATCCGCCCAAGACATTGTGGTTAATGATTTGGGTTTCCGTCGTGTAGCAGCAAAGTTGGTGCCGAAAGACCTCAATTTCATGCAAAAAAGAGACCGTGTTGACGTCGCAAAAGACATGATTTGCGAATCCGATCCCACATTCATCAAAAGGATCATTACTGGAGACGAGACGTGGGTTTATGAGTACGACACGCAATCCAGACATCAGGCAAGTGAATGGCGTTCACCAAATGAGCCGAGACCAAAAAAACCACGTCGTTTTCAGTCAAAAAAGAAGGCAATGCTGACGGTTTTCATGGATTACAACGGTGTAGTGCATCATGAATTTTTGCCAGAAGGCCAGACAGTAAACAAAGAGTATTATTTGGGCGTTATGAGACGTTTGCGTGAAGCAATTCGCCGAAAGAGACCAGAAATGTGGGCAGAAAACTCGTGGATTTTGCACCATGATAACGCACCGTCGCACAGTGCTATCATTATTCGTAATTTTTTGACGAAAAATGCAACAAATACCATCCAACAGCCACCGAATTCACCTGATTTGGCTCCCTGTGACTTCTTTCTGTTCAATCGAGTTAAAAAACCATTACGGGGAACGCGTTTTAGCAGCCGAGAGGAAGTAATGGAAAAATCGCAGGAAGCACTGATGGACATACCGAAAACCGACCGTAACTTTTGCAAATGTCAAGTTATTACACTAAGATTTAAAGGGAATATCAACAACAGATGTACCAATTTAACAAAAAAAACAGAACTCAAATCGGAACGATGGGAGCGCCACACGGTGGTTATTCCGGGAACTTTTTGATCAAGGTAGTTTTCCCGGTTTTATATTTGCAACCGCGGGGTTGAATTACAGAACTTCCCGAAATTTATATCATATTTAAAATCCTCCAACATGAGTTAGGTTATGCTTCGACTATAGTTTTTTTAAGGGCTACATTTCCTGGGACCAAATGCAAGACTCATGGTCTCACTTCATTTCCTTTCCTCCAGCTATTTTTGGTGAAAAACACAGGTGAAAACTGCATTGTGACAAATTAAAAACGTTAATCATTCTGACTCATTCTTTAAACTCCCATTTGTTGCGCTGAATAATAATTTTCTCAATCATCCTTATGCACTCAAATATTTATTCTGAAAATGGGTTCACAAAAAGGAATAGCACAAGGAAATAACAAGGAAAAGTACACAGCAATGTGCTTGTCCTTATTAAATAGTTATGTGAAAATAAAAATTTACCACAGTTAAAAATCCAGAATATACGAGTTGTGGTACCAAAAAAGCCATATTATATTAATTATGTATGAATCTATAATTACCTAAATGTAATTTTTCGATAAACCAAAGAAATTAAACCTGACCACCTAATAAGATAGCAAACACTTTGGCACCTTAAATTACAGGAAACCATCTTTTCCTCTAATTTCTTTCTATCCCTCTTTGTTCTGTCCTAAATCTTTTTATTCCTGTACCTACCATATAAAAAGACTACTCTCTCATTTAGAGTATTCAACATTTCATTCCATTCCATTGAACATACGATATGAATCTATTTATCGGGCCTTCAAATTTCTCAAAAATATTTATTCTCTAATCCTATCATTACTCAGTAAATGCTTTTTGGTTTCTCACATTTATTTTAATTGCGTTCTCCAATATCATGACCGGTCATCAATACGCAGGTTTGTTTGTAGCAGATCTCCATTCTATTCTGTTCAATGCTACCTTCAAAATTCCCTGATAAATCCATAGCATCAACATTTTCCATTGACTGTGCATTGTAGTTCATCCCGTACCTTCCTCTGCAGTAATTTACCTCCCTATTTCCTATCCTTATGATCCTTAGTACATTTTTGTGTTTTCAAAAATGCCCAATTATTAACTCCTCTTCGACTTCACTCTGTAGTCTTCTCTCTTTACCCACTCCATGAAGTACTGCTTAATTTGGTGTTCAGTCTATCTATTTGATCTTTTAGAATTATTCTGTAGCACCATATATGCATATACTCCAATCTTATTTTTTGAAGTTTACATATCATTCAAGTCCCAAATCACTGGACATTTAGACTTCATACGTAACTTTAAAAAATCGCTACCCTACGTATTTGCTAGTAATACCGTTTTTGCGTCTACTGATTGAAAGTCACCTTCGCTATTCCTATTCTACTTGCTATATTCCTCTCGCTTCTACTATTACTAATTATCCTGCTGCCTAAATAGACGGACGTAATCAACTATTCCAGTATGTCTTCTTCGAGTGTTCCAAACTGCGAGAGATGCCACAGCAGTAACTTTTGACGGAGTAATCCGCTAAAATGCATTACAATGCAACAATTTCAGAGTGTAAAAATAATTCACCTGGACAAGAATATTTCCAGGCATCCCGGTCAAGGCGAATGATTTTTACACTCCTTAAATGTTGCATTGTTCTCCTAATGTCCCATGAGCATCCTCTTGATTGGTTGGACTGCAGAACTTAACCTTTTTTTTAATCTCTTTTATCTTGAGGTGGTTATTTTTATTCCCTAATTTATATTAGTTAGTAACCTTTTAAGGATTTATTTCATCTCTGCAAATACAGCTGTATCGTTCTCAAAACGCAGCATACACGTACATTTCGTTTCTCTGAGTACTTTCTTGAGAGCCAGGCGCACTCCCGTTTCTTTATGACTGTCGCAAAATATCACAATGGCTCTGTCAAATTCCCTGCATATTTATAATTCCTTTGTGCACCGGGTTCTTTTGAATTCGAATTAGGATCTTTAAAATATTTTAAACTGAGCATCATTTTTTTCCAAAATCATGAGATAGAGGAACAACTTCAAAGGTTTTACCCATTCAATTATTTGAAGCATGCTCATTCTTGTTGAAATTGGTTGACTATTGTCACATTCAAAGAATAAAATTTAGTACATTATCCATATAATATCCATACATTCTTTAGCCCATGTGCATCACCCCAATGGCTGATTCACATTGGCCTAAATTGTTCATTAATCCTTTCATCAGTATAAAAACACATTAAACTAAACTTTGAAAATTAAAGATACATAATTTTCTTTTGAATTACGTCGTTCAAACTTAAAAAATACCTATTCCAGGGAAATACAGTTTCATGCTTAAATCTTTAAAATATTCGAGCAGACGATACATTTGATCACAAATTATATCCATTGTTAATATCAGATAGATCTCATAAAAATCCTTCAATGGAAAGTAGTAACAGTTTATCTGATGCTGCGGTATCAATTTTATAGTATAGCATAGAGTCACCAGATATTTTCTCCGACGATGCATGGAAAATTTTTTGGATGCAGACAGTAAAATTTAACAGATGTATCAGATTTCCTATCTTTAATAACTTTAGGGTCAAGATGGTCAAAGTAAGAAGGTCGTCATAAGAAGACTTGCTTTGCAAATATGCTTTCGATTAAGGAGGGTAATTGATGACCTAGACGTTAAGTAAGGAATTTACGTAAAGACTAGTGGAAAATTCGGAACAGAGATTTTCACTTACCTAAGCGTCAGACATAAACATAGACGTCAGGCGTACATTAGAAGCTTTTTCTATTTATATATTATTTATCCAGAAACAACCATTTTATTGGCCTTTGCAGAGAATTTTTAACATAGATGATAACAAAAAACTTTCAAATACAAAGAGCAAAATTGTTAGTGGAGAAAAAAATCATGTGCGCATGCATCGGCCTCATAGCCTTCGTTTTGGCAAGAGGAGATGTTACGCCTACGATTTTCCCAATTATGGGGAAGTATCAAACGTTGGAAGGAATTGTGGGCACTCTGATTTGCGGTGGGATGTTAATGACCTAGGAGAGGGCAGGAGACGATACGCAGAAGAATATTAGGTAGGAAGGGAGGAGTACGAAAAGTAGAGGCATGTTAGAGGAAATGAAAGAAGCGTATGTGGTTGATAAAGGATTTATTTTTGTGTCAGAAGCCCATCCAAAGCCTACCTAAATAGGTAACCTGCTATCAATAATATCGCATATACTAGTTAATCTTTTCTAAAATGATGAATCTACACGCATCAAAGTGTCGTTTGGATCGATTAAAGGTTCTCAAATACCACACTAATAAGTAAAATTACATTTCATTAAAATTATTTTTCTTAATAACCGTTGCACTAAACATCCTTTTCATTTCGAATGCTTGACGTATCTCACTTATCACTCATGGAAGAGATCACATAAATCAAAAAAAGAAAATTTTTATGCTTATAAAGCATGAATAACACATTTATAAAGAAATGTTATGTGAATACCATTTCTCTTGGTATGGTTACAATTTTTTAGTTGAGATACATTTTCAGAGAAAATACCTGCATATAAAAATATTACCCGGTAAACACGGATTTCAGTTCTAAAATCGTTTATCATGAGATATAAATATGCCAACCATCAAGACTGCTTACAATAAAGCCAAAAGATTGAAATTTTCTTTCTAAACTGTCTGATACCCAAGTTTAAGGTTTACCTCCAGGAGCAAAATGTAATGGTTTGGAAAGTAATGGAACTGGCTGTTTATTTAATAAGAATATACTCTTGGTTTTCGAAAATTTTCCAAGATATTGCCTAGTAATTCATTTCTACTAGTCCTCATCACTTTAAGTGAGTTTGTGTAAGCCAATCTTTAAATTTTATTTGAGAAATGGAATTTTATTTTCAAAGGCTGAAGCAAAATTTTACAATACAAATGATTTTCTTGAAGACCTTTAAACTTTTACCCTAGAAATTTGAATATTAATCTAATCTTTCTCAATGTCAGTATTTACACGTTCCATGGCTTTTACTTCCCGTGTCAACTCATACTCTTTCTCCACTTTCCTTGGTACGTGTCACATTCATTTCAAAACCTACAATGTCTTAATCCACTAAAGGAATTACGACGCAAGGTTTGATAAAGGGTACTCCGGAAAGCCTACTGCACTTAGAGCTAAGTAGGAACTATGCAAGCAGTAGGAAAAGTTCTTCAATTAACATCAAAGCCATTTCAAATACTGGAAGTCAAATTTTCCAATTGCATCTTGCAATCTTGATGCAATGCAAATGCAAAATATAGTCATATATTTCATCAACTCAATTTATCAAGGTGCTGAAGGGAAGTCCTTCTTATGTAGACTCTCTCACCTAACAAATATATTTATACATTTAATACAACTATATTTCACATAAAACTTGAAATGCAATATAAAAAAGTGAATATTGAAATATAAAATTATTTATGTTTTCAGAATAAAATTCGAGATTTTGTGTAAACCTCCATTGAATGGCCTACCGTCAAACAGGTATCCGTTGCCACTGCATTTAATCTGTAAAGTTAAAATCATATACTTGGTTAAAGAAGAAAATTAAAAAATATATGGATAACTACAAAGCGAAGTTGACTTCCAATTAAGGTCTGTTAATCTACCTCTACGCTGCATTTGCCCATGTTCAAACAGTCTTTCTTTTTTTCTATGCTGTAGGAGTTCCAAAGAACTCTGTGCAAACGTATTAACTTAAGTTATGCAGGTGTTCTACAGACAAGGAAAACTTAAGCGTTAGTTAGGCCCTTATCTATTTCAGCAATGCAGGTCATGTTACTTGTTTCAATTGACTTAGGAGTTCTTCAAATATTACGGGACTCGATGAGCACCAAAATGAATTGAGAGGTAAACTTGGTGAAAGGATGTTGATCTCGTAGTATTTAAGACGCAATCTGCTTGATAAGAACTAATTTGTCTCATTTTAACATTGTCTAACAGCTCTCTCCTCCGCTCGTCTAACCTACCGACCTAAACTACTCCCGCACATCCGCTTACTCTGCGCCTGCACCAAAACAACTACTTTGCACTCCTCCAGTCTCTTCTTAACTTTTACCTCTCCCCCTTCTTCAACTCACAATGTTGTTGGATGAGTGGTTCACCCTCCCGTGCAACTCCATATTCTTCCACTGATTAACCCTTTTGCTCATCTGCCTGATGCTTCTCTCTCCCCCCTCTTTATCCTAACTCCAACTTATCCCCCCCTCTTTATTCCCCCGCTGCCTATCTTTCTTCCAGTTCGAATTCGGGGTCCTCCAATGTTGCCCCTGCACAACGATTCCACAGTCATGGCTTCCAAAACAATTCCCTCCCGACCCATCTCCACTACACCTTCGACTCCCCCAAAACCATGCTCTCCCCTCCCGAACCTTAGACCACCCCTCCCGCCCCTCGTCCCCTTCGACGCTCTCCACCTTGAGAGAAATGCATTAAGAGCACTCTTGCCACCACTTAGCCTCTCCTCAAACTCTCTCCCTGCCTCCTTCCCTTCATCCCCGCTTGTTTTTCACCCGACTTCCGCTCCCTTCCTTAAACCTTACCCTGTCTCTTCCCACGTCTACATCTCCCTTCCTCACGCCCTTTCCAAAACCTTCGCCGCCTCAAACCCTTCGCATCTCATTTCTCACTAATGGGTTCATACTCCTCCCTCCCAGACCCGACCCTCTTCCTATAATTTCCTCCTAACTCCGCACCTCCGACTCTTGACATCCCCCGCCACCTCCCTACTTTACCTTTAACCAGAACCCCGTACTCTTTGCTTCTCCATCTCCGTCTACCTACATATTTCTCTCTTCTGCTGTTCTGGTTCCATTTTGGCCCACACACCCCATCCCGCTCCGAAGAATTACAACTCCCACTGCCCTTCCGCAAGACCTGTGTAGCCTTTCGTATCCTCCCCCCTCCCTCATTCCCAACAGCTACTCCTCCCCTCAACTCCATCTTGCCGTTGCCCTTGCCGCATCGCTA
Organism: Hetaerina americana; assembly: GCF_022747635.1. Classification (NCBI taxonomy): domain Eukaryota; kingdom Metazoa; phylum Arthropoda; class Insecta; order Odonata; family Calopterygidae; genus Hetaerina; species Hetaerina americana. The sequence goes on from NW_027286730.1 coordinate 8,992,315, forward strand.
TCCCCACCCTCTCCCGCCTTTTGCCTCACCTCATCCCTCCTTCCAAATAATTAATCGCTCTAGCAAGTCTCTCTTCCGCCTCCGTCTGGGAAATAAGGAGTATTTTTTGCTTCCCCTCTCGGGGGAGAGCGAGTAAATAATGTCTTAGGTGCATTACTAAACGGTCGCTTTGAGACGTTCCTATCCCACATCAACCAAGGAGTCTTTTCTAGCGTGAATGTTTTCTTTACCTTCTTCAAAAATATTCCGCAAACGTTATTTCAGCCTTTCCGCGAACTGAGTCGCGTGAAATTACGCGTTATCTCGTGCCAAAAGGTGTATGGGGCCCAAGTGGTACCAACTTTATATTATTGCTATATTTAAGCTACGGTAAAAATCTAGCTATTTTTTCATAGATACTGTAAAAAAATGATTGGGGAATTTAGTAAAATGGGATGCTAAAAAGAACATAAAGTGAAAAGTTAGTGCAAAAATAATAGAAATATATTTGGTTGAATACGTAACCGTTGAACTGGTTGGCGACATGACATTACTGAAATTTTAATAACAACTTAAATCATTTCTCATCATTTGCATGTTATCAAGAAAATATCGACCAAATGAAAATTCTCTTCTTATTATTCAAAAAGGAAACATTCATAAAAACGATAAAATCAGTCATATGACATAATAATACCCCCTGTATGTTCATTCTTTCCATTAATTAGTTGACATAAATATTGCTTCATGGATATTTAAAAAAGTTCATATTGACAAGTGAGATTGATCAATAAATAGCGTAACATTTAACTCAATGTTTAGTTGATTAAACACTTGGATTGACAAAAGAATCATCCATGTTTGCCATTGTTAATTCCAAAATTGTTTGCAAATCGTTTCCAATAAGAAATAGACGAATGTTATGGCATTATTTTTTGCTCGTTTAAGCCACTACGGCTACATTTAATTTAACCATCCGACAACCTAGTTATGATATGACAAGTAAATAATTAAAACTTTTTAAGTTCCTCAAAATTTTATTTTAAAAACGACCTGTTTCGTCGAACAGTCGAAATCATCAGGATTTACCTGATGATGTCGAAAGTTATGATATGCTTTTAGTTAGACCATGAAAAGTATTACTTATTGTTAATGTGTCTTTTAAATGCAGTTTTTACTCATTAGTTTTCGAAAAGGCCCTCACTAGAGTAATTGGGTTAGAATTATATACTATATTGAAAACAGAATGAATCGGAGGAATAGACGACTTACACGCAACTTGTATGCCGCACTAAGAGTATCTCAGAAAGCTCAGGCGATTGCGGCTGGACAATAGTTGGGATGAGCAATGCTAGGCTGAGGTATAAGACAGGGATGCGTGCTAACACCTATACCTTTCATTAAATAGGCCAAGGTAACAGTAAGGGTGACTGAAAAGGGTTCGTGGCGGGAGTGAAAATAGGTGTAGCCCTTATAATTTCAGTTAGGTCTGCGGATGATCAAGCTTTAGCTAGCCAGTGAGACAAGGGATTACAAGCTCAGCTGAGCGCATTAAAAAATTGTTTTATGTATGGGATGAAGATCAATCTAAATAAAGCAAAGTCATTAGGCTTGTGAAAAAGACGTGGGCTAATTTAATATTTTAAAAAGGAGGAAAATAAGATCATGTGGAACATTTTTCTTATCTTGGCAGTATTTTCAAGCAAGATAACTAAAGGATTAGAGGCATGACAAGAATGATTGTAAAGTAGCATTCTCTGGGAGGTAATTGATGAAAAAAGAAACGTTGAGTCTGGAATATTAAAAAAGACTCTTGATATGGAGCATGGGTTTATAAGCTAAGGAAATATGGTTGTTGAATCAAGATTTTGATATTATGATATGTTAGTGTCCGGAAGAACGGAAAAAGTGAATTAAAACGAAAGCAAGGCAAACAATTAAGTAACAGGTTATGTGGCCGAGGATGGAGAAACGTTTACTCAGATCCATAGGAGACACGGAAGGTAGATGCAGAACATTCTTACTGGAGACGAGTAGTGAATTCTATGATCGAGGGGAGGACTTAAGCCAAACGAGGAGAGGGTCGAAAAAAGATAGGTATATTGTCCTGAATGAAAGGAGAAAGGAGGTCTTTGGAATTGAAGAGGGGGTTTCTTTGAGGCATCAGATTCCATGTTTTGTTTTTATGGGATACACATCTTTGTAAATTAAGTGTTCATCCAGAATATATTTTTTATGTTAGGATACCAGAAGTAGCAATAATTATTCTTTGTTATCCATTTACAATAATGAAAATCCGTCCCACCGCCGTCACTTGAATCTGGTCTTTTGTGACTTAAAGTTAGAAATATAATACACCGTAGAATATTACTAATACGTCCACTTGTGTTGCCAAGTTAAATAGAAAGAACACTGGGCTACTGACTGATGGGTTTGACTTCAATTTTGGTAATGTCTTCGGATCCCCTTCAAAATCACCCCAGCTGAGTATTGTTATGTGTGCCTGAAGTCACTGGAAAGCCGCAGGTGGCAAATGGAAACTGCCAAATGCTGAAGCATGCATTTGACAAACACTATGGTGAATAGTAAGAAATGATTTGTTTAACTGTCTATGAACCCAGCACTAAGGTGAATTATACTGTTTTATTATAAATGTAGTGTAGAAGTTGGAATGTAATAGGAATGAATCAAGGGGCAGAAAATATTGCTTCGTGATCGTATGAATGGTAATAAAATATAAGAAAAGGACGACGTTTAGCAAAAACTGTTATCAGATGTTAATAAGCATTGATACATGCACTTTTTAGAATATCTTGATGTAAAATAATACCAGTTACAGTCGTCTGTATGCATGTAAATTGGATCACCCACATTATCTCTTTTTTTCATCCTGGTTCATTGTTTAATTTGTGCGGAAAGCAAACATTTTTGACATTCTTCAATGCAATTTTGCAAGGATAAACAGTAATTATACGCGAGTCAACATTTATTCACCAGATCGTTAGACATTCTGTTCGTCTGACTATTTTTAATTTAAGGTTTTAATCCAATATTCTGCGTATTGATTGTAAGCGTGACCTGTACAGTCGCTCTAATCCTGCGAAAGCAAGTGCCTCGTCTGTAATAGGATAATGTGTTTACCTTCATTTTAACAGGACGGTATATTTTGATGTAATTAATTGCATTCCAGGAAACCCAATGTTTTCAACATTTAGATTTTTCCACACTGTTACCCATGAGACGATTATGGTAAACTACTATCCCGTAAGTATAACTCAAATCCAAATATCTACAAATGTGCAACCTATTTTGTTAAATATTCTATTTGTTTGCCAAGTTTTGTATAGTGATAAAATTCATGTACCCTTATGACACTAAATAGATCAAAAACTTATGAGAGCATGTCTTTTGATGGATGCAAAAATTACAAAAAGATAAACTCAAAAAATAATGTAAATATTAATAATAATACTAATTACTTGACATATATTCCTAGCCAAATAAGAAATATTGCTTTTTACTCACAGTTAACTGTCTCGGAAATATAAATAGGAAATATCTTTCAAGAATAGCGTAAAACTAAGCTCTCTTTAAAATTATGCAAGACTAGCAAGAGAGTGAGTAGGAAAATAGTTAAAAATGACCCGATGGAAAAGATCCAAAAAATATTGATTCATTAAGTCGAATCCAGCTACTTATTTCAATTAGAATTATTGATTAATACATTTATTAGAAAATCCTGCAATACAAAATGCAAATTGGCTCTGTAACTGTTCTTATATTAAACAAGGATATTCTTTTACTTGGGACTGAAAAATGATTTGCGCCTCTATTCCATTTTCTTTTTATATTTATATGGTATTTGACTTTACTCCAATTTGGACCAGCGCTCTTCAGTTGATCCACTCTAAATTGCATTGGTCGGTAATTGCACAGAAGTTGAAGGAGAAAGAAATAGGTTGATCTAAACGGTTTTTATACCTTAAAGGTCCACATTTGTAAGAATTATCATCTGTCTATTCAACAATGCTTCAGTTTTAAAGACACTTGACCAGAGTAACTCAACCTCACGGAAGCGTTTGGAATCAGTATTTGTTGGGGAAACATTGACCAAATACCTTCCAGAACCCATGTATTAACTTATTCCTATATTTTAACGATGTGCAACATGTATGTTGTACACCAGAGGTAAAGGTATGCATTAGGTATTAGTTAGTAAGTTACTGCAGAAGTTAAACATTCTCTATATGTAGAACATGCAAATTTAATGGGAACAGTTAAATTAATAGAAACGAATGTTTTTACTTCGGATACACTATTAAAAAATAGAAAAACTATTACTAAATTTCAAAATGAAGTTTTTTAACATAATTTCTTGTTCAGGTTTTATCACCCTCGTTGATAGCTGCACATTCACCTCCTTCCTTTTCCCCCTTTTTTAAAACAAATATTTTTTGAAATCTCCGTAATTTTGCCACCTTCCATCTTTCGTCCAAACACTCTTTGAATTTCCTCTTCTTAAAGCCTCACGATATCATGAACGTCATTTGCTTTCTTTTTTATTGAAAAAGCTCTGCAATATTTTTATTTAAGCTATATTTATTTTGAAAATATCACTCAATAATGAGGCCGCAAATTCACCTTATTTTAAAAAATACCTGTGCCTTTCAGGTTTTGTTCCTGGAGAAGGATCATCATTTCCAATTCTTGTCTTCTTTAAGCATCCTTGATCACAACATCTAGAAATTGGTTGAGATTTATCAAATTCAAGTTTGGAAAATTCATATGTTTTTCTGTGCACTGCGACTTGCCATTGAGTAGAAAGTGACCAAGTAATGCCAAAAACACTGAATACAATTCATTAAAAATAATTTTGTATAGTAAGTCTCCATTTTTTCACCATGGATACTTTCCAAATATGAAACTTCAAAGTCACAAAAAATATATCCGACGATAATTCAAAAACTACAATTTGAAATCAATAGCTTCCACTAAAAGAGCGACCCAAATTAGGAGTTTGGATAATTTTGATGCTAGTGCTACGTAATTTAATTGAAAATACGCTCGATTATATCCTTTCTGCTCTTAAAATTCCATCTGCTGGATATCTGAATTTCCATAATAGGCTTCTTAATACAATTGGAGATTCAGAGATTTTTGTCATTTTAATCAATTTTGTTAGTGTTTTACAGTATGGACCATTAAAAGTAAATCTATCAAAATTGTTTTAAATCAACTCCCAGAATTTCCACTTTCTAACAAAATATAAGGCCCAATTAGGCTCTCTCTGTACATGACTTGTTCGATAAGTAGATAATTCGTTCAAGTATGTTTGATTAAAGTGGAACAACTCAATTCCAGTTTGATTAAATACATTTGCCGGCCATTATTGAACATACAAAGTGTGGCAGCATAGCTTCCTTTTTAAATTGGCTTTGCTTTTGAAAAAAAAGGAACTTATGTTGCTGCTCCCTGTATTTGCTGAATAAACTGGTACTAAACCATTCAAATTACCCATCCACGGTATAATATTTGTGATTTCAGGCCACGTTTTGAAAATTTATCGTAAGTGTTTGGTGAAGCAACAGACTTTCCCTAGAAATCTATGTAAAGGTGCTCCTTCTGATAACAAATTTTTCATGGATATATCTCTAACAATCCCATGATATGAAAATGGCCTTCTATCTTGTTTGTCGGAAAAAGTTTTTTTACATGGCGAAAAGCAATATCGTTTGATCTTTTGCGGTTGTTAGAAAGTAAGTATTAAAGCACTGTTCAAGGATTGAGGATTAGGAATTACATTAGTTGAACCACCAATTATTTAATATGGTGAAAGGCTTTTAATTTTGTTTTATTTACTATAACCTTTATTAAAACATATGATATATTTAGATGTAGCCAGCCTGAACATTTTTTAAGTAAATATTACCTTTTATTTAAAGGAGACAAGACTTTAAGGCCAATGTTATGGTATTGTTTGTCATTAGCATTTTATGTGATTGCAACAAATGACATTAAACTGCAAAGGTAAAGGGCGGTAATACGGAAGTATTTAATATTTCAATTATCTGTTCTCTCTTATCTCTACACTCTTGAATTTTCCATTTGCGAAGAACTAGGAAAGGGTTTTCAAGGTAATTCTCACATAGATATAGAATCTATTTACTGAGAAATTCGATTTTTTTCTGGCCTGTTATTTCAATGAATTTGGGTTGGTATCGTCAAGAGAAAAATCAGAAATATTTTCTGCAGCCTAATGGCAAATATTAAGCAACGCACGATCGTCCAGTTTTTCAGACACTTACAGGAAGAATGAAGAGGCTAGCAATTTGCTTTGCATCATTTAAGATTATAATTATCCTTGATTATGTTCGTAACTTACTATTTTTTCATTACATACCTTCAAATTATAATTGTGGATTAGTCCTATGTTACGTTAAGGACAAGTACCTCAGGACTGCTATCACAACTCTGATTCATAGACTTTTCTTATCAACCTATTTCCTTGGCTATGGCCCTTTTCACATACCAGTTAATTTTCTCTACCTAATCAAAGTCATAATCCCTGTTCTATAATTCTCTATACCCTAGTACCCGAACCGTTCTTCTTTTGTCATGAACTGCAGCATCTGTAAACCTTTTTTTTGTTTTTCAACATTTCAAATTGTCACTCTCGGTGTCCCCTTGGTGACGCCCCAATCTTAATTGGTTCGTCATTGTATGCTTTGCCATTTATCAAACGAAGCCTCAAAAAGTGTGGAATTTTTTAAAAGGATCTCGCTCATTATGTAAGCATCTAACTTTAGGTAAATATTTTTTACCGCTTAGTTTAGCTTTTGGATGGGAATAAGCTACCAAATAATTCCCTTGTCTCTCTTAACAATGCACTTAACAATATCCTATTCTACAATAAACCTCTCTTCAAGTCAGTATGCTTCCTTCTTCACTTCATCCCGTTCAACATTCTTATTCAATTCTTGTCCTACACTCGTTTGCTTAACATTCTTCCCTCTATCACAGTATTCAATATTCTATTGCCAATCAAGTGCTTTGCATCCATTTTTCATGTCTCCTTATGATTTCTCCCATCAATCGCCTATCCTCTTCCACCATGCCTAGCACGTACCCATTGAAAGCAAGTAATTATTTGGTGTAGGTAGTTTTTTCTGCTGTATTTTATTGCAGACATAACTTTTACCCATTTTTTGATAGAAATGCTGTTTAATTCGCTAAATGGTTTCTCCTGCTCTTTATTTCTCTATGAATAACTTTTACTTTGACTGATTGTGAGTTTGTACGAAAACAAGAAAGTGCTGCCACCCTGATACTAGTCAAATTGCATCGCACCTGCATCAGCCACTTTCAGATGGAACGATGAAAATACTACACCGAGGATTCACACACAAACATATATCTAGGCTTACTCACAAACACAAGAGGAAGTTGAACCAAAAAATATTTCGCAGTAAAAAGATTAAAGGTGCCGGTAAAGCTACCTTCATTGGTGCCGCGGCGGCGTTTGTCGAGGAAGGAGAAGGCAGAAATGGAAAGAGGAGTCGAAGCTGTATGCACGGTTGAGGTGTGATGCAATTGGACCGAGAAGGTTGGAGGTTGGGTGGGAACGGCCTTTTTGAAAACTGGAGGTAGGCAGAGGGGCTGAGAAAACAGCGAGTGGGTGCTTTTAGAATCCGGGCACCACCTCCATCGGAGGTGGAAGCCGGGATGTTGCCCGTATTACCGGTAAAGGTGAGCAAGCAAGGTTTTCGAGTGGAACAGGGAGGCAATTTCCACCTTAAGTGTGCGGTATTTACATTTGAGAGAAGAGAAGGAAATGGAGAGATAGACTGAGGGCAAAGGTTTATTTTTTGGTTAAATCCACCGATTGCGAGTGGATTTTTTTCTGATACGGGACTCCTTTTGCGTCCCTTAAGGTTCGAATAGGCATGAATTTGATGAGCGAGGATTTTTTTTCGAGATCCAATGTTTTCCTTGAAAAGTCGAAATAAACTTGTTCCGGACAATGGGGGGAAAATGATTGAATAAATCACAGATAATTTTCCACACAATTTACTAAAACTCAGCCCAAATATATGTGCACACATATTATACCAGAAATCATCGCAAATTTTTTGTCAAATGGATGTTTTATCGTGAAATTAAATTAAATACTCTCAAGTCGATCAAAGTGAAAAGAAAGAAAGAAAACAAACGGTAGGAGATAAGCTACCCTTAAGGTGATCTCGATTATGATATTCATTGCAATAAAGATTTCAAGAAACAAACTTTCATTTATAACTGACAAAAAACTGAGATATTCTTTTTACTCATAAGATATTTTAATATTTTCAAGTTTTGCTGGCTAATTCATCATAAACTCATTCAATTTTCTCAGAACTCATATGTGAATCTGAACTTATTATAGAGCCTCCAAACTAAAATACAAATTTCATAGCAGAATAAATAATGACTAATGATGTGTGCGATGACCTTCAGGGTAGCCAAATGTATTTGTTTCATGCACTTTAGATTTTGAGTATAGTACTCGTGCGCATCGGATAAAAAATGCATTACATTAACTCAGTTGTTTAGAAAATTAATTTTCCAAGGAGCAAAAGTTGGTCTGTGAAAATGATATAGGGATCGCAGTAAATGAAAAGATATCCTCTCATGAGAATTCATCCGTATTTTAATCGTCAAATAATTTAAAAGCACCTTAGCGGCGATTTTGAAAACATTTTCTTTAAACATTCAAGCATAAAAACGTTATTTTAGGTTCATATTGCATAATCTTTCCCACAAATCGATAATTATGTGATGAAATAAATGATAGAGTAAAATTTTCATTACGCTTAAAACAAACGGCAATTAACCATATTATTAAAAATTAAAAAGCGAAGAGAAAGAAAGTGATGGACAAACGATAAGGAAATGTAGGACTTCACTTTCTCCCGGCGGATGATGGCAGTAAATTCTTCTCGGGATTTCATCCGGGTAATCTCCGCCATCTCCATTGCTGCCGAAGTTTCGATGAAATCCTTTTCCATCGTCATAAGCGTCATATCCGACTCTACCAACCATCAAAATCGGCGGTTGCGGAGCATGCCAGTGATTGCGACCACGCGATACGCTGGGAAGAAACCAAAATGCTCCACCATTCCAAAGGCTAATGGTACCCCGCCTCACCAAGGAGACAATTGAAATACGGTTCTCTGAGAAAAACTTTAACAGAGACGAGGGTTTCAGCCTAAGCAGGACATGGAACCCGATCCTGAAAATGGCGGGAAAACGTGTTCGGCGTCCGCCAATCAGAAGGGACCCTACATGACCACCGAGGATATATAAACTGGCACCTACAGACTGGCATCATCGGCCTTGATGACGATGGAAAAGGATTTCATCGAAACGTCGACACGATGGAGATGGAGGAGATTACCCGGATGAAATCCCGAGATGAATTCACTGCGATAAGGAAATGTATGGAGAAAAACTTTGGGCTTTTATCATCATTCTCAAATTAAACAAACCCACTGAAAACTCATTGTAATACACACCTATCGATTCGATTTATTTCCTCCAGGAGTGGACTGGATATCATTTTGCTTTGATAATGGAAACCTAGGAGGCACATCGCACATAGCTGCGACTACTAACTACGTCAAAAATGGCAATAACATTCCAACTTTCTTAGCAAAAAACCTTAAAAGCAGTTATAATAGAAATCTAGGGTACTTTAAGGGAGTAGAATTGCTTTACTTACATTGATTCTCAACCAATGCCTATGGGAATAAATTTTCTATGCAATCAGTAATATTGGCAAACCTTTAGCTGACTGGAAAACTCAAGTTTGATTATCCACATACCTAACTAACTATATGAAATAACCACCACATCACATGACTATCTCCATCTCTTTTCATACCTCTTTAATCGTTTACCATGCTTATACTTTTGAAATCACCGGTTTTAATGGGCACTATTGAATATCTTTCTTCTTCCAATGTACATCCCAATTTTCCGTCCGGCACTTTTGCCCTTATCTGAAAAATTACACATCTTATACAGGTTGTGGAATCCTATCTCTCCATTCTACCCCTATTTTCTGATTGGCATTCATTATTTATACCAAGATCATTAAATCTAAATCCTTTTCGAACTCTATGAAATAAACAAATGCACTCTTATTGTTAATATTACCATCTCTGGATACTGCAATATTTTTCTTTATTATTATTGTAATTCGCCCTTATTTGTCCCTAGACCTAATTTTATTTCATTCTTATTAATGCAATTTTTGTTTTGCAATTTATATACTGTCATGGTTGCTTTTCTTATTTTTTTTAAGAACACAATGGCCTGGTAATAACATTACTCCCAAATTTCATCCTCGTAAAAGCTTTTAATTCCTTGTCCTTGTTTAGTTCACGGTCTTATTTGAATTCAATTCCATTAATGCTCTTCTGCTTTTCCATTTGGTATGCCTTGATTTAAATTATCCATATATGCGTCATATTATCTTTCAATATTTCAGCTTGTTGACCTAATATATTTTCCCATTTAACTCAACCAGTTATTCTTCCGATCATTTTTTAGCAATCTCTGATTAAATTTATAATTCTCCTGACTTATATTTGATTGTTTGATCAAACTGACCATTCTAATTACCTGAGAACACTCTGCTATTCCTGTATGGGGCACCAATTTCACCCTTTCTATTGAAACGTTCCACATCTTTGTGTTGCCTCCTCCACAACGCTTCTTTCTTTATATAAGTTTCCCAACTCAGATTTGTTTTCAACTCCGTGACCTTTTTTACAACCTTATTCTGTATTTATTTTCATAGAGCACCTTTCAACTTCCTACTTAATAAGTATTGCTTTTTGAATCTTTAGTTTTCTTGTACTTTTTCCTTTAAATAGCTTATGCAGTTGTGACCTGGTTAGTCAATTTACCTTATTTGATATGTTTCCATCTTTCTTCTAACTTATGCGATGCATATACTCGTCTCCATTTTCTATCCCATTATTATTTTCACTACCTACCGATACTATCTTCTCTGCGTTCTAATAAATTCTTCTAAATTCTATTTTCTCTTTTTCCTCAGTTTTTTCTTTTTAAAATGACTTACCACTTTGTAAGCAATAAATTGCTACCATAATTCGTACCCGATTTCAGAAATCCACAGTATAATCATGCCATTCCTATAAAAGGCTAAATATACTATACCTCAAAAGATATCCCTATCACTCTCTAAATTTTCGGGCATATTTCATTTCAGGAATCAAAGATCCATTGACAAATAGATCCGTAGACGTTTCTGGCATGTACCGAGGGCCAGACATATATTATTATTATCAAGTAATATACCGGTTTAGGTAGGTTTATCGATGGACACAGCTGCTAAATAAATATTTTGTGACTCCTAACAACACACAAAATCCAATTTCCTACTCTATATCAGGTCCCTCTTCATCTCTGAGTACTTTCTTCCTCCCTTCATCCCGTCCAACATCCCTATCCTATTCCTTCCCTTTCCTCGTTTGCTTAACATCCTCCCCTCCATTACAGTCTTCAACATCCCACTGCCGGACAATATCCCCTTCATCCACTTTTCCTGCCTCCATAGGATTTCTCCCAACAAATCCCTATCGTCGCCCACCATATCAAGTGCTTCCTCATTTGTTTTCTTCTCTGTCCATTTCACCTTCTCCATTCCTCTCCCCACCCACATTTCAAAAGCCTCCAGTCTACGTCAATCCTCCTGTTTCAATGACCACGTTTCCGCGCCGTACATGCTACGCTCCATATCAACGTTTTTACGAGTATTTTCTAAATATACTTACTCAACGTACCTCTCATCAACACCCTTATCCTAGTGAAAGCCTCTTTGCCTAGCGCAATTCTTCCCCTTACGTCCCTACTACTTTGACCGTGTTGGTCCAAATCACTTCCGAGATACGTAAACTGTGTCTACCTGCTCTAGTTTTAGCCTTCCTATTATAATGTTTAGCTTAGCCTTTTTATTTCTAGAAAATCGCATTACTTTTGTTTTATTAATATTGATTCTCATCCCATACCTGTCGCACTGAATTTCTAATTCTCTCAGCAATACTTGCAGCCCCTAGGCTGACTGACAAACTAAAGCTTGGTTATAAGCGAACCTAATTGATTTTACGAATTCTCCGCCCACTTTCATTCCGACATTCCTACGTTCAGTTCTTCCCATGCCTCTTTTATCATTTCCTCTACATACAGGTTGAAAAGCACCGGTAATAATTGGTTACCCTGCCTTTATCCTCTTCCTTAGACGGACCAACCGGACTCCCCGTTCCCGACTCGCACCTGAGAAGTCTGAGACATGTAGAGGTTGCGGATTAGCCTCCTTTCCCTCCAATCTATTCCTATTATCTGCAGAATACTCATTAGTTTTTCCCAATTCACTCTATCCAACCCTTTGTCGAAACCTACGAAACAGGCAAATACCTCGTGGTTGTATTCTATATTCCTCTCGATTAATAACCTCGTTACTGCAATGGCATCACGGGCATGACTTCCCCTTTCCTAATCACAAACTGGTCATTTACCTACTCTCTATCCTTTTGTTTATGATTCTTAGAACAACTTTAGCTGCTTGGGATATCAAACTTATTGCCCTGTAGTCCTCACATGATGTCGCCTTTACCTTTTTCGGAATATGCAGACACATATAACATATATAAAATTTTATGATAAAATAGGGAAGGAACCTAATATATTTATAGAATGGGAAACCTTTTGGATGCAACTAAATCTATATATACGATCCTACTAATTTTCATATCTACATACAGAAGCTGCAAGAAGCAAGGGATTGTTTGAGTTATTATGTAATTTGCTGACGATTTTCTCTCCAAACCTGAAAAAGTTTTCCGGTGGACGACTCATTGTCCCATGACACAAAAGCATTTAGCACTGCTTGCACTGACAAAAATATTAATTCAATAGATCAATTCGCTTTATATTTAATGAAATTAATATTCCTAAAGACTTTAACATACATTTATCCCTGGTTGAACGGTAATAAATCATTTTTGGCTAATTTCGTAGCGATATTTAGTTAGTCATCAAAAGCCTACATTGCATTATTAGTGAGCGAAATATTTATAAAACAGGATAGTTACAGGTGTTATAAAAATGTTTGATCAAGGGATTTCGTCTTCTCGCACACACTTTTTTTATTATACATTAAGTGGGAAACCGTTCCACACATCTAACACTTACATTAGAAACGGCGTAGACATAGATAACATGTGAATTTCTCGGGTAGAAAAAGATACCTTTATTTATCTTGGCTAAGGTCACATTTTTCAATCCATTCCGCTTAATATAAAGTAACCTATAACCTCATGTCCATTTTGCCCAGATTTCTATGATAGCTTGTGAAAACCGCTTCGTTCACATATATTGCTTGGAGATTGCTTTTCACTTTTGCTAAAAAACATACACACGTACGCTCGATGAGCCACAAACTCATGCACACACGCATATACTTATAAATGCACGTGTATCCAGGAAAACACGCGCGAAAAATATAAATATCAGTAACAATTCATTGGCATAATATGCCCAAAATAAGAAAAAATAATGTGCCAATATTTTCAAAACTTCTGCGATATTATCCCTCTACTGAGGAAGGGTATGCATAGGAAAAGATTACGATGATGGTTCGGGGGAGAGGCTATAATTTGTTTTACATGACAAAGGGAGGTATAAAACCGAAAGTAGAAAGTATGTTTATTGGAGAGGATGAAGTGTGGAAGGAGTTAGAAGGAAGAAGGGACGCGTGAGAAAAGGTTTTACTACATTGAGTCGTGGAGGCTGGAAAACTCCAAAGAGCTGTATGCATGGCTGCTCTGACGTCGTTTTATGGTGGATTTGACGGAGTTAGTGGAAGAAAGAAGGGCAGGATAGAAACAATAAATCAATATCGGGAACTGAGAGAGCCAAATGAAGAGATTGGAAGAGGCGGGTTGAATATATATTCTGATGATTAGGACTGTAGTGAACAGATCAATCAGTAAATCATGGAAATGTTTACTTCATAGTGGAAAGGTGACGTTGCATAAGTTATTGAAATAGCCGGGAAGGGAAGATAGAAGAAAAAGGAGATTTTATATCTCGTAGAAATACGAAGTAAAAATGTATCTTGCGCACTTTCAAACTGTAGGAAGGGCGGTCGGGAACATTGTGGTGGGTTCCTGCGTTCTTAAAAACTGTCCGCTAGTCTCCACTTGATTTGATATGAAGTAAAGGACAGTTTCATAGTTTGGCCTTGGTTGGTTTGTTAAAATTTTAATAACAAAGGGACCGACAGGATATCTCGTGGAGGAAAGATATTCTCTAGAGATTGAATTTTAGATTTTCTGGAATAAAGGTTCAATTGGGAAAAATGAATTAGGCTAGTTTGGATATTGATAGAAGATGCTCTTATAGTCCTTTCAAAATATTTTCCAATATATATTCCATTAAGAAATATTTGTGTTGTTTTATTTACATTAGCAGACTTTGATAAAGGTGAGGGAGTTCACGTTGTTCCCGGAAATTTTCTCATCCTCAGAGCGCCCGGAGAGGTCCAGGTGTAATTTGGATTTTGATGACATTGACTTATGATTTTCCATCCAATGAAATATGAGCAAAAATAATAATACATATGTATTTCTTGCCATAAATGTATACAAAACATCATGATGTTAAAAATTTGTTTTTTTCCAATATATTATGACGCTCAATTCAGCGCTTAAAATGAAAAAAAAACAATATTTCCAAATTATCATTTGAATCAAACCAACTTTGTAATGCATAATAGTTTCTATAACATTTTGCTGTATATTTAATTTATTGTAATCCAAAATACACTATCGTTATCATTTAGTTTTCTACTAACTCTCTAGCTAATTATTTAACAAAGTCTAAAAGTTTTATAAAGGTCATCTATTCATGACGAATACATAAATGTTTTGGCAATATATAATGTCATTTTTAATGTAATTATTTCAGTTAACACATCAGGTAAAGCAAAATATGGCACGCAATTTCCTTAATTGAAGAGTACGGACCCCGCATCACCTCAATTCATTAATTAAGGGACTCTATAAATTATTAGTCGATTTAAAGTTTATAAATTAACATTACCTCTTAATAACCAAAATAATATATAATAACCGGGCATAATTAAATTTACTCAAAGTCATTAATCAATTTAGCAATAAAAATAACGATGCTTTATGATATAAATAACGGGGTCGGAATGGTGCGGTGGCTAACGCATTAGCTTCCCATCCATAGGGCTCGGGCTCGAATCTCGGTAGCGGCAGGCATTTTTCAGTGGTATCCCAATCCCTACATGATATGCTTTGTGGAGATCACTTTAAGTGAGTACGCCGCCCGTCGGATGGGAAGTTAAAATGAGGATCCCTTGGCGGCTTTCGTTAAGACTAGGGTGATGCCGACGTCGGATTTCTCTCCACCCTTCATCCTTTCCTGTCCATCACTAATAGCGCAATTGACATCAGCTGTCTGTCGCCTCCTCTAAAACCTATTTCTGATTTAATAAATAAATTAACTAGATATAAGAGCTTCAAAATGAATTAATTATATCATATCCCCTAAACTTGTCGTTGCCTGCGTCCACTAGTTAGCTCTATATATTTTTTTTCAATTGGCTTTTTTAGAATAAGAGGCATTAGTAGGCAAGGCTTTTGGTATGTCGTAGGCTTACAACGCTCCACTGAATAAAGCAAACAAGAGAATGTTTATGTTTGATTTCCCACCGTCTAACACACGTTTCCTTAAGATCGTCAAGACGTAATCAAGGGCTCTTTGAGCTCCTTTGAGCTCGCACTAATTTCTTCCTTCCCTCGGTAGGATGTACCAAATTAGGTATGCAACAGAGTAAACGTACTTCAATTTTTGAGAAAGTAATTTCACCTCACATTTGGTGAAATTTCAAGACAGACTAGGTGCATGCAGAAGAGAGGAGAAAGATGGTAATTAGTGTTTTCGCAATCCTCTTAAAGCCCTCCACTTCCTTGTTTATCTTCATGACAGCAGTTAAAATCATTTCAAGTATTCCAAGGAAATATGTTAACAGAGAAATTAAATGGATCTATAGCTTAATTAACTGTATAGATAATCCAAAAATATAGTTTTAGTTAAGATTACACATTAAAAAAAGGTTTTCAATTATTTTCTATTAATGATACATGAATAACATATAGAAAGTCAGGCTTCCGATGGAAAATTGCTTTTTAAAAACTTCTTTTAAAAATGAAATAAATTGTGAACTGATTTAGTATATGCTGATGATAAATGTATAGATTCATGACAAAAATGGATGGGGAAGACCAACTTATGAAGTAAATTTAATTATTATCATAGAAATATAGACTTATGTGCACAGTTTAATGCTAATATTATCTCCATATGCTGGGGATTCTTTTTTATTGATTCCGAGCAATATATAATAATAACCTTTTCTACCATGGCATGAGTAAATATTTAGCAAATACAAATTCGGTCTAATTAGCCAAGTCAGGTCAAGACGTCAAGTATTCCCAATTACAATCGGTTCATAGCATGATAAAATTACATAATATGATACTTATTATATGATTGAGGCTATCAGAAAATTTGCGAGGGTCTCACTATGAGAAGGTAAAATTTATTGGACGTTGACTTTCATAACACAACCCATAAAAATAAAAGCATGTATTTACACAGTACGTACACATTTTATTGTTTAACCATAATTTTAAGTAGTTCTACAGCCATATTTGTAAATTATTATCAATAATAGAGGTCTGCGATCAAAAGCAGATTTGAATAAACGAAGACTATTCATCGCTACATTACTTAGCTTTATCTTCTAAGAAGCGAGTTGGCTCCCCACAAAAAATTAACCTGATCTCCATTTCTGAATATTTTTACTGCATATCTCTTTCAATACATTCTGTCTAACATCTAATTGTTTTCTTAAACCAATCTTGTCTGTCTCTCTTCTATCAGTCTCCAGCATTCCATTGCTAATCGGACTACTCTACATCCACCTTTCCTCCCTCCATTGGACTTCTATCCACTATCCTCTTACCTCTGCAACCATATACTTCATTACTCTTTCTTTCTGCGTATTTTACCTATATTTTCACTCTTCCTCACTCTCACATTCGATAAATCCCCAATATGCGCCTACCATCCTGCCTCATTGATCACGTTTTTACACCACTCAAAACTACTTTTCATGTACGTATTATGATTTCAGTAATATTTCCTTAACATTTTTTAAATTTATATTTCTCCAGCAACTGGTTTTTCTTCACCAAATCTTCATTGACTATTGAAGTTTATCTCTTTATTCACATTTGATTACTTAGACTCTGGTGCAAAAATGCTTCACAACATTTAAAATATAGATTCACTAAGATATTAGTTTACCTGGATTTTTTTCGAATTTTTTTTCGCAAGAATATGATACTCTTACGTCGAAACCGGGGAGAACAAGATTAGAAGAATTAATTTCCAATAAACAAAACATTTCGTTTCGGCTTTCTCCCACGTATTTTCTTGACTGCCATAATCACAGTTTTTTTAATTAGCTGAACTCATATTTAATTTTCCTAGTAATAGTTCAGGCTTTATAGAGAGGATAATGTCACTGATATTCACAAGTGGAAGGAAAACAGATGTAACCACAAAGCCATCTCACCCACTACGAGAAGAGTAATGGTAGTTCCGTCTCTGAATACTGATTTTTAGAAGTAAGACTAGTAATTTTTAGAGGACACTTCGCTTACTTTATATAGTGTCATTACTAAACTATGTAGTCATCACTATATATGCTTTCGTCGCGCGCCAAGACCGCAATGCTCCCGACGGCTGCGAATCCCTGCCCATCAACTCGTCTTTTGAAGCTCATCGATACACAAACGTGGAACCATCATGAACGCATGCTATCTCAATTGTCAGCCTGTGATGTACCAGTGTAGATATGTCATCGTGCTCGTCCTAATCTGAAACCGTGGCGATAATTGAATCCTTTACTGCAGAAAGGATAAAAATTTACAGATTAACAAAAATTGTGAACGTGGAGGAAAGTCTAGAAGAAATATTGGAGCTACGGTAAATGTTATAGTACTTCATATTCGTACTATGAGAATTAAGATCATGAGGACTAATCAGAGACCTTACAAAACAATCCAGTGATGGACTAGGCGAACATGGCTTAAGGTCAGGGGTTTTACGTAGTAGGAAAAAATAGAAAGGCTGTCAAGTAAAAAAACCATTAGGATAATAAATATTATCGTAGTTGATACATATATTAATATTCTTATTAGACCAGAAAAATGTACTCAAAGAGATAACCAGCAGAACAGTTGCATTTTAAGGTGTTAAGAATTATATTGATACCAAGAATAAATTTGCTGAGAATAATGATTTATTATCATTTTACATTACCCATCATTATTTGATGCTTACGCCACTTTTTAAGAGGGAATGCTGGTCTCAAATCCGTAGTTAATCATTTGATCAAATTAATGTTCTTTCCTATTAACTCAATTTATCAGATTTTACATGTAAGTGGTGGCTGACTGCCTAAAAGAAGGGGTGGTAGCTGGATCGGTTGATAGGATGATAGTTGATGGACTACTTGAATGAAAGAAAATGGTTTTACATAACAATACTTTGCTATGATTTAATTTTATTCATAAACTAACTTTTGCATATTCTGTGCGGATAATTATCTAACCATTTCGTAAAAATCAATACGACATTTGCATAAATTAAATAGCAGTGGCATTAATGTGAAACGGTTGATCCCAAAAAAAGAAGAATATATCCAAGAAATAAATTGATATAGGAGTAAAATTTACTAATATTCTTCAAAAAAAAACACCGTGGGGCATCGACACACCGATGCAAGCTCTACTAGTGGCGATATCCTTCCTGGGAGGCCTCGATGAGAACCTAGTTCAGCCAGGTTTCTTGGTAAGGAATTAAGTCCGGTAGTGGCACATGAGGGCTGTAACGCGGCTGGAACAGCGTTGCCATCTTGGGCTTAGTCAGGTACTCGGTCACAATAAAGGCGGCTTGGGATAGGGCGCTGTCGTGGTGCAGCCTTCAGTTAGCAACGATTTTCCTGAGGCGTTTTACTCTTTTCCGCCGCCTTTTGAGGGCATTATTAAAAGTATACCATTCACTGAATATCCCTGATTCACCAACTCTTTGTGGATAACGGGTTTTGAGTCTAAAAACACGATAAGCATCTTTCTACTTATTTTTGGGACTAACCCTGTAATTTAGGAAAAAGAGTAAGAATTTAAGACTTCAAAATTTCCTGTTTGATACCGTTAAAACTACAGTTTTTCGATACCTATGTCATACTTTGCTACTCATTCTAATAACCTTTGTAATATTTATTATTGCCTTGTTTAAATCTTCTAGAGTTTAAAAAATGAAATATGAAACTTCACATAAAGACTACTTAACATTGATTAGAATTATTTTCTTAAAATAACTGGGAGTTCATGTTATGGTATATCAAAGAGATTTATTCAGGTGCAATGTTTCGTAGTCACTTCAAATGTCAACGTCTTACCGTACGAGGACCCTGAAACATTATAATAGCCGTGAAGTGACAAGATTACTATAGAGCATTTGTTTCTCTAAAGGTTTTCAATACAAATTATAAATACCTACTGTCTACCAACTTCGATTATAAATTTGATCTTCGAGTGCAGAGTAAAGGCAAATTATTCTTCTTTTCTTGCTCGTGAGACAAAATTAATTTCACCTCACAATCTCTTAGCTTTCGAATATATTAGTTCAATTCGGGAAACCGATTAGTCCTCCGGTCGTCTCGTTTTTCATTAGCGTAAAAACGAAGCAAAAACTGACATGATGCCATCTGTCACTCGAAAAACAGGGAAAATTAATAACGAAAGTTTCGTTCCGCTTCAAGCTTGCGTTGCAGCGAGCAAGGCGCACATCAATTCAAGAGATGGCATTGCGGATAACAAAACACATTTCCTCAAATATCAGTCTTTCACTTAGTTTCATCTATCCTCCGATCTCCAGGCTTCTTCGCCCTTTCCTCCCACCTTCCAACACTTCCAATCACAAATCAATTCAAAGTTTACGCACACATAATTACAAATCTAATTAGGACCCGGGAAATGAATGGATTCCCACCATCTACAGTTATTTTATGTATTAAGAAATGCTAGGATTCAACAAATAATATTTTCGTAATGTTTCTTATGCATCAAATAATGCTTCCGTAAAGTATCAAATATTCTGTATTTTTTTCAACTTTTAAAGATCGTTTTAATGATTTTAATCGTATGTTAGACAAATCGCAATCCGGTATCAAAAATATCTCTTAACTAATTAATAAAACACTAAGATATCATAATTAATTACACACCTGTGATCACTTACATCAAATTTATATACTTGAACGTGGTTCCAAAATGTAATGTAGCCTTCCTCCTGCAGATACGTTATTCAGAGTTGATATGAATTGTTTCAATTTCAGAAAAAAATATTCATACTCGACTTGCAGTAAGCTCAAGCTAGAGTCCAATTCATTAAAATCGGCCTTGAAATAAGAAGAATTTGCCACGGCGTTTTCAGACCGGAATTTTAGATCCAAGATTTGACGATGGACAGCAGACAGAAGACTCAAATATAGGTTACCTTAAATTGATGAAAAACGTGAGACTTTGGGATAACGACAGAAATTTAATAAATTACAATAAGAAAGCTTAATGCCCATAGGACCACGAGCATAAAATAAGATATTTGATGGTAAAACCAACTTTTTTCCTATTCATAATACTTAGATAGTATGCAATAATGCAATACTAATATTGCATTAAGCTTTGCAAAAAGTGTCTACTTCCAGACCGAGGTCGATCTTATAATAACTCCTCCGATTTAAAATCTATGATTAAATCATCAACGCCGTAAATTATTATTATTATAAATTATGTCCAACCATACTGTTCACGATAAAAATAGAGCACTTAGGTATTTTAGACCATAAAAGTGATTTGTACGAGCTAAACATGTTCTATTTTTCTAATTACACCTCCATTGAAAGTTGCATTAATACAATTTGTTGTCTCAGGCGTAACTTTGTGGATGTTGCAAAAATGTTGCATTAATACCTTTGCGTCACGTAATATGCTCTAATTGCTAAACCTGGCAAAAAAATTCCACGCAATTAGTCATTTTCTCTGTTCAGTACTGTCTGTAGGTTACTTTTAAGCATTAAATAACACTCTTGGTCCTCATCAAGTCGCTTCTTTACTCTTTTCTCGGGAAGAGTATTTCAATTATCCTAAAAAAACCACTAAGAAAAGATAATGATAATCAATTGTAAGAACATCAAAGATAATTATCAAAAAAATTTTAAATATCAAAGAAAGGTTCTGTTTATACAAGTAAATATAAATACACATATTTGTATTCAATTTGCAGTTTTGTTCACGTTTTAAATTTCGAATATTGAGATTAATTTTTGCTGACCTCAATCTGATTTGTAATTTTTCCATTTTGGAACTTTTTCATTTTAAATTCCATCGTTTCAAGCTCCTGCAGGCTTCTTATGTTTGGGTGCTGATTATTATTACAAAATAGCTCATTGAGAACCCAGGTATTCAATAATTAATGCACTGATGGTGGCATATACCACATCAGGACCGAGCAATTTCCTCACTGAAGCCAGTAACTCTCGGTTGTTAGTACTATAGAAAATTCAATGAGGATTAGTGATTTCAAATTTAGATGTAGATTTTATATTTCATCAGATTATAACATTTTTCGAAAGTTGTACGCACATTCGAATTTTGATTATAAATAAAATGATTTCAGTAAGCTGAATCCCTTATACTGCAAATAGAAAATTGTTAATGCGTGAACTCTATTCTTTCAATTAATTGCCAATATCCGTGGACACATACGTAATTTTTGTGCCTCAAAAATCTTTGAGGTTGACTTTGTATCAGCTTTATGGTATGTTATCAAGTCAGATATGATAGGCTATGCTATAATATTATTCCTTTAGTTAGAATAAATACGAATTATGCGTATCAATGCTAAAATTATAAAATTTGTACGTTTTAATGACATCAATTGGCCAATTAGTGGTAAGTACTAGATACTGAACTTTTTATTTATGTGCAGCTTTTGATTCAACGCAAGGTTAAATATAGCTTAGGTTTTCAAAAAAAAGGCGAGTCATTCTACTTTTTTACATTGATTTGATTACTGAGCATATATTAAATTTTTTGGAATAAAAACACCCATAGGTGGTAAATTATATTTGTGGAACTCACAAAAGATGAGGAATCGACTTGAATGGTTAAATATGATTTATTTAATAAGGGCCACAAAAATTATATGAAAGAGGTTTATAAACATTACAACTGTTATCCTTCAACACCGGTCAAAACTGTGAACATTACAAAGGGCAAATGATTTAACTAATAAAATACTCTCAATCAATAAAAAGAAATTGCCATTTACGAGATCTTAAAAATCTACTTTAGCTACTACCGAATAATTTTCATAAATTTTTGCTCCTCACTAATGATTAGCAAAAACATTCAGCGATATTAGCAGAATAAATATCTGATCGTCAATAATCGGACTGCTTAGTGAGTTGATTGTATTCATACAGTCAGTCTGCAAACCCAAATATTGTGCCGTCTCGGGAAAGGAGTTTTTGGCTATTCTAATTCTTGGCCGTTGGGAAACCTAATTGAAATCCAGAAACAACTGCTCCACACCCTAGGATGAAATAGACTATCAGAATTATCCGACTTGGAAAATTGGAAACTTTGCTCCGGATTATTTGGTAGTACTTGATGGAGTTTTCTCTTAATATTTCCCATAATGACGAGGTATAAACAAAATTGACATTTAAGAAAAGTAATCAGTGTGTATCTCAAAGAATGGACAAAACAATGATTATCATGACAAAATTCTTTCCTTCTCTGTTTGCTAAATAGCTAGCTGTTTAATCTTAGTACAGTTATACCAAATTTTGACTAACCACTATGCATACAGATAAAATATCTCTTTAACACCACCGTTGGAGGTATTTAGTTCTTTCTATACTTCAATCCTTCGCCATTCTATTTTACATTAAATTTTTAAGATCCTCCACAACCGAGGTTATTTATCATTTAATTTAGCCCTTTAATATGCATCTAAGATGGTAAAACCTACAACATCACCTTCATACTTAAAATATATATAGATGGTTGTATAGAATCATTTAACTGATTATTTAAGCAAAGAATCGTTTTATATATTTACATATCATAGGTATATTTATATATTATCATGATGTCAAATAGGACGATAAATATGAAAAGAAATTCACAGAGAGGTAGAGGATGAAAAATGATAATATCGGTGTTTTCATTGGCGATATAATATAGCATAAAATATAGGCCCTAAAATTACTTGGAATCTTGTGGAAGCCAATGGAGGTGTATTGAACTAAATTTGCATCATAACTTAATCTCTTCTTTTTAGGATATTTAATTCATGGATGCCTAATTGCTTTAAACTAGGTGAATACGTATGTGCAAAATGCTTTTAACTTCATTTGCATCGACCCTCATACCCGTGATAGTTACAATATTCTATTCTTTGGTCTATATAATTCCCATAAAACCAATTGGTCCAATTATGTGATAATTCAACATAAATGCTTTGAAGCCCGCTCAGCAAGATTTTTTAGACTGCCTAATGCATCAGTTCTTTGCATGACTTTGTTACTTCATAAATATAAAATCAGTATAATCAAAAGTCAGGAGATCTGAAATGGCGATTCGAATCGTCGCACATAAGCGTAACAGGGATTAGAAATGAATGAAATTGTTGGAAAAAATGACATAATAATTTAAATGAAAGTGAGTTAAATGTGGATTGCTTTTGTCTAAAAGTGTAGAAATTACAGGCCGAGTGATATAACATGGTTCATATAATTCAACTTTTCTTTCTAGCGCCGGCTATCAGGTTTACGGTGAATTTCCAATATATTTTGAACAAGACTATCCTTAAAAAGGCATTAGTTTGACGTGGATTAAAGATATTATTATGATGCTTTTCTTATCTGGCGAGAAGCCTGGATAAAACTAACGTTACGAATCAGTCTAGTGCAACTTGCTCGTCTAATTGATTTCCGGATAAGGAGGAAATTTTCGACGGCATTGAGGATAATACTTGGGGTAATCAGGTAAATTCTCCGAATGAGAAAAGCTAAGGAACAGGAATTCATGCTTTGGGTTTTTTACCTGCTTGTCCAACTCTTAAAGGATGCCAAAAGCTTCATACACCGTTTCACGCTCCCAAACAATGAAATCACAGTTATCAACCCAAATGGCGGTTTGATAGGGCATGGCAGACCTCACCTAGTAGTGAGCCTAAATACGAGTGGAATTGGTAAATCAGGGTGGGGAGGCCGGTTATTTAACCTTTGCCACCTACGGTATCCCAGGAGCTTCTGGTACCCTGAATTTCATTCTTGGTAGGCAAAGCTGAGGGTGCCCAGAGGTATCCCCATGAATTTAACCCGTTCCTTCCAATTCCAACGCTTCACTCCATGGACTACCAAATTTCTATATTTATTGCCCATTTTTTTGTTCATTGTATGTCATTTAGGCATTTCGTATTGTGTTACACGCGGTTTTTGAAGTACTCATTCTTAATTTGATATAGCTAAATCTCAAATTGCACTGGTAGAGTCATAAATAAACATGGGCATACAAAGCAATCCCTTGTGTATGCAAGTAGTAATAACTATTGGAAAAATTTTAATGTAAAATTCATTTGCATGGATATATGGACATACAATACGCTTTATATTTCCGTAACCAAGTAATGTTCTTTATTAATAAACAGAGGCTGCATATTCATTTGCACGGATATGTGCACGCATACGTATTCTACCGAATTACTACGTTTAAAAACATATTAATTTTCTTTCGTATGGGCTCGTAATTCTAGTTATAAATAAACTTATTTGTAAAATTGAATATTTTACCATATCAGAGCATCAAATTGGACGAACAATTAAAAAAAGATAAATTGAAGAATATTTTTGCATTCCGCTCAACATCAAGGATATCTCTTCTTAAATAAGAAAATAGAATGAAAGTTTTTGTTCACTGAGTTTTCAATAATTAATCCTTGCATTTAAAAGTTGACCAAGATAACGGTATAAAATCTATTAAATCTTTTAATTTTTACGACGCATTGAATTTTTGATGGAATTGATTGATTAAAAATCCCGCTCACAATGAAAGGATCAATGCTTAAACCCAATTAAAAAAGAAATTACTTCTGAGCAAGTTGCACGGTTCAATTAAGTTATTGAAGTCACGAAGAAATATGGAATCCTTTCAAAAGTTCGATAAAATCAAATGAGATCCCAAATGGAGCCTGATGGCTGGTTATCACATAATTCTTCCTTGCGCATGAATTACTCCGCCCACTTTCAGTGATCTTGCAATTCATCAAGAATCCTGGAATCCCTAATTCGGAGCAATTTGCGAAGATCCACTTGGTCGAAAAGGACATGCTGTTTTCTGCTCCAACTCTCATTTCCTCCATTTTCCACCGCACGAAACGAGTCCCGCGATTTGTCCCCCAAAAGGTGATAATTCTTTTGTGATACAATTGATAACTATCATAACGGTCGTTCTTATCTTTAAAAGCCTTAGTCTTGAGAATCATTTAGACTTGATCAGCGTTTGGTAAGTTCATCAGTTTTGAATTAGGTGTGGTTAATTTCTACGAAGTTTTGCAAAATATTTCAAAGGCAATGGCAAAGGAGTTCTAAACCTCGTAATTGGTATTTTAAGCCCTTTTTTATCCAGACAAGTGTCTAATTTCTTCCTTGTAATGTTATTCCATAGCCTTATGATTGCCGATAGGTACATTTGTATATCCTCTTAAACTATTTTTTGTAGTACACCTCCCATACATTTATCTTTCCATTTTGTTTCTCACGAAGTAGTCTAAATGGTTTTCATAATTAATATTTTTACTTATCCCTATAATGATCATAAGAAAACTCATTTCAACTTAAAGCGTTGTAATTTCTATTAAGATTTTACTACATGATTTACGGTGGCCATTTACAGCTAACATAATTAATTCATCTCCAAATAAAACAGCCATCTCCAAATAAATTCATCTGCTATAATTTTTTTCTAGGTATCAGTATAATTGATTCAGAGTGAGTTTTATATCCAAAATTACTTTTTGGTACGTGTGCAAATAATATTCCAAGTATTTTATATCTATAAACCCGTTTAAATATTGAACTAAATTGTGGATACTGGAATTACACCCAAGCGTTTCATTAAGCTGTGGAGGCATATAACATGTCCATGTCAATTCATATTTTTTCTAGGATTCCTCGAAATAAATCGGATGCATACAACATACATAATGAGATTGGTCAGGTTATTTTCTGTCCCTTTTACATTTCGTTTTTCATCATTGTACAAATTAAAAAGATTTCAAACAATTCCTAAGTCATAAATCTATGTTATTATGTTGCATTTATTTAACTTGATGTCAGGATTTTTATGTTTACCTGATGTCAGCAAAAAATAATATTGCATTGAAATTTCATAATTTAATACACCTTTTCAATCATATTTGAAGCGCGCAAGAGGAAACTCAGATAAAATTATTAAAAACAAGGGCATTTATTAAAATTTGTCTTGCATCATCGAGAAACAAAATTATTCTATGGATTACAATGAAAATCTAACAAAACAGCCAAACGTCTATTTAACCAAAGCTTTCTCTAATTGTGGGACTCCTTAGTGTTCACCGCAAAGAAGTCAAAATAGAAATTTTAAAACTCTTCAGATTGCCTTGCTATTTCACCTCATCTACACTAAAAATTGTGAATTATGTAACTACACTAAGGTATCTCATTTTTATGATTTCATTCTCTTCTCTCAACGCCTCTGAATCATTACTAAAAATAACACCTGTCCTTTTATTCCTCCTCCTTCCAGATACTTCTGCGGAAGTGTGGAACTACGGCCCAGCGAGCACTTCGGTCTGCCAGTGTGTTATGAAATTGGCACATGGTTGAAATATGTCTACAGGATTCTGAAACCATATACTCCCCTCAACGCACCTGGTCCGCCCTCTAAGACGTATTTCTCTTTGCTATAAAGTTTTGCAACCCCTATCCTCTTGCAATACTTTTGATCTCTTTGCCCACCATCGCTTCCGTTTCTCTCCCTTGACCCCCAAGGCATACGAAACCCGACCTCCGGAAAAAGGCGATATTTTTTTCAACTTTTTTATCTAAAAGAGTCTGTATTTTATTCAATAAAATTAAGTGCGAAAAAATATTTTTTAAGCATATAAATTAATCAAATTCTAATGGTTTCCTATCGTTTTGATCTCAGGGAAATGTCATAATATTATGAGGATAGGAATCGTAACCAAGCCAAGTACAATTAAGTTAAATTAGGGATCTTTAATATTGAATTTGATACCGTCTACGAAATATTCGAGCCGAAGACCCTTAGTTTCAACCACCTCATCAAAATTCTGCGACGGCAGGCCAGCTGTGCTTCATTATTTGGTGGCTGCGCCGTCCCTGGGGAAATATTCAATCACATGAAGTTAAGCAAAGTGACTCAACCATGCTTTAAATCTCAAGAGAAAGGCAAGCGCTCTCGTAACCCCTCCTTTCTTCTGTGGATCCCATGTGAGTGAACAACTCTTTTGATTCGTGTCGAAAAATCATTTATTAGGTTCGCTTTTTTGCGTAAGAAAGCAGAAAAAAAGAAAAATTAAAACTAAAAAATGAACTTTGTTTTACCAGATTTTCTTAGAAATGGATTTTCACATTAATGATCGCGCGAAATTTCATCGTAATATAACTGTGACAAATTTTATCGATCCGGTAAAAACAAGTAGAGCGACAAAGCGAACGTTATATTTGTTTCCATTTTCAAGGATATATTCTAATCAATTTCTAATCAAATTTCTAATAAATGTTCTAATAACGAAAGAGAAGTTTGGTTATCTACAAATAATCACTCGACTGCTTTTAAATGAAACGATTAAGAATGCAAAAAAATGTACTCGGAGGAAGCATGATCAAATTGCAATTATTGCTTAAAAATGTATTTACACATCGTCGTTTACGTAGTCAAATTCAAAGGATATGTTGTCCGAGGTCATATTCAATTTTGGCAATGGAAATCGCACCGAATTTGACAACGTTCCAATTCGGGCAACATTTATCACGCTTTCCGTGACATGGAATTTATATTCCCATTCGCCGATCCCATCCAACTCCACCCCCTCGAAACCCCTTCGGACTCCGCACACTTTTTCGTGTGTATCAAATACGTCGCTCTTTGGGGAAACCTGGATCGGCAGGGTGAAGAAGGGGATGGGATGGAGTTTGGGAGGGGTGTTTGGGGATAAAAGGGGTGGCGGTGGGTAAGGTCGACGGGAGCTGCTTCTGTGCGTGTTTCCCGCCTCTCCAGGAGGCTGTCCCTGGGGGCGACCCCGTCTCCCGCCCACACACACTCAACTCCGTGCACCCCCGCCCCTTCCCCGCATACGACCCCTCCCAACCACCCGAGCAACAACACCTCAGGGCCTCTGCGGGGTCCTATGCGCTCCTCCAATTCCTCACCTGCCCCAACACGCGCCGGGACGTCAAACCCCTCGTACTTTGCCCCAGTCGGCCGCCGCCACCATCGGGGCGCCGCGACTGAAGTAAGTCATTGACATGATGTTGATGCAGAAGCATCGCCTCCATCATCCGAGTAGAAACACGCACGCACACGACATTCAGGGCTCATTACTTTCAAAATAAATATTACAAGAGGATAGTCGAACATGATTCCATCAGATTTACATTATCTCCATGCTGCAAAAACCACGGGTTGGTAATTGAAAATTTCAAATTTAAAATGTTTGTATATGTTATAAAAGGAATAGTGTCAGAAATTAAATGACAACATCCATTAAATACTGTACAAAGATGTAATCACCCTCTTATTATTAAAAATGTAGCTTGGCAGAAAATATAGAGGTTTTAACATGTAGGCAATTGATAAACTAATGAAGCCATTTATCTTTAGTAAAACTGACACCATTATTCCCGTATATCCCTGCAAATGAATGATAAGCATTGGGTGTAGAGGAATAAGGCGGACTATTCCAAATAATTCAAAGTCGTTGAGCAGCAGCTATTTCAACTAAGCAATTACAAATGCATGTAATTCGTGTCGATCGATGAAGGAACCCACCAAGACAAGTAACCTCGAATTTCTCTGCAAAATGTTTTCAAATATAACT
This sequence comes from Hetaerina americana, assembly GCF_022747635.1. Taxonomy (NCBI): domain Eukaryota; kingdom Metazoa; phylum Arthropoda; class Insecta; order Odonata; family Calopterygidae; genus Hetaerina; species Hetaerina americana. Next base: position 9,021,694 of record NW_027286730.1, read on the forward strand.
AGATTTTATTTTAAACAAAAGACTTTCCTAGTCCTTCTCTCCCGTTTGCCTTCCTTGTCGGTTCCATTTTTCTTGCATACTACCATAAACCAATCATGAAGTTAGTGAAAATTTGAATCAATAAAGAGTGATCATAATACTTTCCCTCACATAGTGTACTGCATAAAAGTTTGAAATATGTTATTAAATTAGATTTTATGTGTATGTGTGACAGAGATTTTATTGATTTGTTACCAGTATTGCGTCAGCTGCAGTCGTTGCATGTTGAAACTCACTCGTTTGGCCTATGGTGAATATGAAGGTAACCCTTAACGCGGTATTGACAATTTTTGTTCGTCATCCGCAATTTGACTTGGGATTATGGAGAGAATTTCTTACCTATAGCAGAGTTATAAGATGGTCTACAATGTTTAAAAACAAGGCAACATCAATATCAAACGTAGGTGGAACCGAAGCTTTAGTTTCTGCAATAACATAAAAGTAAATTTGGCAACGCATGTACTACGAGTAATTCGTGATAATATTATCAAATATCATTAAAATTTCTCTAGGATGTATTTCAACTTTCATTTGATGCCAAGCAAAAAGTTTTGATAAAAACAAGAAAGATCAAGTCGTAGAATTTTTTTTAAATTGAAGAAGTAATTTGGCAATACTACAAATTATACGATCGTTGGATGATGACGTCTAAAATCAAAATCTAGATCGTATTTTAATAAATTTCGTTTGAAACCAAGTTACGTCAAACCAAGTTTTTTATTTAATTCTTAATATTTTGTGTAAATTTCATAAAGTTACACCTGAGACAGAAAATCACATAGAATAAATAAAGGTGGACGTAAAACAGAAAATCTTTCAATGGAGGAGAGAATAAGCACTAATTGGAGAAGGGTGAAGGGCTGCCGTAAATCTTAAAATCATAGTGACCGGACAGGTTTATTCGCGTGGATTTCTCGAAATCGAGATAATTTCGTGAAAATAATAAATGGTTGTTCCTTAATCCAATTTGGATTCAATTCTAGACTTATCACCATGTAAAATTGCTATTTTATCAAATGAAAAAAACCTATTCGGAAAGAGTTTTTATTATCCAAAACACGTTTAAGTGCATTGCAATTCTTTGAAATGCTTTGCAAATGGCATGGTTCAATTGGCAAAGTATTTCTATTGTATACTCACTGACATTAGTTTTTATTATACATTACCCTTCACGCGAACAAAAATTATAAAAATTTAAAATTTGCGTATAAAATATGAAAATACAAATTGTATAATCAGTTTTCAGTAAACAACCTTCGTCATTTTCGCTAGGAAAATGACGAAGGTTGTTTTGAAAGTTTCCCAAGGTGTGTATTAGGAACTTATATACTTTTATGCAAACAAATTTTCAGAAGGCTGGCAATGAATACCATGCATAATTTTTAAATCGTTCACTCTTCCAACTGAGCAAAATAAATTTTCCTAGATATCATCAAATGGTTATTTCTTTTTAATTTACCGGTTTTATTAGGTTTTGAATGAACATAGTCTCTAAAAGTACTCCTAACCGAACACGCAACCTGAGATTGGGCACTAAAGTAAATCTCTCTTCAATTCCGCATACTTCTTTCCTCCCGTCATTCCATCCAAAGTGCCTATTCTATCCCTTCCCCTTAATCGGATGCCTGGCATTCTCTCCTCTACCACGATCTTCAACATAACATTTCCAATCAAAACACTGTGTATTCATTTTTCCTGCCTACTGTCATTTCTCCTTCCATTCCTCTCTGTTCCCCTACCGTGCATTTTCTCTTCCTCTCTTCCACTACCCTACAGTGACTTCCTCGTTTGCTTTCCTTTTAGGCCCCTTTGGCATCTCAATCCTTCTCCACACTCAAATTTGTAATGCCTCCAATATATGCCTATCACTTTGCTTCAATGATCATTTTTCGTCCCGTACAACGCCGCGGAACGTTACCATTCAGCCAGGAAAAGCAATAGATCATGGTCATAAAATTATAGCATATTTCAGTTTTCTTGAAAAAGTTCTTTTCAACCGAATTACGCCGGAGTCCATTACTCGGGCTAGGACAGAGAATTGACCATATTCACTGCAGCAAGATGTAACTTCCTGTACTGATACTGTCAAAAAGGACTTAAAAATTACGAGAAAATGACCAAAAATGAAAATTTTAAATTTAATAAATAAATATACACATTCAAAAGGGTGTACATGCCAAGCAAGAATCATTCTATCAAATGATTTAGCTCAAAATATACTTTTGATTAAAAACTGTTCCCTGTCGTCTTTTCTTTCTTGTAAGGTTAGAGATCTCATAATTTATTAATAGTTTCATATTTCTTCTTGGAAACTACACTTCCTTTTCAGCCATGTTTATTTCTTTTCAATGCCATGCGCTTTTTTGTACATTGACCGGTAAAGGTGAGATTTCATTCCCCGGGACGGTTTATACTTGCCCGTTTGGACAGTCAAGAGCATTTCGACTTTGTAAAATTAATCCATTATCTATTAACAATATATATATATATATATATATATATATATATATATATATATATATATATATATATATATATATATATATGCAGAAAGGATTAATAATTAACGCTTTTTATATGCAATGAGGAAACATTCAATTAATCTAACCACAAGTCGCCAGAGAAATAAATATTTCCAATCAATAGTATTAAAATCATATAAATAACAATGTAATCTATTATTCATTACATGCTGCCAGATGCGACCACCAGAGTTTTACCTCATTTCGGCGGGGTTGGCGCCAACTTTGGAGGCGGGACTTTTGTAAATCTTTGTCGTCGCATTATCCCGCGGGTGGTGAGACACGCCTCATTCTTTCCATCCCCTCTCCGCGTCTTTGCTTGCTTGACATTTCTGAGCACCCCGCGGTCGCCCCGTTGCAGGCGCGCGGCGCAGGCGCAACGTGCTTCGCGTAAATTATGCATCTAATTCCCCGTGCCACGGCTAGCCTCGCTTGCAAGGCCTCTTTTACGAGCTATGAAATTTGAGACGCTTTAATTCATCGCACGTAGCGGCACCAAAGTCAGTGCAGTGGCCATGCGCATGCGGAAGAGGCGTAAATAATGGATTTATATTGGTGGACCGCTTAAGAAATCCTCTTGCCCTATCTTCCCAAGCATATTCCAGCACCGAGGAAGAGTGTTGGGAATACCGCGTGAGCACTCTCTGTAAATTTCGTAAGGCGCCATGGTGCTCATTCAGTCCCATTGCGAGAAGCCAAGAAAGACTGGAGTGCACATTGCTTATGCGAAAGCTTTTATGACCCAAATCAGTCGGAATTAAATTCAGTGAAGTCTGGGGCATTCCTGAATTTTCATCGATCGCCATAAAAAGTCATTGCCTCATAAATTAACTAAATTAACTTACGTATAATTCCTAAAATGTTATTTAAATTCCTATCAGAAGCTGAACAATAATGAATCTTAATCTAGGTAGATTTCATGAAGAAAAAATATAAAACCTCAAATACACTTTAACATGTATTTTGGCGAAAGGCCGTGTACCATGAATACAATGAATCCATGTATACATAGATTTAGCAGTTGCCAGTAAAACATTTCGAATAAAATATAATTAGATACTGGGCTTGTAGGCAATATGTATGTGTAATCAGAACGATAATAGTACTCGGGACTTAATTTACGGTAATATTATACTTGGTAAAACACTTCTCATGAGGTGATATCGGATTTTTTGATCAATCAGGCACAAACAATTTTCACAAATTAAGATTATGAGTGGCTTTTTACCGATGAAAACTAGGTCAGAATCTAAATAATAGGAATATTGCTACACTAAGAAGAGATTTTTGAGCAATCAATAGAATGGAAAAACGAAGCGTATGACTTCACGAGGCAACATTATATCTCTAGGCGGGCATGAGAGTAGACTTCCATACAACTTCTTACCAATGTCAATGCTCCTTACTCTCATCACTTCTTACCTATTTGAAGAATTGAAACCTCGCGCAAAATTTACTACATTCCAAAAGGAATGTTCGTAAAATATGTCTGATGTCTTCTTTCAACGAAATATTTCTAAAAGTAATTGTTGCTGATGAGATTTGAGGGGTGCATAAGACATAATTCCGTGTCGTCATGTCGCCTGCAATGCTCGGCATTCACTATCCATTTGAGATTTAACCCGGGCGATGAGGCTCCGTCATAAGAAAGCTATTTGTCTGTTTTTCGAAGTTTTCACAATGTTTTCAAAAAAAAGATATTACCTATCATACCGATTAGCTATTTAAACCAAAAAACCTCTAAGCTTTATGCTACGTAAGGGAGATATGTGGTCATATCTTGAAAGTTGTGCCGGTATCTGTTATTATATTGCTCGAGGAGATGCGAAGTAAGTTTTATTTTTTCTGGTCTCCTTCTAAATAAATAATCAATCAGGTTTTCCACATTTAACGTACGTAGAAAATGACGTCTTTTCATTCCCTGGAAATTAACACATATTTCCTCAGGATAGGATATTACCTCAGGGGCCCTTCAGATTTTGCCAAATATTTGTATCTCTCTAATGCTGTCTGTTCTCAGCAAACCTTTCCTTTACATATACCATTTTTAATCAGTATTTCACGTTCTTCAATACAGGCTCTAATATCACCACCATTGTTGTAAGTTTTCTGATTTAAGTCATCATTCATGCATAAAACTTTATCACCACTTCAATATCAGTTCAATACACACTAGACGTAGTATTTCAGCAATTCCCATTATTTTTTTCCAATTTCTCATTTGATATTCCCACCTCATTCATCATCAACTGAGTGTTTTCCTTATTTCATGATCTTTTCCGCTGACATAATACCATCATAACTCCATGTTACACCATATTATATATAATTTCCTAAATTTCCATCGGCATGTTTATCCAAATGAACTGTAAATATTATGTAATGTAATTATTTATTAAAAATTTCATTACAGATTATTTTATACTCTTTTAATATTTACACAATTAGACTACTGTAATAATAACTCAAGCCTATTATTTTCATCCTAATTTTCTAATTAATGTTGCAAGTAATATGCTCTGCCAGATGTCCGATAGCTAAATTGAGCGACCAATTTATCTTTAAAATACGTCAATCGAGTAACACCGATCCTTACATTTGCCAAAAAGAGAAAAATAAAACTTGAAAATATTTTTTAATAATACTGCCTTATGAATATGTTTTTAAAATAAATTATTTTAAAGGGCGAGAATCCGCACAAAAATAATCAACGGTTTTTTGATAATAATTGTCATTTAATATGGAAACGAAGTCTATCAGAATGTAATCAATTCAATGAATAGCTGACAACAGTCTTGCACGCTCTACTATCCAGAACTAATATTCTTCATCCTGAAAGCTCCTATATCTGGCATCCCTCTTAGTTTTAAATCCAGCCTCTTCTCTGTAAACCTTACTCCGCATTGTTTTTCCATTAACCCCTTGTATCTCAAGGTTCCAACCCTGTTTTCTGGTTCTCATTTTCCAATTTAATCTTCTTCAGTCTAATATTTTCAGCCTCGTATTCTTCGGTCTCTTCTTTAGAATCTTTTTGACGGTCATTTTTTAAATGTGTTGCTTTTCCAATGATCGATTCCTGATACATACAGAAAAACAATCCATATAAATTCCTATATTTACGACCTTATTCATTAGGTGAACGAATTAAAGACACTTCCTCCACCACGGCTTTCCCACGTTATAAAAATATGAGAATCAGAATGTACGCATTCAAAAAAATCTTGCGTTCCTCATTGGAATACTTGAACAAGGGCACTGCTGCGCACACGTGACCACGAATTCACAAAACCACTACGCATAATGTGGCTGTACATCACCTGATTATCAGTTTCTCCATGGATTCTCGGAACACGAATTTCAGATGCATCACAATTTACGTTTACATTAAATTTGTGGCGAAAATGTTTTTCAGAACGATTGCAAAATTCTACATGTCAAGTTTTCAATTAGTGTTCAATTTGATTTCCATGGAAGGTAATGTACATGATACAACTTTATGGTTATCATTTTGGAATGTATAACCATTCCGAACGGTAAATGGTCACATTAATACCGAATTCAGAATTCGAAGTGCTTAGCGGAAGTTCACGACTGTATTGGGAAAATTAATTGGCTTAATTATAATTTTCCAATATTTTGGCGTAGAATATAAAGAAAAATGCCCATTATTTCGAATCAAAGACCACATTAATTCATTCAATTCATCCTTCCTTACTCTATAATTTTCATTATTTGGATTGTAAGTCAAATTGAAATCTTAAAATTTTCATTAAAAATCTGAAATATAAGCTCTCTCAGAAAATACTTTTAATCGATATAATGACGCATGCAATACCACAATTGGATGCTTCCAAGAATACATGATAATCCAGGTGACGGGTGCGTTTCTCTCGAGCCGTGGGCTTTATAATGGAGATATGGAAATGTTCGATGCATTGTACGAAAGTTTTATTTGATGAAACTGCGAAATGCGAAATATTTTACTACCTATTTTCAATAAAAAATTTCTATGCTCGGTGGTACTATTGATATACAATCCAGAAATGTTGTGACAAAGAGCAGATAGAATTCCCCAATGAAGTTCAGATGAATTTGCGAATATCAGTTTTTAACGTTCGCTCGATTAATATATTTTAAAACGTACTTCGAGCGATGATTCGACATTAATTTAAAACATTTTATTTAAAGGTAAATGTGAGCATGGCAATGCCAAAAAACTCCAGGTTATATATATATATATATATATATATATATATATATATATATATATATATATATATATATATATATATATATATATATATATATTATTCTCGTATTAAAATATGCGTATCTAAATGTAGAAGAAAACCTTTTTAATGAATAAATTTATTTAATAATTTCACATCCCAAGCTCCTCATGACAGCTTAGGCCTAGCAAAACATTCTCAACTTCTTAAGCTCACATGGTGAAATTTTACGAGGGTCATCCGGAAAGTAGTACCCGTTCGTGCCGCATGAAGTGCTGACGACGCGAGTAGCCGCTGGACGAGGTCAGATAGCTTCAGTGGCTTGTCTGCCTTCTCTGAGCCAAGTTGCGTGACGCTAGCATTGCCTGTGTTGTTTCTGTGATTGTTTACAATGTTTAAAAAAATTGAGAACGCCGCCAGTTGTGAAGTGAGGGCAGTGATTAAATTCCTCAATGCAAGAAACGTTCGCCCATGTGATATTCATCGCCAATTAAAGGAGGTGTATGGAGACAATGTAATGGACGAGTCGTCTGTTCGGCGGTGGTGTCGCAACTTCAACATGGGGAGGGGGAACACACACGACGATGAGCGTTCGGAGAGACCGTCTGTCATTACAGACCAACTGGTGAGCTCAGTTGACGAATTCGTGAGGAACGATCGGCGCGTCACAATTGATGACATCTGTGAGCATTTTCCCAATGTTTCTCGAACAATTGTTCATGAAATTGTTAAACACTATCTGCATTATGCAAAAATTTGTGCAAGATGGGTCCCTCGCGTATCTCAATGAGCTGGCGGCGAAGGACTATGCAGCAGGAATACAGAAACTTGTCACACGTTATGACAAATGCCTTAATTTGCTTGGAGATTATGTTGAGAAGTAGTTTAAAGTATCCTCTTTCAAATAAAATTTTTTATGTTTGTTAATATTTACTTTTGTCTCTTTATTTCACGAACGGGTACTACTTTCCGGATGACCCGCATCCGGAAAGTCGTATTAAAATAGAGATCACTTTCAACATTCCTAAAGGCAAGCCATCTGCTACTTAATTGTTGGAAGTGATTCCATGCATGACAATATGGAGGAGTTATTTGGCAAAAAGCCATTTTAAATGTTCAGAGCATATAACTTCAACGAGTGGCAGCTCCAAAGGATTTATTTTAAGACAAATTTCTCAAAATGTTTTATTAAATATTTCTCCTTATGCTCCCCTGTCATCGAGAGGAATTTATTGCAAAATAAATTTAATGGTCAATTAGAATATAATTTCATGAATTAAATTTCATCATGGGTTATTCTCAAACCACTGTGAAAATCGTTTCAAGCACTGAACTTACGGCATTCAATGACCTAGCGGTATACAAATTACTGACTTCAACTAAAAGAACCTCTCCCGTTAAAGGGCTTTATGACTGCAATGAAATTCGATGCTTAGCAGGAGGCATGATTTATTAGGAATGATTGATAATAATGCATTAATGATTCAGAACAAAGAGCATTGGAACTCAGAGTTTATAACATTGCAAAGAAAATTTTAATAAATATAAATGGAAAAACGATAGTTGAATTGGAGAAAACAAAATAGACGTGCCTTTGGGCTTTATTCTAATAATGAGTATTAGCTGACACATTTAGTTTGATACAGCAGGAAAATGTGCACATAATAGGAATAGTTACAAATAATATATATATTTATGCGTCTAATAAAATTCTAAATTCTTAAATTCAAAGATAATTAAGTCTAAGGAAAATCTTAATCAATAAATTCTAAATAAAATCTAAATTTATAAATTAAATTTATATATTCTCATTAAACTCTAACTTCAATCAGGTTATTAAACTATTATTTTTCCTGCGCAACGTAATATTCTCGCATAAAAATGATGAACTTTTACTTTACATTTTGATACAAATACTTCATTTTTGAAAGTGTGGAGAATCATATTATTGCTGTAATACATTAAAAGCGAGAAAAGTTAAAACACCGACCAAATTCTATGGCATTCGTTTCTAACTTTTATAATTCCTGATGCATGAACAGCGAGTAAATTAATGCAAAATATTTTAAGGCAGACGAAATCCTGTCTTCAATTGCAAAACTAAATCAGACATAAACCTATTACAATCAAGAAAATGCTGAATTCGAAAAAAGAACCAGGAAGATGGATGGAAACCTTCTTCACTTTGTCCCATTAACGTAGCATATACTAAGATAATTATTTTATAATTTATATTAATATTTTTGTGATCGTGCTTAGAATATGCTCATGTTTTCCAAAAAAAACTAGTAGATATAAGAAGTCACTTCGTTATTTCCATCTAAAAGTTTCAGAAAATAGCATGTTTTTAAGCCTTCTAATCATTTAAATTTTACCGTATTTTCTAAACTATTTTCATCTATTATTTGTGTAATCACTGTGTTTCTGTTGTCAATACATTAAAGTAGCAGGAAATAATGAATCTAGAGGCAGAAAGATGAGAATAATAAGCGTTGGTTAAAGAAGGAATTGAAATAAAAATTAGTCTCAGATACAGTATTCCATTTATGCCCGAGAACTTAGTTCACATGAAATTTATATGACTGAACAGACTATGAGGTATAGAAAGTGCGGAAAAGGAGAGAAAGAGAGAGACAAAGAGTTAGATTAATTGAATGATGGAACGAAGAGTTGTACGCATGTGAAGGTGGCCTGAAAGCTTAGGATTAAAAATGAAGATAGCGGAGGAAAAAGTAGATATTGATCTCATATACCAGCATATAGTAGTGTTTTAGAAAAAAGGTTCTGCATATGATAAAATCTGCGTTGGCGAAAGAGGGAATAATAAGAACAGAACTTATCGTAGTCAGCATGTAAAAAAAAACATTATTTAAAACTTCAATGTTGGGTTTAGTGCTGTATAGACCTGAAATCTAGTCTTTGAGAAGCATGATGAGAGCGCAGTTAAGGTTTATGAGGTTTAAGTGCAGAACAGAACGGGGGAGATAGGAATCTAAATCAGAAATTGCTGATTGGGAAGGCGAAAAGAGGGAGGTCCTAGGAAAAATAAAAAGGCAGAGAAAGGGGCAGGTAGTAATGAATTTTGGATAAATGATTCGGGAAGGCAATGTAAAAAATTAGAGTGTTGGGTAAACGTGGAAGAAGAAGGAAGAAAGTTGGCTTATTAGACGAAATTAGGCTGGTATAAGTTAGGAAGATAATAAGCAAATATAATAGGGGAACAGAAGGAAATTCTTGGAAAATGTAGAATATATTAGTCGTTAGGGACCGTCCAATATTAATCTTTCCATGGTAAAATATATTTAATTTTTCGGGCTGCTTTTGAAAACAGCTAAGGTAGTATTCAAGATCATTTATTTAATTATGGAGAAAAGAGTAAATGATATTTACCGTATGATCAGTTTAATTTCAGGAAGTCGATGGGTATTCATGTTGCATTGATGCAGTAATTAATAGAATATATATATGAGAGTACAATCAATATATATTATCTCTTTTGTGTATTTAGAGAATGTATGCATGTTACGCAGAATATAGGAGTTGACTGGTGCGACTCATCTGTGGGTGCGGCAGATGAAGAGGTTGAATGAGAGGTCCTTGTTAAGAGGAGTTAGAGAGGGATACCCATTATCTCCGTTCTTTTCATTATACATTCTGAGGTAATGATAATAAAGGCATGAGAAAAGCTGGAAGTAGGAGTGAAAATAGGTAGGGAATCAATAAAATCAGTCTTATACGCAGATGATGGATCTATAACTAGCTGCGAGCTAAGAGATTATTGCACAGCACATTATAAAATATCGAGATAGACATGGAATAAAAATTATTGCATACAAAAACAAATTTAAGAGGCTTTTGAGAAGAAGTAAGGTTGATTAAAGATTAGAGTTGAAGGTAAAAACTACCGCAGGTAGAAAATTTACATACCTTGCAAGTGTTTTTTTATCAAGATGGTCAAATTTCTAGGAATACGATAATGAGTATTTTTAATAATTTATTTAACAACTTTATTGGATCGAGATTAAGACTTCATAGTCCCTTCTTCAATCTTAGCATTACAATAAAACGATTACAAGCATCCATACACATGGTGAAAGAAAACCCACCTAGACGGGACTTGAACCCGCGATTGGTTGGCGAAGGGGTTACCCCGCCACCTCTTACGAAGAAGAGGTAGTCAATGGTAGAGAAATTAAGTAAGGATAAAAGACAAGATTACTAAACGAAAGAACGAATTAAATGGAATGAAAAGAAATGAAAAAAAGAATTTTCGAAAAACTTGGATTTAGAAAAACTTGATATGGAGTGTTATGTTGTATGGCGCACAAACTAGGTCGTTGAAGAAATATTATAACTGTAGATAGAAGGCTTTTGTGATGTCGGTGAGGAGAATGATGTAAACAGTTGAATGATCTGAAAAAACAACAATAAATTAGGAGCAAGGTTTAATGTAGGAGAGATGATTACTCGGAGAAATCCAAACGAAATAAGAGTTGAGGTTAAGAACACTTTGACGGATAATATAATGTTGAAGACTGTGATACATGTACACAACGTAAAGGATAAGCATGTAAGATGAAACGAATGGATATAAAATGCATGCGGTGCTAAGGATAGAGGTTTGTAGTGTCGGGTAAGGTTATGCTGGATGAGGTTGTGAAATACAGCAGCGTTAAGCTTGTGCCAATCAAATTCCCTCCTTAAATGGTGGACTACCTAAAAATATAGTCATGTTTGAAACAATTTTAGGTGCTAACCAACAAATTATGATAAATAAGAAAGTAATTAACGTAAACAAGAAATCAATGTGACGACTTAATGAGAAGTGATTAACTATATGATCCTCGTATATCCTCTCGGAGATCGTGTAAACTTTGTCAAATCGTATCGCCGTCTTCGCTAAAACATGCTCTAGATCTATTCCACATATTAAACTTCATAATCAATTCGATACCTATCTGTGCATCACAAACAAATTCAATATCGTAAATTCTACATAGCGTTTATGCTCAAATATTTGCTTCAATCGACAGATAGAGAGTTGACAGATAAATATTCTAGCTACAGGATGATTCCTGCGAAACGATCGGCAGAATGTCAACACATCATTTTCCCAACAAATTGTGTAAGCATTGCGTTTCCTCGATTTTCAAATTGTGCCCGGTCACTTTCAAATAGATTCAAATTAATGTTTATATTGGAAAACTCACGCTTTCGGCCCTCAAAAGAACGATTGAAACATGCAGTAAAGATAGTTGAAGGCTGCTGAAAGGAAGAGAGGCGAGCAAAGGGTTACGTGGGGGGAGAAGGGGCTCGGGAGGGGAATGTGAGAGTAGTGAAGGGATAGGAAAGGGGAGTAAGAGGGGTGAGGGTGCATCATGTATGTGTGTGTGTGTGGCTCCCGACAAGAGGTCCAAATGTGACTCTGAGGATGGCGGGGGAGGGTCTAAGGCCAGAGGGTTCCTGAAAAGGGGGAGGCGGGAGGAGGATGAGGATTTTAAGGGACAAGGGATGTAAGGATGGTCGGAGGATAGGGAGAGGGACGTTTGGGAGAAGACGTAGTGCGAGTGGGGGAAGGGACCAAGGGAGGAGCCCAATTGGAGCGGCTGGAACGAGTGGGAGGGGGGAAGGAGACATGGGGGCGGCGCGACGTGGGGTTGAGGGAATTCAGGGGGCGGCCCGTACGGTGTTTGCGGCGAGACGCAAATCCCCATGGCCTGGTGTGCGGCGAAGTAAAGATTCAGCTCGCACCTGTGAGAGAGAGCCAAGTTGGGTATTAGGGCGGATAGGGTAAGGCGAAGGGGGGTTGGTGGAGGGAGAAGAATCCATGGGAGAGAGGAGAGATGTGAGGGCTCATGGGGAAAAGAGGGTAGAGGGAGGGGAAGATGGAGTGGGTTGGAGGAGAGATGGAGATGAGAGTGGAATGGGAAAGGAGAGAAAGGGACTGATGGATGGAAATGTGAAGGTGGGGAAGAGGGAAGCGCGGAGACACTTGGTTTCGAGAGATGTTGGTCGCAAAAAGATGAGGGGGCAGGAAAAACAATGGACAAATGTAATGGACTAATGAAGTACTGGAAGGTAGGAATAGACAAAAAATGAATATTGCTGATAAAATTGGTTCAAGCAAGGAAATAATTGATACGGCGATAGATTATGAGTTGCATTATGTAAATAAAATGGAACATTTTGTTGTGTAGAACAGTAAATTGTAATTCTGCGACAAGAGCTTGCTTTTAGATTTCGACGGTGATACGTTGCTCTAGGACATTTCAATCCCAAAAATGCAGTTCTTCCAATTTGAGGTTTGTTAAAATGAGGGATCTTGCGCTATTGGTTGACGCTTATGCCGATGATGACGCCGGGTGTCTCTCTATATTCCACTAACACTGAAATTCCGAAAGCCAAAGCTACCATTAAATAATAAATTACGGTATTAATTATGTACTAAAAATATCAATTACCGAAAGAAACTATTTCCGTTTCGCCTAGATTATAAAACATATATAATTACATAGGGTCTCTATGACTCGAGAGAGTGGGAGGAATTCCTGGCTGCATGGAGATATTAGAGTGATAAAATAATTAAATAATGCGTGGAAAGCCCAGCACCGCTCTGATGGGCTGCGATTGGAGGGGAGTATGTTGGCAAGCGACGCTGAAAAAGGCAGTCGGCTCTGAGCTGTGGTGTAGTGAGGAGCTCTGTTAACGCGAACCTCCACGCTCGACCCACGACACGGAACGCGATGCCGAAGTTTTTGGAGCAGCGTTATTCCATCAAATTTGCGGTAAAGCTTGGGAAATCGTTTACCGAAACTGTCGGTATGATTAACCAGGCTTAAGGAGAGTCAGCCATGTCCAGAAACATTATCTTTCGGTGGCACAAGATGTTCGTGGAGGGCAGAGAAGAGGTCGACGACGAGTCTTCGAGAGGTTCCCGATGATGCCTTCGCGGGAGCGTTCCAGGAATGGGAACGCCGCTGGAACAAGTGTATCGACTCACAAGGGTCCTATTTTGAGGAATATTAGCTTAAGATATGTAAAAGTGTAATAATTTTTTTTTCCTGAGCTCAGTACACTTATTTTCCGGACGAACCCTGTATTATCAATGTCTAAAATACTAATAAATGTCACTGTCTATTAAGTTTGCTTTTTAATCTGTTATTTGTCAGTTAACATGCAATATGATTCCAATAATACGATATTACCGATACAAACAATGCGTAATGGGGTCACCAGTGATTTTAACGAAGTAATAAACCCGTACTTAAAATCAGTCAAATCATTTGTTTAATGGAAAAATGATTTCTCTCTAATTTTGCCAAGATAGAGAATCTTAAAAAAGCCTAATTTAAAGAATTTAAATTATTTTTTATAATAAGATAATCTACTGGTTAGGGTAGGATTTTTGATGGATACAACTACAAAATAAATATTTTGTCACTCCTAAAAAAATACAAAATCAGGCAACCTACTCAACATTCCCTTTCATTTCTGATTACTTCCTTACTCCCTTCATCCCGTGCATTATCCCTATCCTGTTCCTGGTCTTTCCTCGTTTTCCTAACATTTTCCCCTCAATTTGCGCCCCACTACCAGTCAATACGCCCTTCATCCATTTTTCCTGCCTCCATAGGATTTCTCTTTACAAACCCCTCTCTTCACCCACCATACCAAGTACTTCCTCATTTGTTTTCTTCTCGGTCCATTTCACCTTCTCCATTCTTCTCCACACCCACATTTCAAAAGCTCCCAGTCTACGTCTATCCTCCTGCTCCAATGACCACGTTTCCGCACCGTACATAGCTACCTCCTTATCTAAGTTTTTACGAGTATTTTCTTAATATCCTTACTCAACGACCCTGTCATCAACTCCCTCCTCCTTGTGAAAGCATCTTTACCTAGCGCAATTCTTCTCCTTACGTCCCTACTGCTTTGACCGTGTCGGTCCAAAACAATTACGAGATACGTGAACTTTTCTGCCTGCTCTAGTTTTTACCCTCCTATTTGAATGCTTAGCTTAGCCTTTTTCTTTCTGGAAAATCGCATAGTCTTTGTTTCATCAATATTAAATCTCATCCCATACCTGTCGCACTGAATTTGCAATTCACTCAGCAAAGCTTGCAACCCCTTGGCTGACTGACAAGCTAAAGCTTGGCATCAGCAAACCTAACTGATTTTACGATTTTCCCGCCTACTTTCATTCCTACCTCGAGTTCTTCCCATGCCTCTTTAATCATTTCCTTTGCATACAGGTTGAACAGCAACGGTGATAATGGGCAACCTTGCCGTACACCTCTTCCTAACACTGCCCATCGTGACTCCCCGTTACCCACCCGCACCTGAGCAGTCTGAGATATGTATAGATTGCTGATTAGCCTTTTGTCTTTCCAATATAATCCTATTTTCTGCGATATACTCATTAGTTTTTCCAATTCACTCTATGAATTGCCTTTTTGAAACCTACAAAAGAGGCAAATGCGTTGTCCAAATTACCTGTTACCCGTATTATTGGAAACAAAATTACCACCACTAACCTTAGGTTTACCTTGGGGTTTCCTAGAGAAGATAACAACCTAAGAGAACTGAACTCCTTAGCGTCACGGAAACGGGCCAAAAAAAATAGCAAAACTCAATATCCTAAACAATTACGCGTCAATATCGGAAATTTCGAATCAAGACGGTGACTGGAAGTGTCGCGGTAAATCCCTGCCGCATTTCCACATGGTAAGAGGGCTGCTTGCAAAATCGCTAGCGTAGAAAAGAGGGAATTACCCTATTTTTTACATGGATAGTTGACGAAAAATGCAACAAATACCATCCAACAGCCACCGAATTCACCTGATTTGGCTCCCTGTGACTTCTTTCTGTTCAATCGAGTTAAAAAACCATTACGGGGAACGCGTTTTAGCAGCCGAGAGGAAGTAATGGAAAAATCGCAGGAAGCACTGATGGACATACCGAAAACCGAATATAAAAAATGTTTCGAGGATTGGATCAAGCGCTGGCATAAGTGTGTTGCAGTCGATGGGGATTACTTTGAAGGGGACAATATAGATTTAGATGAATAAACTTGTATTTTTGATTTTCTGAATAAATTCCGGGAAATTTTTGATCAAGGTAGTATATGCACAAATACTTATTTACTTAATTATTTTCTATTGCATGCGAGATAGTATTTCATCCAATTTCGAGATGATGAGTCAATTGAAGAAAATTTTCCTGAATAAACAGATTGCAACAAGAAACTGCACTGATTTTGTATTATGATTAACGTGTTCACTAATAAAAAAAATTATCATTATATATGTCCAGATATTACTATCCTATAAAATATATTGAACTCCAAACGCATATTGTTGAGAGTGAGAATTTGTATTTCCACTGAAGGCCTGAACTGAAACACTTGTACACAGATAGTTTGTTAATACATACCTACGACTCAATAGTTACCTTCTCTCAATCTTCTATGAGTTAAACTTATTATTTGAGGAAAGATTTTACAACACCAAAATAATATGAAGCTTGTAGTTTTTTCCAGTATTCTCGATGACAATATCATAGCCACAGTTGACCACTATAAAAAGTAAGATATAACTCAAAATCCAAAAAAAAAATATTTGAAAAACCATTGAATGCCTTGAAATTGGGACAAATGATGGGTGTGTCATTTAGAGATATCAAAACTAGTACGTTATAGTATTTTGACGAACAAATGGTAATTCGTCCCTTCTTGCTCAAGATTCTCAATTGGTAGGTTTCCTTAAAGGGATCATGGTTCTGCGGTGGCTAACGTATTGGCTTCCCACCAAGAGGGCCCCGGCTTGAATCCCGCGGGTGGAAGATTTTCAGATGATTCAGTGGCATCCCGATCCCTAATTGAGGTGCTTTGTGGAGATCACATTGAGTGAGTACGTCGTCCGTCAGATGGGACGTTAAACTGCGGACCCCTTGGCGCCTTTCGGTAAGAATAGGCTAATGCCGACGCCGGGTTTCTCTCTACCCATCATCCTTTCCTGTCCATCCCTAATGGCGCAAATGGCTTCAGCTGTTGATTTTCTCTTCTAAAAACTACTGCTACTATCTGCTACTTCTATCTAACTAAACTACTGCTTATATCTATATTCTATCAATACTATCAATACTGCTACTAGGTTACCTTTAACTTCTCAAAACTGAATGATTGCCTGAAATATGCAATTTCAACAAATATCCATGTTTGTGATGCCTCATTACTTACTACATAAACTGGGTACATTATGCACGTTTGTAAATCTGTAAATGGCGGAAGGTTTTTGGTAAATTTCGACATCACTTGGTGAAACCCACTGTGGTGAGACTCGTCACAACCACTGGGACTTCACTTCTTCCACGAAAAAGCTGCTGTTTGGCGACATCTCTTCGTCGAATCCGATCCGTGGCAGTTTCCTCGTGGAGGTTAATTCACACATTTACGAGGGCATGATTCCCTTTCATGGGTACGACCCGAGCGGGCTTTTGTGCACCGAATAATTTCTATGCCAAAGGATTCTGGCTCAGTCACTTGCTCTCCGTACTTACTTACCCTAAAAAAATATCCAGATGAATGTTGAGATTTACCCTTACTCGTATTCAGGGTAGAATTCTTGTGAGTGCGGAAGTGTAAAATATCTTCCCAAAAGAGCAGAATTCAACTGCGCATCCCACTTAAACCCGCTGACGTGAAGGAATTTAACCATCGGATTCAGTCATTTACATTCACCTATCACAGACTAATGATAAAGAATTTTACATTTTGTTTGATATGTCAGAGCTATAAATTTGCGTTTTCAATAAAAATATAAAGATTTTGAAGTGGAAATTTACAATTTTGTCACTAGTAAAAGTAATTCAAATATACTGGGCATTTTTGTCCAAAATGTCTTTAATTTATTTGCTTTCATAGTACTGAAACCGGCGGATGTGAATATGGGTACCCATAAATAATAGCAAGCGATGAAGTTTGTAACTAATAAATCTACAAATAACAAATTCATTTGAAGGTATGAATGAAAGTGAGATACTTTTTGGAAAGATATCCATTCGATAATTATAAACACTGTTACTTTACTATTACTGTACTTTATATTATTCATACATGTTTTCTAAACTGACTATTAAATCATCTACATCTACATCTACATCTACATAATACCCCGCAAGCCGCCGCAAGGGCGTGTGGCGGGGGGTGTTAGGTCACCAACCGTAAAAAAGAAAAATACTACATGCAAAAAAAAAACACGGAAAATTACACCCACAGCAGCGCACACACTCATGCAAAAATCCCTTCATCCAATACTCATGCAAACTCATATACCGCAAAACCACTAAAAAACTGCACCCCATGCTGCAGCACGAAAGACATTCTACAACACGGAAGCCAGGACACAACAAGCAAGAAATTGAAACATCACTACCACATGAAAATGGACCACGAAACACTCTACCCCCAAAGAGTCTCTAATTGGCAGGGAATGCGACCCAACGTTGCAGGTAGCAGGAATTTGCCCCCGCGGAGAGGGACGAGGGATTGAAAGGGAAACTTAAAAACAGATGAACAAAACACGAATGAGGTCATTCGGAAAGAATGGGTTATTATAGCAAAACACATAAGGTTAGTGGAAGAGCATGCATTTAAATACAACTAATTATTTTTTAGACGCTGAGGGTGGCAAGTGGAATTTTTGCTATCTATAACCCTGCAGTTGCTATCCCGTATTGTCCGTGGGAAGAAGGAGTCCTTGAGTCGGCTAGTTCTGGCATCTATTTCCCGAATTTTATATGCATGATCCAAGCGACTAATGTATGTAGGAGTACGAATAATTTGCGAGACCTCGGTGCTGAAACATGCGGATCTAAATTTATTTAATAATTTCAATCTTGCATTGAATCGTCTCTCAGCCAATGATTCCCACCACAAATCCATGAGCATTTCGGTGACGCTTTGCGTTTTATCGTAGGAATTTTTTACAAAACGGGCTGCCCGGCGTTGAACCTTCTCAATTTCCCGAATGAGACCTTTTTCACTCGGATCCCACACGCTGCATGCATATTCTAAATGAGGCCTTACAAGAGCGTGGTAACAACGTTCCTTGACCTTCGAGTCACTTTTGCCGACAATGCGTCTAATGAATCCCAATTTTTTATATGCTTGACCGCAGACTTTACGTATGTGAGTCC
Source organism: Hetaerina americana (assembly GCF_022747635.1). Taxonomy (NCBI): domain Eukaryota; kingdom Metazoa; phylum Arthropoda; class Insecta; order Odonata; family Calopterygidae; genus Hetaerina; species Hetaerina americana. The sequence goes on from NW_027286730.1 coordinate 9,040,679, forward strand.
CCCTGTATAATAACGATTGAAATCGTTATTATACAAAGCCTAATACAATTATCAATAAAAGTGGCGCTGATGTGATAATTACACTATGCCTTTTTCATAAAATGGCAAAGAATACCGAGTCATAAACATATAAAGCAATGGCAACACAACGTTCCTAACCATTAAAATCTGGTACACAGAAAACATTTGCAGAAGTGCTGAAGGCCTTTTGAACCCTTTGAACCGAAATTTTCCCCTGCATCCATTTCTTCCACGAATTTTGTTAACATGAATTGAAGAAATAGGTCAAACACCAGTTTATTACATGTAATATATTTTTTGTGATTATTCTTTTTCAATGGTTTATTGAGGATATGTAATTTAAGGTATTTAAAGCATTTTTCTGGGCTGTGAAGTTATCATTACCACTCAAGCAATAATGTCAAGCAATTAATTGTTTCTTTTAATAAGTATTCATCGTGCGTGGTCTACTGGGACACTTGATCTACACACTAGTCTCTCCCAAGTTACCAAGAAACTAGATTCTTGCTACGCTGTTTCACCACTCCACTTTTTCAACTTTGATATCTCATTTAATAAATAACTGATTCACTTTTTTTCTAGATAGAAAAAAGTTATTCCTTTTGCGGTAATTCTTATATCTTTTATCAATGCAGCTGACGAAGCGGGTTACTTCAGAACGTTGAATAAACATGTTGTTCGTAGAATCTTTATAATTTTCTTAGGTATTAAAAAATCCTCTCATTGACATAGCCTTGCTAAAATGTAAGGGAAAATACTTTGTGGAGAAACATGCGGCCGTTCAACTATAACCAACTTAGCGGGGAAAGGTAATTCAATTGCCTCCTCAATACGTATAAATCATTGAACTGACTCAATATATATATTGGCTTTACGAAAGCCTTCGGCATGGTTGATCACGATAAATATTATACAATTTCAAGGTATTTTGCAATTAAGCAATTTCAAAGTATAAAAACCATTCGATTTAACCGGAATTCGAATCCGGTTTTTTAAATGTCTAGCCAAGTGCTTTAGCCAGCTAAGTTTTGAGGCGTTCTTTTACTCTCCGGTCAAGGCGAATGATTTCTAACCTTTGAAATTGTTGAATTGTGAATCACCAGAAAACTCCATTAAAAATTACTCTGGGGGAATCTCCATTAGTTTCTTTCAATTTGTCAAAATTACATTTGGTGGTACACTGAGTGATTTAATGAGACTTTTTTAAGCCTAATTATGTTATAGATCGATAAAGGTTGTGGTTGCTATGCATGCTAGCATGCAACCACGAAAGTGCGAGCAGGCATGCTGCACTTTTTTTTTAATGACATCATCTTTTGTCTTACGTTTGAATACCTTTGGTACTTCAAGGACTTCAAGACATTATTCAAGTTAAAATCTGTTAAAGACCGTGCTATTTTACATAATGATTTCAATATATTTTATAAATGGAATTTTTTTATCAAATAGAATTTATTCCCGATTTTGACGGATTTTTTCTAAATGAAAAATTATCAATTTCTTATTGAAGAAAGGATTAGACAATTGTGTCATCCAGTTTCCAAACTTATCTCAGATCTATGTATTACTTATAATATAAGTTAAATTTAACGTCGGATTAACAAGAAGAAGGTTTTTATGATGATCATTAAGAAGTAGTGATACGGATGGCAGGCAGATTTTACTTAATCCTCGGATTAGTTTGACGCACTCAATCGACGTACTTTCCACTCAGTTCACCCATCGACTAACCTCTTCATGCCTTCAAAGTGTTCACTTTCGAATCAGTCATTGTCTACTTCAATTATCTAATTCGAGAGCTTCCTTTGCAATTAGAGTTCACAATTACTTTTAAAACCGTGTTCAGCATGCCGTCATATCTCAAATCAAACCCCTTTAGATTTCATTTGGGTTATTTTACATATATTCATCGTAAAACATCTTTGCTTATCATTAAATCCATCCCCTCGACCTTTCATCTTTCTTGAACTTGAGATTTCTGTTACTTCTAATCTTATCCTCTCTTTTTCTTTTGTCATTCTTCTCTCGCATTTTTGAGTGCACTCCATATTTTTTTAAAAAGATTTTTACAATTTTCGATGCGATTTTTTACATAAATATTCATTGTCTATTTGAATAAATCCTTGCTAGCATAAGGAATTCTTTTTTTCTATATTTATCCGTGCATGGCGATTGTAGCCTTAAAATAGAAAACGTTCCTTACTTTTTTACCTAGCGAGCAGCATAAAGAAAGGAAAAGTAAAAGTCAGATTTGAATCACGTTCAAGAAGTAGTTTTTAGGGGTCTGAGCTTGGCTTGAAAAGAGAAGGTAAAAGGAATGAGAATCCACAGTGAAGCATGCATTAATACGTACTGTCCAATAGGGAAGCTTTTTCTTCTCGTCTCCCGTGTGGGCGAAAGTCGTTCGGCTAAAGAAGAGAGGACGACCCTTAGGGCCAACGACGGAAATGAATAGAAGTAGAGAGGAAGAAATTTGGGAAGGGGGATCAAGATGGAACTGCGACGCAATCATTCGAGAGGAAGACGGCGTATCTCTCTCTTCCACTGGAAACTTTTGCCCAGATCCTTACCTTATAAATATCCCTATCACTTTCCATGAATATCTGTTACTTTCATTAAATTATTTAGAAAGCTTCTTAATTCTGGGTTTTTACGGACTACTATTCTCAAGCTTTAACTTTACCATTCCGCAGGAAAGTTTTTACCCCACTGTCAATATTATATCCGCATGCCATCAATCTTTAAATATACCTGGAAGGTAATGGTAAAAATTGTTGAAGTTTTTTCAATATGATTGAAATTTCCGATGCATATTTACGCCGCATGACGAGATGAGCATCAGATAACACGCTTTGGAGTAATTTACGCTTCATACCGAGTCAGATATAATTGTTCTCATTTCATTTTTCTTAACGTTAGCAGTTTTCAAGTGAGTGATTGGCAAGAATATAGAGCAGAGAGAAAATTGAGATGCTGTCAACGGTTTTTGTTAATCGTTCACTAAAATTAGAACTTCAATGTCTAAAACATGAGAACCCCATTTGATACTTGAGGATTGGTAAAAAATATTTATTTCCTCGAAAGAAATAACGTTAACTCAAGCGTCATTTATAAAAGGTGTACAGTTAAATTATCCTGCTCAAAACTCTTAAAACTACGAGGGTGAAAAAAAGCCTTAGGATAAGACGTTATGGTAAAAGAATAAGCAAAATGATTCAAGTGAAATATTTCCTAAACCTTTTTTTGTAGAAATATGGAGTGATTTTTACCAACCGGTTAGAGCATTGGCCCAGCAAGTCGAAAGATCCCGTGTTTAAAGCCCCGGTCAAGGAAATATTTTTCCGCTTGTGATCTGCTCGATTCCATCTTCCCCACCTTTTCTTTAAATGTGTTCATATCTCTTTTCCTTATATCTATTCCCATGTGAATGAATTTTTATTCGCCATTTGGCGGATTTTCGTAATTTAATGTGTATTTGGTCAACGTTGATCGTCTCCTTCTTCTGGTCATGCGTGCCACGAAACGCACTGTTCCTATCCTTTGTATCATACGTTGTATGATTGCCCTCCTACTATCCCTTCCTCTTGTGTGTCGTCTATTGCTCCTTTGGTGGGTGAAATAGGTCCTTAACTCCATCTCTTAGGCAAAGAATCTGGGCACTTGGTTGCACAAACTCCCGGCAGATTTCAGTGTTAATAACGTTCAAGCTCAAGTGGTTAAAGCATTCGAAAAATCCAGCATTCAAGTCTCAGCTAAGGAAATATTTTTGCGCTTGTGATCTACATAATTCCATCTTCCCCAACTCTACTGTGTTCGTTCTTATTACGTGCTCCCATCGCTTTTCCGTGCATCTATTATCATGTGAATGAATGAATACATATAAAACCCATGTTTTCCCTCTACCCTTTCATGCTCAATTTAGGTATGAGCTTTGACCGTTTTGGCAAACATTTTATTAAATATAACTGAGGTGATAAGGCAGAGGTCAAAATGGCTTTATGCAATTTCGAAGTCCAATCGCAGTTTTCACGACTGCGGACTTGTTTGAGATAAGGTCACTTCATGTTAGACTGCCTAAAGCCCCACATTACATCTATGTATCGTAGAGCTTTTGACTGCAGCTGTCACGTAGAATTCTGCTCTGAGCCAGAATGTGGAGGGGTTTCCCTTTGGGGGAGATTTGGTCTCTAAATAGCTGTGAAAATTTCCACCCACGCCAAGGTTGTTAAAAGTTTCGGTGACTGGTCAATCCATCTCGCACGAAAAGAGATGATTTGAAAGGACGCAGGGATTCACTGGCTGCCGCCAGCACTGACGTACGGGCCTGTATCTTCAAAAGGGCTTTGCGCAAATTTTCATGCCGCTAATGCTGACGCGCTTTCTGACTGACTGTCGAATTCCCTTTCTCGATTCAGAAACGTTATCGCCCATTTGCAGCCTCTTTCCTTCGTGATGGGATAACCGAATGAACGGAAAAATGCACGTTTCACAGCAATTAGCCACTGAAAATTTTATAAACACAGCACACGCTGGACTTGGATTTGCAATCGTTGTTGTTCCAGAAGATGCCATTGGACAGAGAGAGGATATTATACATATGTGAAGCATAAATTGTTTTGCGCTATCGAAGAGAGGGACCCGTTACCTAAGGTGTGTAATTATAATTTTCACGCAAGTTACCGTAACCAATTTACTTTATAGGTAGTTGGGGACGAATCACCAGAGATTTGATTCTAATGTTTTAACCAACTGAAAAAAAACAATTTTATCTGTTTAAAAAGCCTTACTTCATTTAACCATTTTTAAAACCATTACTTTACCCAGATACTGCAAAAGGATAAATATTTCATATCATTACTTTTCCAAATTTTACAAAAAATAACATATTAGTCTGAATAACATTTAAAAATAAGGTTAAGTTCAAGAAAATTATTTTTTTATCTCTTTTACTAGTTCCATGATTTACTATATGCATCGTATTTTTTTTAAAGTCGCCTATTCCTCAACTTAATGGCTGGCGCTCTTTTCTTAAGCAACTAGTAAAACCGTCCCATAACTGGTCATCGTCCGTGGTACCCTGCGTCAAGCTACTTTAAAAGCTGAAGAAATCCTTCCACACGTTTTCAAAATAACTAAACAAATAATTTCCAAAATGAGAGTAAAAAATAAATCCAAATTTATTCCCAAATCTAAATTATTTAAAATGCAGCAAACATTGCACCAGGGATGTTTTTGAAATCTTGAAACTTCTCACTCATTATTAATGCTCAAAGCACTCTTTTCAAACATTTTCATGCCCTATTTCATATCACATTTCATTCAGAAAACATTTTTTGAAAAAATTGACGGCTAAATGTGCCATCCATCAACCTTGATTCAGATATGATAAGAAATGATTGAATATCGTAATTTAAACATCCAAAATGTTTCCAGGTTTCCTCAGAAGAATTTATAAGTACAATTTAGCTTAAAATTAACAATACTATTGAATGCAACATTTCAGTTACATCGTTTTCTAGGATCTACCAGGTGGAAGACAGGGGTCCTAGCCAAACGTATTTTTTTTCTCAACAGAAATCTTTCTAAACCTACAACTATATATCATCCCGTTCTCTTTAAATCATAAGCAAAGTATTATTACTCTGCAATTATGGTATTTTTCTATAGACAGAGTTTTTAAGCCAGAAAATTTGGCCAGTTTCGTCAAAACATGTTTACGGTGCATTACCAGGAATAATTAATCAAGACCTTAATTCTATCCTTTAAGAGGTCTCTAAAAAGTGATGGAATCTGGCCTAATAAAATTTTTCTTCCGAAAAAATAACCTTTAACCATACTTTGTAGGTTTTTTTAGGCAATATCAATGCATTAAAAATTATGCTGGTTCTTCAAACGTAGCCCTCGGTATACTGGCTAGGAACTTGGATGAAGTAAACATGATGAAAATATCTAGGCTATAAATAAAATTTCAGTGTATTTGGTATCTTCTAAACGATATATACTGTTATGATAATTACATTCCATTGCACATAAATCATTCTCTTGCATTTAAAATGAGTAAAAATATTACAGCTGACGTGTAAGAGAGCTACAACTATTAGTTAAAGGTTAAGGCAGTAAGAGTGCAACTACTAACTCAATCTACTAACTAGTTACAGAAAAACTATTGCAAGTGCTTTGACCCCCCACTTATTATAAAGCTTATTTTACGTAGAATATCTAACTTTTACAATTTATATTTTCCTGTGACTTATTTCAGGATTATATCTCTAAATTTTATAAAGTAGATGACTGATTAAGCAAATTACAGTTCACTGTGAGGGTCTAAATTCAGCACTTCACGCGCACTTTGCTCGTTGCCGTCGATTCTTGACGTCGACGGCCATCCTACGAGGGTCTCGTTCCCCACACTTTCTCGGCCATCTCTGAACAACTTTTGTCACTTAAAAACTACATTTGGACATGATTTCATCCTTGAACATTTGAAAAAAACATTTCTAACGTCTCCGTACCCGATTTACCCATTCAAACACAGAATTTGATGTCGTTCATATGTTCGATCGCTCGCTGCATTGTGCGCTTGCACTGAGTCATTCAGCAGGGTCCAAAATAAACACGATATAACCTGAATTAACGTGTAAACTCACGCAGTGCCGAGCGTGTTGAAGGTCAGAACCCCCAATAGCGAGCTTGCGAGGCGTGAGCGCACTGTGACGCACACTCAAGTCAGGAAAAATTGTTCCCGATACTTTTGATACCAATCTTGTATGTATATATTACTGCACTCGTGCGGCCTCAAGGGAAAACCTCAATCCCCTGTTTCTATCAATACAATGACCTTCTTTTACTTAAATTATTCTCCACTTCAACTTCAATGAATTTATTATGAAATATATAACACCATCGGTAAGGGTATTTAGAACTCCTTGTGAAAGATTAGCGTCACGTATGTATTGATTACTGAAATATAAGCCAGCTGACTTCTGATTAGAAGTAAAATCTATCTTCCATTTTCTAAAATAAAAACAAAACTTCGGAATGTGAATGTGGAATGGGTTATAGAATGTGGTTAAAGTTTGAGTGGCACAGAAAGATTCCAGTTAGAATTCATTATGGATAATGACTCACATTCAGACTGTTTTCATTTCCGATAATATTTTTCGAGCTCCGCTCTTTACAAAAATAAATCACCCTGCAAATTATGAAAGGCCAGGCATGACTCACGAATCATTAATCACCTAATTGATTTTACGCCTCTCAAAATGATATCAGATTAACATAAAATTTTTGAATACCACAGATTCAGTGCCTACGTGATAGGAATTGTCTTAACACGATAATTGGAATAGGGGTGAGTAAACGACATAAAATTTGAATATTAGCATGCAGTGATTTTAAAGTTGGCTAGCATCAATCACGTTCTGGTGTATCAAATAACTATAAACACTGTATTTCCTCTCCTTAGATATTTGGTAAAATTACTTTGTAAGAGAATTTAAATATTGCTAGGCCATTACTGATATGAAAATTTAATGGGCGAAGGTGAACTTTAATTTTTAATAACCTTGACACACTACATAATCCAGAATGTTTAACTTTATTTGAAAATATATATTGATGAAGGCTTGGACATGTGAACCTAAAACTTAAATGAGTTTGGTTTGTGACAGTGGAGACGTCGAATTCATTTTTATGATTTGAGCTTATGCACGGAGGTTTAAATCTGTACGTACCTAAGAGAAATGAGTTTTAGCCTCCTAAATGTTTCTAAATTTTCACAGGCATAAAACTATACGATTTTTAAAAGGGTGAAATAAATCATTAATATGCTTTGGCAACATAGTATGTATGGTATACCAAGGGTTGTGACCTACATCCAGCAATGCCTCGCACACAAGTCCCCAGGGCATGTATTTTTGATGCTGAGGGACAAGTAATACGAGCCAATTTGTGAGTTAAAACCTGAGTTTCACTCTATGTTTGAAAAATATTTTATCTATTATCTCTATTGAAATTATTATTATATTTTTACAAAACATTAAATCTCTTGCATATATTGGAAAGATGTCTCTTTAGAAATGATGTTGAAATTGTGTTACCAGCCGAATAGTACTATGGTAGGAAAGATCATGTAAAAACAAATTCAATTTAAACATTAAAATAGGATAGATAGACAAAGTGGAGCTTGGAGGAAAATGTAAAGATCAGAAAGCTTAAGTGCAAAAAAGATACATTTCACAGGCCATTTTTTCCACAATCGATTACGGAACTGAATATTTGTGTCAAGGGTAGTCTAGTGTGTAATCACCCCCTGCCACACCATGGCAGGTTTCATCTTTTCTTCCACCTTTGAATTTCTCCTGGCATTTGCCTTCTACCCTATTATCTCTAGCACATCTTTTTTTGTTTTCCTTTCCGTCAGTTTTATCTTCTTCATCCTTCTCCACACCCACATTTCAAAAGACTCCAATCTACGTCTATCCTCCTGATTCAGTGACCATGTTTCCACTCCGTATATAACTACTCTTCATATCAAAGTTTGTACGAGGCTTTTCTTAACATCCTTACTCAACGTCCCTATCATCATATTCCTCCTCCGTGTAAAAGCCTCTTTCCCAAGTGCAATTCTTCTCCATACGTCTTTAATACTTTTACCATTTTGGCCCATAACACTGCTAAGATACGTAAACTGTTCCACCATGCTCTAGTTTTTGCCCTTCTTTTTTCATGTTAACCTTAGCCTTACCTTTCTGGAGAATCGCATAACCTTTATTTTATTTATATTGATTCTCCTCCCATATCTATCGCACTTTCAAATAACTAAGCAATACTTGCAAAACCTGGGCTGACTGACAAACTAGAGCTTGGTCATCAGCAAACCTAACTGATTGTACGAATTCCCCGCCAACTTTCATGCCTAACTCCAGTTCTTCCCATACCTATTAAATCAGTTACTGGTATATGTTGAACAGCAACGGTGATAATGGACAACCTTGCCCTACACCTCTTACCAACTCTGCTGATCCAGGCTCTTGGCCCCCCACTCCTACCTAAGCAGTCAGAGACGTACAGAATGCGCATTATCGTGCTTTTCATCCATTTAATTCCTACTTTCTGCAATATACTTATTATTTTTCCCAATTCACCCTATAAAAAACCTTTTTCAAGTAAAAGAAACAGGGAAATACGTAGTGATTGTATTTTTTACCTTCAGATTAGTGATTTCATCACTGCAATAGCATTAAGCATGCCTCCTTCCTTTCTTAACCCTAACTGATAATCCTGTAAGTAATCATTTGCCTTCCTCTCCATCCTTTTGTTGCTGATCCTGAGAACAACGTTAGCTGCGTGGGATATCAAACTTATTGTATTGTAGTCCTCACATGATGTAGCTTATACCTTTTTCGGAATAGGAACTTAAACTGATCTCTTAGTCTTCTGGCCAGATTCATTCCTCATAAATACTACGAATCAGCCCATATAGACTCTTTCTCCCACATTTTCCTATACCTTTTAGTAATTCCGCAGGAATGTTATCCCCCCCACCACGGCCGTAGTTTCATCTCCCCTAATGCCCTTTCAATCTCGTCATCTAGTAGGTATGACCCTAAGTTTTCTACAACTACACCATATTCTCTTTTTATATCTAAGGCTGTTCGCCTGTGTTCTTTACAATAAAGTTCTTCTATATATTCCTTCCGTCTGTCTTGGTTCTTTTCTGTTTTAACTGTTAACTTACCCAGTTGTCTCTAGCTGTTAACACAAATCTTCTATCCTTACTTCTCGATAGTGTTTTAACTTCATTGAGTAGGTTGCCAATTTCTCCATTCCTCTGCAAACTCTCCATATTCTTGCACTGCGCTTTGTACGTTTACTTTTCTCTATTGGTCACAAATCTCAATTAATTTTGCTTTTTTTTCCATCTTTCCACTTAACCCTTTTTTAAACATATTTCTTTTTCATTTACTCATCAATTTTTCTAATCATCTCATCCATGGTCAATGGTTTTCTTGTCCTTTTCCCATTAATAGTTCCCATAATTACTTTTGTGGTTTTCGATTTTCCCTTTTTTGATATACGCATACCTATTGTTCCCCAGATTACTCAGCTTTTGGCCACCACTCATGATTTTCTCTGTGCCTGCTGATATTTTTTCTAGGTAATTCCAGTTAATGCTTCTTAATTCCAAAGCCTAACCCACCACTCTGCATTACCCTTTTGAATCGAACGCCACTTTCCAATTAGTCCTGCATTGTGATCAGAGTTCGTATCTACTCCCGGAAAACTGTGCGGATTGATCACGCTGTTCCTAGATCTGTGCCTTACCATAGCTTTAATTCAATCGATATCTATCTGAGTAATATGGTATTTTCTATGTATATGTGCCACTTTTTTGGCGTCTAAAACAAGTTGTGGTGATGACTTACCCCTATCTCTTGCATAATTCCTTTCTTTCTGCAGTCATTCCTCGTACCTAAACCGTAGTCCCCCATTTCAACACCATCCCTTTCTTCGCTAATCGTCACATTCTAATCCTCTATCAATATCAAATGATTACCTTTAGGAACTCACGCGATTATATCCTCTAAACGGTCGTATATCCTAACGACTTCTTTCCACTTATGATTGCTTGGTGTTATGTAGTATACCTGAACAATGACCAAGTTTGACGGTTCTGCACTTATGTGTACCAGAAATATTCTATCTGTTGCTTGTTCTATGTTGACTTCGCTTCTTCCTATCTCTTTACTCAATACTATGGCAACCCGTCGTGGGCTCTCGTCCCCTCCGCTGAATATTACTCTTTAACTATCACTCCAGTAATTCCCGCTTTCCTTCCATCTCAACTCGCATGGACCTAAATTATCTATATTTCATCTTTCCATTTCTCGTTTAATATTCTCTAATTTTTCTGCCCTCAATATCGTCCTAACATTTAAAGTTCCTATTCTAACTAATTCGTTCTTCTTTCTGCGTCTGCTGCCCTGCTGCTGTCGGTTTTCCTTTGCAACAGTTTGGTGAGATAACGACTGCGAAAGCCTGGACCCTCCCGCTGCCGGACATGATACGGCTAATTGGACCGAGTGTCGTAGTTGCCGGGACTACTTTTTTCTATACTCTTCATCATAGAAGTCTTAGGAATAATTATTGAGGTGACTTTTGCAGCCGCGTCTCTAAGGAACAGACGCTACGTGCTATACATTTTGCCTGACTCATAACCTTCAACCTATCTGGCATGAGTGACCCTACCAGGAGTAATTTTAACTGTTCCGGCCAGCGCAGCTCTAGGGATTATCGGAACACGCAAGCCCTTCCACCACGTTAAGCCCCTGGTAGGGCGTATGTATTCATTTGGTTTGAAATTCTTTAGTAAAACAAAATTCTTTCAAAGCGGCTGTTGATCACTGTGGAAAAATAGAGATTTTCGGTAAAGATAAACGCCTTGCACGTATTCACATAACAATTGATTAGTATATGTGATTTACGTTTGCATATATTATGTAAATATGCGCACACAAACCCCATACTATAACGTTTGCTGGGCATGCATTTCGGTACCGTGAGTGGTAAAAAAACATATTTTGAGGTCGGAATAAAAGTGTGTCGGTGTGTCTGTACAATACGTGTGTATGTATGTGTTATATAGGTGTATCTACAGAAAAATGTATTAAGAATTTCGATGCGTAATCACTTAACATTAATTTACGAGGAAAAAAAATTGAAAAATGAAGGATTTATATGTGTATTTACGCATATAATTCAGATTTGATTTAATTCGCTTGAATATGCTATGTATTACCCACTATCATTTTTGAATGCCGAGATAGAATTCGTTGTATTATAAAATATACCTATATTGATTGCACAAAAATTGTTTAGAAATTGAAAGGGATATCATTTCATCCTCCAACCATACACAGAGAGATGAACTAACCGCCAATTTGAGGCAGTCTTGTTGGCTCGTCTGCTCTCTTCTCTCAGTTTCTCAGGCTAGATTTAATCTCCTACATTTAGAGGTTTATCTTCGTTCTAAGGATCTCACTGAACAAGTCGTCGGAATCCGATCCCTTTGCCTTGCAAACCAATGCTCAAGGAGGCCCCATCTGCAGGAATCCTTGGAGGAGCGCATGTGAGACGCGATTGCATCTTTGGTTCGGAGCCAAAATCCCAGATCACATTTGGTCCCAAGCCTGGCTTCTTTTTCAGAAAAAAGGTGAATTTTCTTGGGTATGTAGTTTCTCGGGTGGAACTCAGCGGAACTCTTTGTTTGATCTTTCAAATGTCAAAGATGAAAGTCTAGTGATTGCTTCTTTTACAAAAGGCTTAAAGGAAAGTCCAAGAAAATGTCACTTACCCCAAAAGGACACAACATTAGTTTAGAAGCTACAAATTAACACACGTACCGACTGCATTCACCTACGTTGAAAATATATTATTCCTTTAGATTTGATTGCTAACGATTATTTTAAAAGTATTATGGTAAGGTGACTTTAAAATATAATAATTAAGGAATACTAGCTACTGAAGCGTTTAGATTCTTAAGTTACACAAAATATTTTCTATTTGCCATGGTAGGAATTTGTTAGATAAATGCTCATCTTTGAGTAGAAATATATGTGTGTGCTTGGTGGAATTTGAGAACGCATTCAAGCGAATAAACTTCAAATAGAATTAAAGAACGAGTGGTCTGGAAGGATAATATGTACATTCGAAACCTATGAATGTAAATTAGATTGGAACGGGATGAAAATTAATCAAATGAAAAAGGTAATATAAATCTTAAGAGAATAGAATGCTAACTTTTTCTTTTAATTTCGGGCATATACTAGAAAATTCATAATAAATCACCTTTTTGAAATTTTTTTGGATGAGTGAGTGCATTTTGGTGAAATACTAAAAAAAATTTTCTATGCATAAAAAAAATAAAAAATTAAGGGAATTGTTGGCAGGTATCTTAAAAAAGGATTTTAATAAAATAATAAGCAAAAATATTGGAATTACTTGTGTACGGCTAAGCAACTTGGTCGTTTAGGCAAGCGAATGAATGGAGATATTCGAGCTGTGAGTGAGGAGGAGAATGTAGAAAATGAAATAGAAGGAAGGGATAATAAACGATAAAGCTTTAGACATGGCGGTGGAAGAGGCATAGCTGCTGGGAGAAATAAAACGATGGTAAGTTAAGGGAAGAGATGAGATATTATTTTACGGTAGATTACGGGTTATTTTGTTGATGTAATAATCTCAAGTCAAGTTATCTAAAAGGCAAACCTTACTTGGGTTCGACAATTTTAGAATATCAGACCGTGTAGAAAATGGAAAAGGTTGGGTCCAAATTACAAGCATTGTTAAAATTGCTAAGTTAAAGTTGAATTGTACTCCAATTAAGTGATACCTGTAATTTTGAACAGCATGTGAAAAAGAGCAAGAGGGTGATTTGATTTGGTATAAATGGTGCAACTGTTTCAATTTGGATCAAGTGATTTATCATGCTGAACTTAACGATTATACATCTGACGTATAAACAAATGCGCAGAACAGCAAAGATTATTAGTTCATCCGGTTTTCATGATCAAATTGAGAGCGATGCTTCATTTGCTGCAGAATTTACTCTTACTTTACATATATATTATTTACCTATTTATAATAAACTTCAAACTGTCGAGGAATTGCGCTTGACGCTTATCTTTGCATTACTATGTTTTCTTAAAATTTGTCGAAAAAATTAATAAAGATTTAATTTTCCGTAGACTCAAATTTTTTGTTTCAAAATAATTAAGTGACTAAAATACCCTTGCCTGATTGAGCAGGTGTCACATTGCATATATCTCCTTAAAATTACGAACGCTTTCGATTTATTTCTTGCAATCCTAAGTCAAGGTGCTGCACTGAAATTATATCATTCTAACACGCCAAGAAATAATAAGTGAAAAGATTTTTAATGGCCTAGAATATAATTTTTTTAAATATATCCTGACAACAATAATGGCTTCTCAAGTTGACAGTGAATAATTATAAAGGCGATTTATTAATAATTACGCAGAAAAACAAGAGTTATATAAGTCGTATGAGCCGCAGCACAATCCTGTTGAAATCAAAAGGCCTTTTTTTCTATTTCCAACCATACATTTTTGGAAGTAAAAAGTTCTCCAGCATTCCAAAACAGTGCACAGAGTTCAAAATAACAGTTGAGCTTCGAGATTCAAAAAAACAAGGCCCAATAATGCCTATGGAGGACACAGCGCACCATACTGTCACTTTGGGGCTATGAAGAGGCCTTAGGTGGATTTCGCGAGGGCTGTCAGTTGCTCATTATTGACAATTTTGCTTATTTAATGAGAAGGAGAGGTGAAGATAAGCTTCATCGCTAGACCACAGAGTCCGCTGCGTCTAAACCACAATAATACTAAAGCCACTACTTTTACTCTGTTAATTTATCTGCGCACTCTTCAGTGATTTTTTAAAAATAGACATTGCATTCTGCCTCACCCAGGCCTCCTCCCAAAGGGTAACCGGTAAAAAACGTAATAAATGGAATGTTTCAATGCGATCCCATCTTAATTTTGAAGATTTTCTCTGAATTTTACTAATTAACGGTTATATTTTCCTGGTAAGAGCGAATATTTTAAAGAACACTTTGGATTTTGACCAGTGCGTGTCTTAGTTAAGGTGTACAATGAGCCACACAAATAATTTATGTAAAACCAAACGATAACATATAAAGGTAATTACAATTATTCCTTTGGTAGAAATTGAAACAGTTATAATTTATAATATAAAGTTTCTAACGCTGATAGTTCACAGTGTAAATTACGAACGACGATCTAGGTGACGATTCAGTCTTGGAGAAATGTTGACAGAAAGGACTAAAATTAAGTGAATCGGTTTTTTGCATTTCTACAAATATTTATCAAATTAAAATTATGATAATTACCAAGGTGCCTAAAACCACAAGTATTGATAGTTTAAAACAGAAAAGTATATCCAATATACGTGTACATTTGACAATAATGGCTGTATACACATTTATACCTGAAGGAATGATCAGAATGAACAAAATTCTGAAAAATCCACTTTAATAATTTTCATAGTTCCAGATATTTCAATAAATTAAAAATTGTTAAAAGATGTTATTAATATTCTCTACGAATGTTAGACAAACTTAAGTGTTTCATTTCTGATTCATTAGTATAAGTACGGCATCTAATATAACTAAATATATTTTAACCGTGGGAAAATTATTTCCCTGAATATTTCTTTTTTGATCTCCATTTAAATTTTAATTGAACCTTGAAGGATCAGTAACCAGGAATCCGTAAGGCGCGATTACCAATACACTTTACAATTTTTAATTTATTTAATTTAATCTTCCTTGATTATTTTATCTCTAACATTATTCAGAGATTCAGATTCCATAATTTTGCTTTCAGTTATTCTGATTCACCTGCTTTTTACTATATTGTATGAGTATATTTTATTTTGGCAATGATTCCCATAAATAATACGTAATATTACAAAAGTTCAAAATATAAATAATGAATTTACACCCCAAAACCTTTCTTTTTGCGTCGGCAATTTGCAAATGAAATTAAAGTTACATTGAATTAATTTATTCCTCTCTGAATATCTAATTAAAACATCTACCGACCATGCAAATTATGAAAGAGTTTTAGTGTCAACATCATTCCAGAAAAACGAAGAGTTTACAACTTTGAATCAGGGTCAATCTATTCTTAAACATCGGTTTAAAACAAAAATTCCAATAAACCAGTGTCGGATGACCTTTTATTGCTAGCATGGACCACATTTAATTTTCATTCCTACGGGCTATTCCACTGGATTCACCAAAATCACTATCGGTGATAACTTGAATATTCCAGCTTAAGAGCTGGTTCTGTCAGAAGCCGATTTGTAAAAGTGGTCACCACTACGCAACGCGTCAACTGAAAAGTTTGGAGCATGCACAAAATCGAATGCATACTCCTGTCCATTTCACATGAAATATAATTTTTGGGTGGATGAATATTAGCAGAAACATACATTAACATGCGACATGGGATTCGAGCCCTCCCATTTGCTAATAAATTCCACATGGTGCGCCCAACGGCTGTAATAGTCCAGCCACTCGGCGTATTAACTAATTGTTTCCTGGTTGAAAATTTTGTAAAACATTCATTTCGATTTGAAATGGAATTTAACGGCTAATTTCTAGGTCAATTCCGAAGTGGAAAACGCCAATTCAAACGCAGGGATCCTTTTCACGTTCCGACTTCACCGGTCTCCATTATCGTGAATGTGCAGGGAAACGTTACTGTAGAGAGAGAGAGAGAGAGAGAGAGAAGCAAGGCAGACAGAGGAAGAAAGACAAGCAGAATGGATGTACTTGACGACGGAACAAGAGTGCTTATGGCAAAGGAATACGGGTCTCATTTATTTTTTCAGTTCAGAGGGTGGGACGAGTGTGTAGAGAGAATGGGACGCTTTTGCATGCACACCGCGGTGACCAGTTTGCAGGGCAACAGCGCAGTCACCCACGGCGATCCTTTGATGACAGAGAGCCTCCCCCTTTCTCTCCGCACTCTTCTTACTCTGTGCCGCCCACCCCTCCGTGTAGTACAGTTGATATCGGGCCCTGTCTCTCTGGAGGACAAGGGATATAAAAGGGAGAGAAGGCTATTTATGAGCAACTCTTCACCGGTTCACCGCCCTCCTTCCCGGCCTTTTTACTTACATTCGTGTGCTGTGTAGTTTGCTACACAATGTTCTGCTTTGACTAATGTAAGGTCAATCCGATAGAACGGACCGGGAATGGAAGCCGGTATAAAATCAAAAAAGAGTGAAATTGTGATAATGTTAATGGTGAAAAAATCTTCATTTGCATACTCGTTTAAGCCTGTGAGCCGCCAGGAGAGGATTGTACACCAGGGGTTATTAGCTATGTAGTTTTGGTTATAGCGGATCAAGGCCAGGTAGTATCGCTAAATATTTGAAATCATGATTAAATGTTTTGATCACCCTCTGCTCCGTGATTAAAAAGTTCTTAGGTTTTGCTGTGATCACGATGTGTGCGGGAAGCAGATCTTGCGATGCCATAAAGGATGATGGGTTTGTTTGCAGTTAAATTTCGGGGTTGTTCCCCTTTCTAAAATACTTGCATTAACCCTGGTTTTTCGCTCTATTTGAAATTATTTGAAAAATTAATGGATCGCCTATAGGATCAATATGATTAATATATGAATAATATTCATAATTTATGAATAATCAATTTCGCCAAAGTAACCTTAATACTTGTGTTTTTCCAAATAGTAAATCTCTAAAAATCATTATACTTTGGGGAGGCTACTTGACAAATAATATCAAAATGGTAAAAGGGCAATTGGATATTCTTAGGATATTTGTGGAAATAGGATGCATTAAATTGTGGATACAACGTATACAAAATATTACCTATCTTTCACAGAATAAGAGTATAATAAATATATATCAAAAATATTTGATCGCAAGCGACGCAAAAGAGAGTCTTGAGTTGGAGACAGAGAAAACCGTCGGTTAATGGGCAAATATTAATAAAAAAACGCATAAAATTGGGAAAAACTGAGTAATTTCCACTGAATTTTATTTAACATGACCATAGTCATCGAACAATTAACCTGATAATGTCTACCGTTTTAGGAAACTGGTCGTTTTAAAAGAAATTCGGAGGAACGTGAAAAGTTTTATTTTCGAATATCATCGTGAAGTTTAATGACGCTCAGCCGAGTATCACAGCTTTCATGATGTTTGATTTTAATGACAGTAGCAAAACTTTTTCTGCATATTTTTGATCAGGACCCAAAAATATGGCTTGTACAGGTACTAAAACATACCGGAGCAAAACCTACAGTCATCTACGATTTTGATGAATAAATAACATCATAATAAAATTAATCCAAGATCATTTTCAATGAGATCGTGCCGTTTGATATTTTTGTGATATGAACAAAAGTATGAAGATTCATAATGCATAATTTTCAAATTAGGAAATTAGGGACAATTATCTAGACCACTGATTCTTATTCATTCATATTATAACTGCGTGTCTTCGGGTTACTTTAATTATTTCCCAAACACGTGCGATCACATCTATTAAGGTGAACTTTTTTGTTTACAGTAATGTCACTTACAGCAACTATTTAAACTACGAGTTTCGAATGTTTTCACTAACAATAGGTACAGACAAACCAAACAGTAAAGACAAAGCTAGGGCTGACTGACTAAAATGTGTTTCACCACCCTTCAGAGTCTCCTATTTCAATTTCAGTGACTTGAGATTCCTGTGTTTCAAAAGATATCCCAAAATTTCTCGAACCCACAAAATTGTTTCGAAAAAATTCAATGCAAACCCCCCTTCCGAAATTTTTTGAGTAATGAATGTTTCCTTTGCAGATTTCTATTTTCCGTCGCCACGGATATTAATAATATTCGCACATTTTGATGTCGATTACTATCATTGTCATCAAGCTGAAAAATCTCTAACAAAGGGAATTTTATTCAAATTAGACCGGAAAACGAGCCACTCATATAAAATGATTGATGCCTCCACATGCAGGGAGCGAAAGAAAAAATAACTATCAGGGACTCACAAAGAGAATACTTTGATGAACGGTGATGGTGCAACAAATTAAACTGCATCAACTATGCTTTCATTAAATGAGAAGGTATGGAGGCAACACAGCGCAACTAATGTAATTCGAACCTTATTGGAGACGAGGACTGAGAGTTGGCCTGTCTTGAAAGGGGAAGAGAAGAAAGCGAGGGGGAGGAAGTTGAAAAAGGCGGGAGATGGAGGAGGAGGTAAAGGAGATATTGAGGGGTTTGGGCGTTAGGCTTGAGTCTGGAGATCCGCCTTCTATTGAGCGTACGTGAATGTGGGTCGGGGAAGGGCACTCCGAGGGCGGTCGCGGACCTCTTGGGAAAGGGAGGCATCGGTGGGGTGGGAAATTTGTTCAAAATCATTAAATTCTTCACTTCATTTTAAAAGAACGTCCGAGTGGGTCGACTGGATCTACCTTTCATTGTTATGCGCCCAACCGCTAGACGAGGATTTAATGGAGTGCGGTGTGAATTGGCGGAACACTTAATTTGCCGAGGTCAAGAGTGTTTGCTCTCGAAACTATGCATACAAACGACAGTTAAACAACAAAGAATGCCAATCTCTTCAAAAGGTATTTCCTGCTTGTATTTTACTAATGTTATAACATTTTGCAATAAAATTTCCATGGAATTAACCAATTAATAACGGACAAATTCTTGGGGACGACTTACTCTTTATTCTTCTTCACCTTCAAAATAAATAAAGAATGAATGTCATTTGAAAGTTGGTGAGCCAAACTCTATTCTACGAGTGCGTCTAATTTACTCTTCATTAGAAACTGATAGGCAAAGCAGGAGAGACCCCTGGAAAACCATGATAGAAACCAGCCCTTTGAGTAGAAATGGACAAGACACTACATTGACTACTCTGAAAAAAAGCGGTTGTGTTGCAAACACTGAATACCTCCTCATTCATTTTCGATGGTGATAAAAATCGATGACAAGTTTCCGTGGGAGGAAATCCTATCGCTGTAAATTACTTAATACTGAATCCACATTTAATTCATTATATTTTCCTAATGTATACTCAATTTATTACTTTTCTATTACTGTGTTTCTAGTGGAGCAGAATTATGCTTCAGTTGACATTAATGAATAATGTTATCATGCATAAATACGTGAATGCGATGAAGAACAATGCAAACAACCCCTTTCTCATCTGTTAGAAGACCCATGACTAAAATGGATTTTCATGTGATCCCTATTTTTCTTTATCTTCTCTTCAGTGAGGTAATTCTCTCCACTTTCGTTCCCTTTATTTGACAGTGATCAGGGTGTTTTTGGTACTGATTTGGTCATTCCGTAAATTCAAAATATTTTTCATTTATCTGTTCTGTTATTGTTTGAATGAGTGATTGCTTTCTAAATTTTTGTTTGTGTCTAACTTGTTATTTTTTAAACGATACATGTTTACCCAAAAATTTGAATTTGCCAGTCGATGATTTTTTTAAATCGAACAATGTTGTGGCAAACTGCACGTACGTATGTTAGCCACTGATGGAAAGCTGTAAGGCTTTCATAAGGCTAAGGCTTACGTTTCTCTCACGAATTTTTAGCGCTATGAGATAAAGTCCATTAATGTGGTCTTGTTTGCATGAGACTAATCAAAGGCGGAATTGAGTTTCCCCTTATGAACGAGTGTTCTTTGTCGGCTTTATAACCGTGATATATTTCTTTGATTGCACTAAATTATCTTCAATGTTATTTGTCTTCCTAGAAATATTTCCACCGCATCAAATTATTTTGTTCTTCAATGACGAAACCACTACAATTATACAAGGTCGGTCTGGTATTTTTATCCTGAATGAGCGAATGGGTGATTTTTCAAGGGATACATACAAGTTTAATAAAGACTTTGGGTACACTTATTCTAAGCTTCTAAAACTATAGAATTTATTGTGGATCTTTAAGAAGAGACGAGAGGAAGGATGGAATGAATAGAAAGAAAAAAAAGGAAATGACAATAGGAGAAATGAAAGGAAGAAAAAAAGGAACGAAGATGCCGGTACACGGAAGAATTTTGAGATATAAGAACGAAGAAAATAAATATGTAGAGAAAATACAAACAAAGTTGAAGTAGACATAATGGTTTGAAAACAAATTCTGTAGAAAATACTCATAGAAACTTTAAAAGGTCTTAAGCATATTTTATTAAGTTGACCACCGTCATTCACGTTAGAGTATTGGATAAGCAATTGATAGGAGTTGATTGATTAGAGAAGCAATTGGATAAGGCAGGAAAGAAACATTGGAAAAGAAAAGATGAGAGACAAAGATGATATGAATTAAAAACGGATTCAGGTATATGGAAAGAACCATATGCATACAAAAATATATCATACCCAATCTGAAAACGATGTTTTTATCAAAAGAAAGGATTATAAAAGTACAATATATATTTTAAACGTTCTCATTTATTCAGAAGTACATTTGCTGCATAATGTTGCAAAGTAATTAACACGCAGTTTTTTTATGGCAGATGTTGGATCTTACGTGAAATGTAAGTGGCCCTTAGAGTGGTAATTTTATGTAAGGTAGAAAGCGTAGTTTTTTTTAATGTGCTACCATCCAGTTGCCCATTAAGTTTTAGTATCTAGAAAATATATCTAATTATGGGTTTCCAACAAATTTCCCAAAATATAAATCAAAATCTGAACAATCTCCTTAAAATACGACGGTCCTATTTTGCGCATAGTTTTCAAAACTTCGGCCAAAAATCAGATCCGATATGTACAACAACAAAAATAAAAATAATGGAAATTTACTTGAATGATTGGAATGCAATTACGTAAAGATATAAGTTTTAACTTAGCATAAATTATGATAATCTTAAACTAATCATAAACTTACATCTGATATGATCAGATTTAAGCTTAATTCCATCATATATTCAAGAGTATTGTGACCCTTAGTCCATATGCAAATGATTGGAGATGATTTCCAGAATATCCACGGTTTTATTTTTTTATGTTCCCCCTGCTTCATGTAAATAGCATAGAACGATTTACTGCAGTAGACTTTTGAACCCTTGTGGTTATTTACACACATGCACGTACCTACTGAAAGCATGACCATTTATTGCTTCATTTGATCTTTTTTGATTAATCATCTAGTCGGCCGTTGACGTTACAGGGTAAACTAAAAACTTTTGGGTTATGAGCGTGGAGTGGAATGGGCAGTAATGAAACGAATGGAGAGGAAGACAATAAAGAAATGGTAATCATGGTAAGGGATGAGAGAAATTCATTCGGATAAATACAAACGAAAAGAAAATTGGGCGTAGGGAATGCTCGTCAATCGAATGCTGACGACTGTGATGGGAAGGAAAAATATTGAGCAAACGAGAAATGGAAAGGAATAGAGCAGGCCCTATGCATATTATGAATGGAGGTAGATAGTTACAGATCAAAAAATTAACTTATTTGAAATATCAAGTTCAAGGATATACATATAGTGCTTTAGTAGGTAGGGTTTATAAGTACAGGAGTGCGAAGTGTCTGCGTCCACCGAACACTTATCCTAACTAGTAGAATGCTGATGTTTCACCAGTTCTCCTTACCATCTATTCATCGCTTACTACATTACTTTATTGTAATTAAACCAGT
Organism: Hetaerina americana; assembly: GCF_022747635.1. Lineage (NCBI taxonomy): Eukaryota > Metazoa > Arthropoda > Insecta > Odonata > Calopterygidae > Hetaerina > Hetaerina americana. The sequence goes on from NW_027286730.1 coordinate 9,062,935, forward strand.
CTAACGAGAACTGAAATCCCGGCCCATCAAACCAGCAGCGGATAATTTTAACCACCCAGTTTATCCGAGCACCTTAAAATGGCACTGATAGCAAGAGAATGGGTTCCGTTGACAACTCGGCATTGTTAAACAAACCTTAATTTTTTCATCTAGGTTATATTTGTTAAAATATCTAATGACTCACATATCATACGATGTATTAGGGCTTCTCGTTCATCTTTAAAACTTTTAATTTCATATAAAACTATTCATTTTTATTTTTATATTCATTATTAATGTTTACCCTATAAAGCTCAAACTTACCCATTTAACTTCGCCATCATGCGTATAAATACCTTAACAATGGCAAATGTAAGCCAACAGCACCATTTAGATCAGCAAAAGAAGAACGTGTGAGGGTATACTTTTGACAAGATGCTTTTCTAGTACTTTAAACATTTATCTCGATAAGTCATGATACTGGATCTGTCACATTCAAACGACTATCCGCCTCCCAAAATGACTAAGTGTCACTAAAATTCCATTAAAACACGGAATAGAAAAAGCAGGCGCACATCTGCCATTAGCCTGAAGTTTTAAATGCTATGATGCAGGATTGCTGCAGGATGTAGCAACGGGGTTTAAAAATATCGTTGTCGGACCGATTGATCGCGGGCAGCCTTTGAGGCCGCTGCCGTAGTGGGCCCCGCCCTCTAAGGAGCTCAATGTTACAACTTTAGCTGGCGTGTGTGGGTAGCTTCGGTTAAGAACAGCCTAGGTCTTCAGCGTCTTCAAATCTGGACGGAACGGACAGTGATGATAGTACACGAATTACCTAGAGCTTATCTATTGTCGGTCATGAATTACGACATCTAATAAAAAATGAAGAACCACGAAGGATTTAAACTCCATGGCTAAAATAAAAATATATTTAGATAACTTTGAAACCTATGACTTTCTGATTTCTTAGTATAATGAAAGAGTTTTAATCCCTCTGAAAGGGGAATGTTGTCCCTAATAGTGACTAAAGAAAAAAAAAAGAGTTGTACATGTTGGTTGCCCATTATTTCTAGGCATATTTGATCTGAGTTTTTTTAGATCAAAAAATTCAAAATCCTATATGTATATAATTTGAGTATTTACCCCATAACGGGAAGTACTCTATGAAGTTAGCCCCCAGCTTGGAGGAAATTATTCTCTTTCATGCATGAAATTATTCTCTTTCTTCTAAAAAATATTACATTGTCATCTTTACTAATAAATTTAAAGATTGATGAATGAAATTTTCCATCGAATAATTGCTACCAATCGTATTCATTTCTACATATTCTTCCTCTAAGAAGAAAGTTTTTAAACGAAATTAACATTATTTAGAAGTTCCAAATTATCACTCTAGGCAGACCTATTTTTTAGCTCATTTGAATCAAATTGGACTTAAATTACCATTTGAAATTATCATCATATGCGGAGAATTCGAAGATGAACCATATAACATGACTTAAAATATATTTTAAATGAGTACAAGTGATTCGTTGACAGCAATAAAATCATTTCTTGCATTTGTTGGTCATTATCAATCCATAAAATATCACATTACATTATTCAATGCTACAAAGGTTGATTACAAACAAATGAACATTTCATTTTAATTGAAGAATTAAAATGTAGTCATATGATAACTTGAGCCCTGTGATATTTCCAAGATTGCAGGGAAATTCAAAGTAAATTCATCCTTTGATCAAAAATTAAGAAAATCTGTAGTTTTCGGAGTTAAATAATAATATTAAAAAGCAAAAGTCGTCAAAGTGTTTAAGGATGATTTATAATAAAATTCATAAATAAAATTGCTATTTTTCTTTAATGGCTACGCATTCATTACATGGCGGTGCAATTATTATTTTGTAATAACAAAAGCAATCCATGTATCAAACCTCATTTACAAGTGATTTTTTCTTTGCAAATAAGACTAAGGAACTATCTACGAATGCGAAAAAAATTAATTAATTCTGCAAACTACAGGAGAGGAACTTAGTCCTTTCGGTCCTTGAGGCCTAGAAACATTGTATAAATCGTTCCTCAAAGTTCTTGTAACTGATATTTCAGCAGTATGTTTTAGAATGGTTTAAAAACTAATCATATCAAATCAAATAACGTTTTATTCCGATGATATTTGGTTAAATATATTTAGTATTTATATTGCTATTGCTAAGCCTATGATGACCGCCATCATCACGATAAAGAACATGTTGGTCAAATGTGAAATGCCGAAGTAAGTTAGAAAATATAATGATAACTTTCATCGAGTTGGTGAATCAAAACTAAATCTATGAACAAAATACATGAATTCTTGTTGAGAAAAGAAACATATTGGCAAACAAGAAGTAATAAGTGAAAAACGGTTTGCCATACTCAAATGTATCCTATTAAGTATACCAATAAAATACTGTTTGAACAAGGCTTACCATAATGTGAGAAATTTAGGGTTATTATTTATGACTGGAATTGAAATTTTCCATATTACTCCAGTTCAAATGGATTGAGAATTATTGAATAGAGTGAATTCAATTATAATTTGGTAAATGTCACATCTCATATCCCGTTTCATGGCAAATAGCTGACGGGATATCCATGCTTTGAGAGTGGATATGGTGAATGCGGCTGGAATAGAAGTGAACGGGGTTATTGGAGATGAGGAGGAAAGGTTGATATGAAAAAACCCCTGACGAATGGGGCATGGAACGAAAAAGTCAAGCTACAAATTAGTGCCTTTGATTGGCAGTGAAAGTTGAAATAACGCCCTTCACTCATCCTTTGAGACTTCTCTGTGGTTCAAAAACATACCAATCCATTCGGTTGACTTGAAATATTTAGATAACCGGTGGTGAATCCATAAATTGATTAATATGTATATGGAGGGCTGAACGTGACCACTGTTTGATTCTAATAAATTTTGATTTGGTAAAACGATTTTCTAATCATATTGATATCGCAAATATAAAGTATTAACGCATGCAACTTGAACTTGGAATACATTAATGTAACATTTTAATGGGTTGATTTGGTCGATGGATGATCTTGGAAAACCAAAAGTAGTATTGGGAACGGAGTTGCCCCTTTCCGTGGTGTGTGAAATTTACCCGGGTCATTGATGTTAATTTTAGAAAAACTTAGCCATTTCTATAAAATTAAAAATTCGGCTGATTAAGTTATTTTCAATTCTTTAAACGGGAAAAACTTCTCAGAGGAGAAAGATACTTTTGCCTGGAAACTGAAAAGGGAGATTGTATGCATAATAATTATTTACATTCAAATAGTTAAGCAATATGCTGCACAAACAGTAACAGTCAATTTAAATTCACAATTGGCTCATAAAATATGAATGGCCGCAGCCATTGCTTGCAAGAACTCGAAACTCTTTTAGCGTAATTATTAGCCACACTATTTAAGAAATGCCTCCATCAATATTTTCGATGAGATATACATACAATAAGAGACGAGGAAAAAATATACTATCAAAAACTTACATCCCACTGCCAATCAATACGCTATTCATCCATTTATCCTGCTTTCTTATAATTTTTCCCAAAATCACTCCTCTCCTCGCCCACCATACCTAACCTTTCCTCATTTATTTTCCTTTCCGCCCATTTCACCCTCCCCATCCTTTTGCTTAGCCACAGTTCAGAAGCCTCCATTACACGCCTATCATCTTGCTTTAGTGACCATGTTTCCGCGCCGTACACCGCTACGCTCCGCATCAAAGTTTTAACGACCGTACTCAAACACCCAGTCATCAATTCCGTTGTCCTTGAGAAAACCTCTTTGTTTGTGTATATGTTCGCCGTTATAATGTTTAGCTTCGCTTTTTTGTTTCTAGAAAATTGCATAATCTTTGTTTTATTTCCATTGATTCTTATCCCATATCTATCACACTAAATTTCTAGTTCACTGAGGAATGCTTGCAACCCCTTGGCTGACTGACAAACTAAATCTTGGTCATCAGCAAACGTAACTGATTTTACGGATTCTTCATCGACTTTCATGCCTACCTCCAGTTCTTCTCATATCTATTTAATAATTTCCTCCACATATACGTTGAGCAGCACCGGTGGTAATGACAACCCTTCCTTACGCCTCTTACCGACTCTGCTGATCCAGGCTCTTGGCCCTCCACTCCTACCTAAGCAGTCAGAGACGTACGGAATGCGCATTATCGTACTGTCCCTCCATTCAATTTCCTACTTTCGGCAATATACTTATTATTTTTCCCAATTCACTCTCTCAAAAGCCCTTTTCAAGTATACGAAACAGAGAAATACGTAGTGATTGTATTTTTTACCTTCAGATAATTGATTTCATTTCTGTGATGGCATAAAGCATGCCTCCTGCCTTTCTTAACCCAAACTCATCATCCTGTAAGTAATCATTTGCCTTGCTCTCCATCCTTTTGAAGATGACCCTGAGAACAATATTAACTGTGTGTTAAATCAAACTTATTGTTCCCTAGTCCTCACATGATGCAGTCTTTATCTTTTTCGGAATAGGATCTAACACTGATCTCATAGTCTTTCGGCCAGATTTATTCCTCATATATTCGTACCATGTGCCACTAATCAGGCCATATGGGCTCTCCTTCTCACATTCACCTTTTAGTAGTTCCACGGGAATATTGTCTTCTATTGTCCCAAGGTATTTTTTGATATCATCTTCCTTAAAGCCCTTCCGATTTCGAAATCTAGTACGATATGCATGGCCCTAAACTATCTACATCTACATTATATATCCTTCTATGCCTAAACTTGTTGACCCAAGTTCTTTACCATACAGTTCTTCTATATATTCCCTCCGTCTGTCATGGGTCTTTTCTGTTTCAACTGTTATCTTCCCCGACTTATCTCTAATTATGAACTCAGATCTCCCCTTCTTACTCCCCGATAGTGTTTTAACTTCCTTGAATAGCTTACTATATTCACCTTTCCTCTGCAAACTCTCCATTTTCTCGCACTGCGCCGGGATCGGAATGATCGGCATGGCGCGGTGGCTAACGTACAGCCTTCCCACCGAGAGGGCCCGGCTTCAAATCTTCGAGACAACAAATATTTTTCAGCGGTATCCTGATCCCTGCTTGAGGTGATTTGTGAAGGGCACTTTGAGTGAGTACGACTTCCGTCATAGTGGACGTTAAACTACAGACCTCCAGACGACTTTTGACAAGAGTAGGCTAATACCGACACCGGGGTTCTCCCCATCCTCTCCCATCAATCCCTAATGGCGCAAATGACCTTAGCTGTCGGTCGCCTCCCATAAAAACTACTACAACTACTCTCGAACTGCGCTTTTTAAGCTTCTTTTGCTTAATTGTTTATCTATGTCTCTTAATTCTTTCTGTCTTTTTCCATCTTTCCACCTTACCATGCGTAAATATTTTTTAATTTCATTTCTTCATAAATCTAGCTAATTATCTTATCCGTGATCAATGGTTTCATTTTCCATTTACCGTTAAGGCTCTTATGAATTCTTTTACGGCTTTCGATATCCCTTTTTTGATATATTCACATTTTTCCTCGATAATACTCAGCTTTTTACCCTCATTCATGATATTATCAACAGTTTGCTGATACTCCTTGATTGTCAATCCATTTAATGCTTCTAAATTCCATTCCTAAACCCTCCATCCCCGCTTAATCCTTTTGACATGGACGCTGTATTTCATAACAACTAAACTGTGGTCAGAGTCCGCATCTGCTCCCGGGAAGCTGAGCGAATTTATCACACTGTTCTCAAACCTATGTCTAACCAGGATATAATCTAGCTGATTCCTTTCTGAGTCACCTGGCATTTTCCATGTATACTTGCGTCTTTTGTGGTGTCTAAACCAAGTGTTGGTGATGACTAACCCCTGTCTCCTCCAGAACTCAGCTGCTTTTTCCCCGCGGTCATTCCCCGTCCCTAAACCGTAGTGCCCCACCTCATCACCCTCTCTTCCTTAGCCTACCGTCGTATTCCAAACCGCATTACTATCAAACGTTTCCCCGCAGGAACACACGCGTTTATGTCCTCTAACTGATCGTTTATCCTAATGACTTCTTCATTCTTATGATTACTTGGCGGAATGTATACTTGAATAATGACCAAGTTCGTCGATTCTGCTTTAATCTCAACTGGTAATATACTATTCGTTGCTTCTTCTATGTTGAATTCGCTTCTTTCTATCTTTTTATTCAACACTATGGCAGGAAACCCCTCGTGGGCTCACGTCCTCTCCGCAGCATATTAATCTAAAACTATCACTATAGTAACCTCCGCGCCATTCCACCTCGTATATACCTAAAATATTGCAAGGCCGAATAAATAAAAGCACTAATTACAAACTCTACCAAAAAGGGATAACTTCTATCATGAGATTCAGTTGCTGTAAAAAAGATGAGGATCGTTGACAGGAATCTTATTAAGTTAGGAGTCAGGATACTTAAATAATAACTTGTTTTTAGTTTAGCTTAGTATACTTTTATATTTGGGTTCCCTTTTCGTAATAAAATTATTAATTAATCAAATATTTTTCATTCCATAATTAATTAAATTTAAACCTTCGACTAAGGAAATAAGGTTAATTTTAATTTCTCCATAGAAATATTGCAAGTGAAGCAACATAAATCTGCTAACTAGAATTGATTATTTTTTTTGTTATATTCCAAAATGATAGGCCTCCTTTTCTTTATGGATGAAATCATGTACCAAAACGGATGCAGTTTCATTGTTGTTACTATCCTGGGGAAAGCACATACGAGATATATGCGGTCATGCTAATAAAAAATTGGAATTTGTAAAAAGGGCGCTCGGTAAATGCGACGAAAAAGTGAAGGAACGACGCTGTTATGCCCTAGTCAGACCCCACCTAGAGTATGCTGCCAGTATATGGGATCCTCCAGAGATAAATTTGATTTCAGAATTAGATCGAGTTCAGCGGAGGGGGGCTAGATTTGTCAAACATTGATATTACCAACGCAGTAGCGTAACTACTTTGCTAGAAAATTTAGCCTGGGATTCCCTTACACAGCGGTGTTTACAATATAGTTTAAACTTATTAAAAACATTTGAAGATGTGTCCTTTTCCGATGACATCAAGAACATAATACGAACCCCAACGTATTACGGGTGGAGGGGTGATAAATATAAGATTAGAGAGATAGCCTGCAAGACTGATAGGTTTAAATTGTCAATTTTTCCAAGAACAATAAGAGACCAGAATGCTGGTAATCGAAATCCCCTAGGAGTCAGTTTGACTTAATAAGTATTAACCAACAAGTTAGGGACTGTGCATGGTTATAAATATATTTTTTTGCAGCTTCCCCAAACCTTCCCCCATTTATTTGAATAACCCTAACCCCCTCTTCCCCTAATCCTTTTCTCCTGGTGTTGCACCCCCTGCCACGCATCTTCTTGGTGGCTCGCAGGGTATTGATGTAGATGTAGAGGTTAGCGTTTTGCGTGGTAGCAGTTCTATATATTTCTTATATTATTTCCCAGGTCAACTTTTGATCATACTAAAAGCAGCATTAGTGAAACCGTCCTCGAGAAACAGGTTTTCGGAACTTAAAATTCATAAATTATTTCCTTAACGTACAATGAAGGAGGTGAGTAGTTTTTGCTTAAATATTTCGTTATAGCTATAATTGTCATCAATAAGCATTTTTTGATATGTAGACTAAAAATCAAATTCGAAATAACATTTTTGCTTTCCATAAGGTAGTCAGAAACAAAATTTTGTTGAAGACATAAGTTTATTAGGTTCTTAATATTTTTCTGGAGCTGAAATTATCAGTGATATAACCCTGAAATAAGCCATATTTTTAGTGAAAAGTGTATGAAAAGAAAATGTTTACCTTTAAACTTAATTGTTAGTAATATATCACATTTAGTCAAAACAACAAAGGATAATATTGGAACTTTGACGAACACTGCAATTTCATACACATTTCATGGGGTCAGAGTAATTGTATCCTCTGTATGAACTATTTGATAAAAATTTTTAAAATTCTATTTTTATCTTTTACAACGACAAAATAATATCTTGTGTGAGCATGTATATAACATGGTTTATCATAATATCTCAATATTTGTCGGTTTTCAGATGGTTTTCAAGTACTTTAAAGTAATTTTTAAAATGTATCCATACAACAAAAACACTGGAAATTACGAAAAATATGATACGGATATGAAGATTCGAAAGCTTCTGCATTAGTGTAACTTTTCAATCGATTTTCCAAAATAACGATAGCTAATATGTCTAAAGTCAATCTTATGCTCCAATTCATAAGGAAAAGAGAGTAAGAGTGGAGAGGATTTCAAATTGAGAGCAAGAGAGAAAATTAGCTAGAGTGAACCAACAACAGCAAGTACTTGGGAACAGGTATAAAGCACTCTAAACATGATACCGCTTGGAGCTTGTCAACGCCACTCTATGCCACACATCAATTGCGACCGCTAGCGTGGTGCGGTACCTTGCGAGAAGTTGTTCCGCAAGAAGCGAGGGATAGGTGTGGGTGGAGGAAGACTGAAGGGAGATGGGTTAGTTGGGTTGGGATCAATTTGCAAAGCTGGCGTAAACTTCCTCAGCAACACCCAGCTTTTCAAGATTGAATGAAACTAGGAAAATATTTTATGGTAACTTTTTACTCAAAGATACCTCTAAACCGAATTTACACAGTACACTGACTTACTTTTATCTTCACAATTTCTTACCATATTCACAAACTAATAGTTTCTTGGGTAGCGGTAGTCCAATATCTATTAGACCTATTATAGTATAATTGATACCATATAATTAATAGTAACAATATAATAAAAACTATTATTTCATCAAAAAACTATCAACCATTTGAATGTCTAATATTGGCTGGGCAAATATTTTTCCACTGTTCTTTATTTTGGTTCTACTATTTCAACGCTTAGGCTTTATCATAAGGCAAAATAAAGAACAAAATAGAGAACATTGGAAAAATACATAGTTTTCTTCATTGAATCAATATCAACTTCCACAAATTGGAGCCAGAAACCATCGAATCGGCTAAGCATTTCGTTAATTTTTGTTCCGTTTCATGGCTTATTTAATATTTCCTGAATCTGATTTGTGGTCTGCCTCGGTAGCTTTTAATATTCATATATTCTTATCAACTTTTTAATTTATCAATCGTCAACCCTAATGAATAAAATACGGCAGGAATATCGGGAAATGAATTAATATACATGTTAAAATTCTTGGACTTAAAAGAGGAACCAATATATTTCACATATAATTTCGACCATTTTTAGGTAGAATGATGTACAGGTTTGAGTTTAAAGTTAACTACCGTCAGTTATTAGAATTCCATGTGATGCTGACCTAGAGTCATTCAAATATCAAAACCTGACAGTCGAGTCAGCAATCCTTTTAAACGATCCATAGATTTTAAAAATGGTATGAACACTAAGAAATTTACGTAAAGTGTATTTCTTAAATCAATATAAGCACTATTTGTAAACGCTATGCATAGAAACTTTGTGATTTATCGACCATGTAATACTGTTATAGCATAAATTAGACCTGAAAAGCGATAAAAAGAGATTACATTTATAAAAACTCATTCACTTGCGAACATTACATTAAATTTACCTCTTCAACATTAAAACAGAAGTGTCACATTGCTGCAGTAAATAATGGATTTTAAAGGCAACGCATTTTGGATACCAATATATCAGTAGCACTATTATACCTAATGCTTGTGATTAGTCAACCAGGAAACCAACACATTCAATGTTGCGCTGCCTGTGGTTTCCCACTATACTCGTACATTTTTACCCTCCAACACTCCTACCTCTATTCTCCCTTATACCAAACCGCCGCGGAGGAACTTTCTCGTCAAAAAGGAGGGTAAGTTCTATAGTTACGACGCAGAAGAATTTAAGAATTGAGGGTAAGGTATCTCTCCGCCTGCGTTATGGCATAATGAAACGAGCCGCCTTCACCCTACACTCACCAAAGTGAAAACAACCATCCTCCCTACCAACTTCTCCTCCAATTTCACCTCTTCTCTCACCATTCCCTCCCTCTCTCCACGGTCTTTTCCCTCCCTCCAAGTCTCGCAACTTACACCTCCCGCAATATTATGCCATGGCTTCTGAAGGAGTGATGGAGTAGCGCTGGAATCTCACCAATGTTTACGTGAAACGGTGGATCAAGACCGTCCTTCGTCGAATCCATCCAGCATCCCCTTTAACCTCCTGGCTCCGCCCGTTCGGGCGTAGTTCGTTGGAAATTGTAACTTGGAGAAAGGAGAAGAGCCAGGGCACGGAATCACCCGCGTCACGTTGGTTCTGAGAACTTATTTTCGAAGTTACTCCGTCGATATCACTTATGAATGAGTTTCCTCCCCAGACGCTTCAAAATTTGAGGAGTTTCTTTCGTGTGAAACTCTAAAGCCTCTTGTAAGTCGTGGTATGCATGACATCGGTGAGGTTGTCTCTCCCCGCACTATTTTTTTTAGATGCAAGTCTCTATGCACGACGTGCATTGCAAAGCGACCCGAGAGCCCTGTCACTCGAGATAATTAAATAGAATCTGCTGCCAGTTACAAATGACGCTGATTAAAAAAAATTACACTTGAATCCCCAAAAATTTTCTCACTGGGTGTTTTATTGTCATTCTTCACCAAAATTTCATTACTCTGACGAATTTATGGAAAATACCTTCGTCCACTAGATGCTACCTAGGGTTTGTGCGCAAAATTTATGTTGTATGTACATGTGCCATAGCAATAACAGGCTGCGTTGTTGCTAGTATACCCGCATATATGAACCTGAATTATTCTAGTAAAACAAAGCAACTAACCATTCGCGTTTGTTGATGAATTCTAGAAAACAATGCTAGAGAAGTAACTTCCTTTGCATTCATTACCAAAAAAAGGATTTTATCACAAATAATGTTTATCGATCTTTCAAATTTAATAGAGCTATTATACTAGTATATGTTTAAAAGGGTTCTTTATATCTGAGGTAGATGCACGAGTGTTCGAACTGTCCATAGTTGAAACTTAATCCAAAGAAAATCTTAACATCTCTAGGGTTTATTACATGCGATTACTTGGACTAATTATTAATAATAATCCTCAAAAGATGAAGGTTTTAAAACGAAACCTTCCTACTTTTTCCTTAGCAACTCCGTAGTTATAAAACGCTGCGATACGCTGAACCAACATTTCATAATTATTTTCACAAGGACAGTTATGGTAAAACATTTTATGTCTGCAAAAGATATGTGAGCCGTACGGAATGGTTTTGGGACACTCTGCACCAGTGGTATTAATGGATAATGCAAACCATGAAAAGAAGCGGATATTTTGGAATCACTCACACACTCCGTAATGCCGTGTGATTCTATTTCACGCTATCAAGAACCGTTAAAATGGGTAGATATTTTGCAACATTTTATTGCCAAAACAGAGATACGAACTATATAAAGCAATAAATAAAAAAATGCTTTATAATTAGGAAATAATTATTGGATTATTATTACCTGTTTTCTCGCTGCAAAAATAATTAAAAATTTCTGTAATATTTAAAAAAATAACCTTGACAATAAACAGTATACAAAAGCAATTTGATAAATTTTCCTTTCCTCTGAAGCTGGCTAAACGCCAACATATCATATTATATTAGACATAAATTTTAAAATAGATTAGCTAAAATACACTCTGAATATTGTATCATCAATTTTGAAGGGCTATACGATGATTATAATGCGACGATTCGCACAATAATTAGAAATTTAAATATCTTCCAATAATTTAATTTTGAGGAAGTAATTTGACAAAAATATCATAATAAACTTCGTTAGTTTTTTACCGGTATCATCATCATCTGTATTTTAATCCTAGGATTGGTTTACAGATACCCTCCATTTTATGCGTCTCTCTCTCCCTTCCCCCAATTCTACTCTATTCAATGTATATTCTCTCAATTCCTGGTACCTTCACTGTACTACGGCCTTCTTAATTTTTGTTATGCATATGTCTCTTGTCTTCCTCGTGGAATCTTCCTTTCTTTATTCTCTTCTATTATATTCCTAATCAATCCATTGTGCCTCAATATGTGTCCAATCAATCTCTTTCTTCATTGTCGTAGAGTTATTCGCATGGTCCTATCCTCTTCTGCTCTTCTATATACTTCCTCGTTACTTAATATGTCCATGAAATCTTCAGCATACTCCTCCCGCACCATGTTTCAAAGGCTTCTGTTCTTCTCTGGTCCACTTTTCCAATGTACAAAATCTCGACACCATGGAGTGCCATGCTCCACATGAAAGTCATGACGAATTTTTTCCTTTTTACCATGCTTAAGTTCTTTAAACATAGTAACTGCCTCTTCTTCATGAATGCGTTCTTCGCATAATGTCGGTCGAACTTCTTTCATCCCATGTTATACTGCTGGCCAGGTAGATGAAGGATTCAACTTTCTCTGGTTTCACCCTCGAATTGTGATATATACATTCAGCTTCTCTCTTCCACATACAAGAATTCCAGTATTCTCCTTGTTGATGTTCATATTATAATCCCCCTGTACTGTGTCCCAAGCACTTAGTCTTTTAGGTCCTCTCGTGTTTCCGTCACTACTACGATGTCATCTGCAAACCGGAGCATATTGATTTCTTCTCCATTTACCTTGACGCCTTTGATATCCAATTCTTGGGTTTCTATAATTGCCTCTTCGAGATATACGTTGAATATTGCTGGCAAGAGGTTGCGTACCTCTCTTACTACATTGTATATTTTGGCTTCTATTTTCCTTACATTTTTCGTTTTCATTGTTGTAACCTGATTCTTGAAGCGGTAATGCATAATTCCACTGTCGTTGTAGTCCAAACCAAGTACTTCTAGTATCTTGAACATCTTGTTCCATTCGACGTTGTCGAAGGCCTTCTTTAAGTCCACGAACGTCACATATAATGGCTTTATTACATGTATCATTTTTCTGTCGGATCTCTTAATCTGAGAATCGCCTCTCTTGTTTCTAGATTGTTCCTGAATCCGAATTGATTTTCTGAGAGGTTTTCTCCCATCTGTCTTTCCATTCTTCGGCTGATTCCGAGTAAGGAATTTCGATGCTTGAGTCACCAGGCTCAATATTCTATATTATTCGCATTTATCTGTTTTCGGTTTCTTCGGTATTGCAATTATTATACTTTTTTCGAAGTCTTCTGGTATCTTTCCTCTGCCGTAGCTATCAATGATTTTTCCATAGAGGCCATCCTTCGCTTTGACCCCGAGTGCCTTAATTATTTCTCCGTTTATTTTTTCAACTTCTGGTGCTTCGTTGTATCTCAGGTCTGCCATTGCTATGTAGAATTAACTTCTTAATATCTGCGGGCCCTGATCGCAATGACCTATCATGCTTTCATCTTTAATTAAGCCATATTTTAGTGGTTTAGGAGCTTGATAGAGTATTTCAATATTTTTTCCATCGTTCTGCAAGGTGTACACGTACCAGACTCGTTAGGCGTAGGGGATGGAGTGTCTGCATGGTCAGTGTTAGAAAGAGGATTAAAGCAGGGTTGTCAACCGTATTGCAATGCTCAAATTATATATGGAGTAAATGTTTAGAGATACAAGGGTATAACTTGTAATGGGAATGAATATCGGTGTAGAATTATTAAAATCATTTAGGTTTGCGGAAGTTCAAGCCATGGTTTGTAAGTCAGCCAAGGGGTTAAAAACTCTGCTGAATGCATTGAAAAATTAGTGCAGTAGGTATGGGATAATATATAAGTAAATAAAACAAAGTTTATGTGGTATTCTAGAATGAGAAAGCCTAAGTTTAACGTCAAATTTTGTGGGTAAAAAGAAGAGCAGGTAGAACAGTTTCTCGGAAATGCTTTGGATCAAAATGGTCAAGGTGGAGGAGATACATGGAGAAGCGCGTTGAGAAAAGAAGCTTTCGCCAGGAGGAGGAAGTATAGGACACAATGACGGAAGTCTAGGACGGAATGAAGGAACGAAAAAGGGGCTTATTACTAAGTCCGATTTGAGATTTTGTGATTGATAGGAGAGGAAAATAAATGCATATTGGTATTGTGGTGCGTATCTGTAGCCTATTACAATCCAAAACCTACCCGAACTGCTAGATTATCAACATCATGATATGGTAATAATTCAGCGTGAAAATAATAATAAATGCGATGCGATGCGATCAAGATGCGATGAAAAACTCTCAATTAAGATTTACTTAAACATTAGTGGTCCTATGCACCCTCATCAGATTACGGAATTTTGCGAGTATTATAGGGTGCTTCTTCTCACATGATATATAAATTTATTGTTCGCTCAAGGTACTTTGAGACTTATCAGCTTATTAGCATAAAATGAATGATTCTGGATACATTTTTGTTCGCTTGCAATGTTTCATATATTTAAATTCTTTTCCTTCTTAGATTATTTGTTTCCTTAGTTTTATTCATATTTATTTTTAATTAGTTTATATATAGTTAATTTATGGGTCGCGGTAGTCCAGGGGGTAGAGCGTTGGGCTGCTGACCGGAGGGGCCCGGGTTTTTTCCTGGACAATGCACTCTGGGCACTTGCAACTCAACCCAAGTTATGTGATTTTTCGTTTACCAGATCATCCTGGGAAAATATAACCGTCACTGCAGCCTGAATATCAATACATTCATGTTTCCTTTTGATTGTTTTTTCCTTCATTATTCCAAACAATCTACCTTGAATCTTTCATAAGATCTGTGTGGCCCCCATGTACTTAATGCTGTCTTTATTTCTGTATTCGGCCATATATATATATATATATATATATATATATATATATATATATATATATATATATGTGTATATATATATATATATATATATATATACACACACACACACACACACACTCGTATGTATATATATATACACATGGGTACCTTCCTGGCAAACCATAACTGGCATAGGGAAAGAAACTGCCTCCCCCTACCCTGATGTGTGAATTTCATACGCCGTAAAGCTTAGTACTGGGTGAACTCTAACATCACCTATCAAACCAATCTTCGGGTTGATAATTGTATTTATGGTTTTTTTATTGTTAGTATATATTTATGTCCTTAGTTCATTTATTTATGACAAATTACCTCTACTACTTGTTAAGATTTGGAAAATGATGTCCTTTTGATGCTGAAGGTCAAAAAAACAATTTTGATGATAGATACACAGTTATTCTTTCACTTTTCTATTCCTCCTTTTGTCATTATCATCATAATCAATTGGCACTCATTTCCATTTTCTCTGTTCTTTTTTTTTGTTTTTCATTTCCTTGTACCTTTTTTGCTGCTATAACATTTATAAATTATTTGATATTTTCTACTGCTCAAATGCTCTTCTGGCATTAGATAAATCAAAATTCTCAACAAACAAGATGTAAACCATCCCTTTTATTTTGCTATGATACAAAAATTTTAATCACGACATTGAAATTTCAGTAATGGTTTTATTTCTCAAGTATGATTCAGTGAAACATTAGATATGATTCATTCAATGACTTAAGCGAATGTTGTCCCTAGCAAAATTGAAAAATTACGCCCTGATTTTAGTGAGTATATCGTTACAATCTCCTATAATGTTCATATTTTTCATTTCAATTATTTTATTAACACTTATCTGGAAAAATCTTTAAATAAACACGATTAGTGTACAGTTTGAATGCAAATAAAAAATGTCGTCCCAATTTTTCCAATTATAAGCAGCTATTCTACAATATACTATATAATTTTAGCACTAAATATTTTTCCTCAACATAAATGTATTACCAAATCAAAATTTTCCAATAGTCGCGTCTTTAACTCTTGAATATATAATGTAAACATGTTTTACCTGGCGCGGTCATATTCCCATTTTTTCCATAATCTACTTGTCGAGGACGGCAAGCTTCATTGTAATTGATATGAGAAGTTTAATTAACTTTTCGCTCAGCGTCGTAATTTTTCAGGAAATCTACCAATAAGCGTACACTGCAGGGATATGCATTTTAGAAAGACTGAGGTAAGGTGACGGAAGCAGCAAGGTAAATGATGAAGAATAACATTGTAGGGGGTAAGGAAAAGTTTTCGGAAGCGATGAAGTATGCTGGCAATAAAACAGTGGAAAATGGGCGGAAAAACAATGAAATTCGTTTTACGCCTGAATTTTCGGAGGGGGAGAGTCAAGGCTCCCACCAAAATACGAGATGCGAGACGTGTGCAGAGGGTGATTGGTTGCCGAAGGGGGTCCAAGAAGGCGGTGAGGTGCCGGCAGAAGGGAGAAAAAGGGGAGTGGGAAATGCGTGAAGGAGGGTCAAGAAATCGAAAATGGGGGAAAAAGGGCCGGAGATGGGTAGGAACCTTTGGCTGCGGAAGAGGAATTCCTTGGGAAATGGGAGAAGGCAAGACGAGGATGGATTTAGGGGGAGGGACGTGATCCCCAGTTGAGACGTAAAGCGTTGGTAGGAGTGGGGGTGACCAGGTCTGTCTAGAACCTGATGATTCATTCTAGCATATTTTCCACCTATTCCTCTGCTAAGGTAGAGAAAAATTTTAAGTAAGCAAAGGTAAAAAAGATGAAAACAAGGCTTACTGGCTGAAAAAATTAAAGATATTAGTAAAATAATATGTTTAAGAAAAGCGTACAATATCATAATGTAAATAAGAAAATTCAATTGGGGAAATGGCACTCCAAACATTGTGCACATCCCAGGTGATATTGAGAGAATTGATGAGAGTTGAATCACAAAACCGAGAAAATTGTTTGACTGCAAAGGGTGGATCAGCAAAGTAATGATTGAAAGTAATTGTCAAGGAGACTTTGAGTACGAGGGATATTGTGAGAGAAGAAATACTTATGGAGCAGCACTCTGTCTGTCATAAAGAAGAACCATATATATATATATATATATATATATATATATATATATATATATATATATATATATATATATATATATATATATATATATATATATATATATATATAATATATATATATATATATATATACATATATATACATATATATACATATATATATATATATATATACATATATATACATATATATATATATATATATATATATATATATATATATACTTATATACACACACATATACATATATCGGAAAAAACCGAGGAAAAAAGGAAATAACAAAAGTTACCAAAAGAGAAAAGACGGATGCACCATGAGGATGGCGAAGATAAATAAATAGGCCAAATGAAATGTCACCTAACCGTAAATAGCTCTAAAACTGTACAAGATTTTTGTGTTTGATGTGCACAGATATTTTTGCCGTCAAAATAAGATGCAATTAAGTACGTCGCCAATTTGGGAAGAGTTAAGGATCAATATGGACGGAATATATTTGCACAGATGTATCCAGTCTATTATTTAGGACGTTATTTGTACTTGGATTTAAAATAACATTCTATATTTAGTAACTCACTGTCTGATAAGGTCTGTAGCCAATATAAAATAGCATTGTTACACATATTGATGGAAATATGATCACAAAAACCCGTGAAAATCTGGTGTGATAACTTTTTTTTCATATTCTTTAAGAATTATTATAAAATATAATTGACAAATGTTTTTCCAAAACATTTTTCATATTTTTCCTCCCCATACCATTATCTCGCATAAAAAAGATATCAAAACGTATGATTAAAAATCAAATAGAAGGCTGTGAATTATTTAGTTGTAATATTATGAGATAATCTTTCAGATTCGCACGGGTTTTTAAATTAGTCCGCGTGTTCAAAACCAGGAGTGCCCATGAATAAAAATGGCAAAATAATAATTTAAAATTGTGAATAAACAGTTAAAAAAATATTACAACATAAGATAACTTGTGTAAAATTAGCATTAATGATTCTTTTTACCAATATAATAACAAATTCAAGCCTGTACTACTCATTAAAACCGTTTTGTAATGGTTTTAAAGTCATCAAATTATATTTATTCATATTTTCATATTCACTTAACTCCAAAGAGCATTTTTGCATAAAATGCCTATCTAACATGAAATTAAAAGGAAAAAGTTCAAATTCAAAATAATCATCATGAAATTTATATAATCTTATATCTTATTAGGTAAATGACATATAAGGTTATTTTAGGATTGGATGATACCTTGAACTTCTCTTTTTTAACTGAATGCTAAAGAGGCACTTAATTCGAAAATCCGCTCTTTGGTGTAAAACGACTGTTTAAATGTGAATTTAGGTCGTTAGAGAGCCGGCGAGGGTAGTTAAGTACAGCGCGGATACATGCACATACATTGAAGCAGGATGAAAGGCGTAGATTGGAGGTTTTTGAAATGTGGGTGTGGAGAAGAATAGAGAAGATAAAGTGGACAGAAAGGTAAAAAATGAGGAAGTGCATAGTATGAGAATGGAGAGAGAGGATTCCTGGTAGAAATCATAGGGAGACAGAAAAAATTGATCCAAAGCATATTGAGTGGAAATGGGATGCTGAAGACCTATGATAGAGGGGAGAATGTTATGCAAACGAGGAAGGTCCAGGAATAGGATTGGGATGGAATGAGTGGAGGAAGGAAATATACGGAGATGAATAGGGGCTTGTTGTAGAGTAGGATTTTGGGTTATCTTTTGGGTTATTATGTTTATCCTAAATATACCTTAGCCGGTAGATTACCTATAATAATAACATATTATATTTTTAGGTTGATGAACTTTATTTCCTTCTAAATGAATACTATATCATTGTTGTAGGAGTGTCTTCTTTATCCCATAGTGTAAGACGAATGTTAATGTCATTGGCCATTTAAATGGGAAAGATAAACATCCCGTGTATATGACCAGTAAAGGTTATCAGAACCGCGTTAAATTAAACTTTTAAAGTGCATGCAGTGCTATCGATAAATTCAGCTGACCTGAATTTTTGTTAGATTTAAATCAAGGAGAAAAAATAAAGTATTTATCTATTATTAAAATTAATTATAATTTAAAATTATGGAGTACCTAAAACTATAACATCATTTTTATTGCTATTAAATCATTTCAATGAAACTAGTTAAATCAAAATGAAACTACCAGTTTTATAATCTTATTTATGGCTTAAATAGCTAACACCAATGTTTTTATTGACGCTGATATAATCATACAATAATAAAAATATTTATTTACTCTTGATGGAATCGGTTCTTGTCTTAATCACTGCTTTATTCTTGATGTTACTATTTAGTAAGCATATTAACCGCTTTAGTGAAGGCTCATTTCCTAAAGGAGGTAGTTGGCTTTGCGTCTAAATTTTATGCAGAATTATTCGTGAACAAGGGTCCACGAATGAAGAGTATTTGCATAGTATTTTCTTGCATTTCGAGGATCGCTCTGCTGACAAGAAGCGTTTGTTTGGCCCTCCGACATTTACTTGCAAGAGGGAAATAGGCTATTTTCATCTGTGTACCCGCCATGCACTTCGTCACGGAAAAAGGTCGTTTGCAAGTCCAAAATTTCCGTTTTAGACTTGGAAAAGAAAATTCATTGTTTTTCAGCTCATTCCATACCAGAAGGACTTAAAAAATTCAAGAAAATTCAAATATCTTGCACTTAATATTGCTTTTTGAAAGAACTGTATTCCTGCATGGAGATACGGCTTAATGACAAACCTTGAAATATATTCAGTAAGAGAACAGTTACACTTGTAGCGCATCCAAGGTTCTAGAAGGAAGGTACACGGTGGAAAAAGAGATTACCAGAGGAACAAATGGTATTTTCATCCCTCTGATTAAGCAACCAAACCCTAAAAGGGAAAAATATGTGAATTTTCTTGCTTAGAATTCTTCTGCTGCGAGCTTAAAAGGAGAAATGTAGCAAAATAAATGTCATTTGAGCATTAACTTCAAGGATGTTATAATTAACTGACCATTTAATATGTGAGCATTAAATTTTTATTAAGTTAAAAGCTATTTGAATCCAAGTCTCAAGGATAAATGAAACACAAGAATGTACGTGGTGAAAGAGAAATAAATCGCTATGGTTTTAGAAAAAATTCTGAATATTGATTTCCAAAACGATTATTTGATTTGAGTAACTCCTGAATTTTCTTAATTTTCACAAAATTTATTAAGATATGAGTTTTCAGCCTAAGATTGTATACATTTTAAATTCAACTTTTAGGCGAAAATTATGGGATCCAATAAGTCCTTTAACATATTAATTCCCCTGATTTAGTTACAACTTATGGATGGTTATTAGACTTGTGATCAGCCATTTGAATATCTTTATAATTTAATTTTAACATTTAGTTCAGTGATAGATGTTGATATGTCCCGTTTTTCTTTCAAATTGAAGAGTCTAATAGAAATTTATAGTTTTTACAAACGAACATTATTAATGGAATATCCAAATTAAATATATTCTCATATCAACTTATATGGATTTTAATCAAAGATATTTATTCAATGCGTATAGTAGAAGAATATAACCCCAGTAGTTTTCAAACACTAGGCACAATATAAGAAAATCTCAGTAATTAGTACTACAATTAATTTTATACGATTGTTGGATACGAGTGTCATTTGTCATCATGAAAGTAGAGTAGTGCGTATTTTAAATTTTAAATTAATTTGAAAGAACCCAATTAATCCAACTAATATATAATTTACGCCAAAAAAATATATGGACGGTTTTGAGTCCGTCGGAAAACACTTCTCCAACATATTGTTAAAATATTTGATCACTTGCCGCGATTAATTATTTGAAAAAACAAAATCGTTACGAAGAAAATTAGATGGCAAGAAAATGAAACTTCTGTGATTAGAGAAAATGATCATATATCTATTTAACCCACCTTCTAAGTCAATTAACTCCATAAATGACATCCCATAAGACTATTTTCAAGGAATTAAAATCCACTTGTTGCGAATTTCTATTAGTATACGATAACTGCACCAGCCAGATTACAAGACTGTTTTTCTGAATGAATGCCAAGTTTTATATCCAGTTCCGAGACTCACATTTGTCCATCAACATAGACACAGCGTTTAAATAAATATGCAGGCAATTCAGAGAAATCTACTGAGCTCCCCGCACAAAGCTCCCACGGGACTGAGGGAATGGAATAATGCTTTGGAAGGATGGTGACGTCACCACCAGCCGAATTCGTCACAGCTGCCGCGGTCTCCACAATTTTCCCAATGGTAAATGCTCGCATTTGAAATCTGGGAACGGGGCATTCTGTTTCAAATTTGCGAGCCGTTGCATTTACTTTTCCTTTCGCGCCCAACCGGCCCACGACGGCAAATTGAATCGTTTGTTCTACACTCCGCTACCCGTGTAATCCTAATATCTCTTCCCACGCTCCGCATCTGTCTCCTTTTCCCCTGCTATCATCGACTAACCCCACTCGCCCCATTGTCCCCTCTCCCTCCCTTCACCTCCGTCCCCTCATACACCTTCCCCATTCTTCTTCCTCCCCTTCACTCCATCTCTCACTCTCAACACTCTCCCTTCCGTGTGTGCTGGAGCTCGTAGCGTTGCGCTCATTGGATGACCATCACACTATTTCCGAATCGTTGAACGCTCACGCGTGGGATAGCTTAAAGACCGCCTACCACATTCCCGGCTCCGCAACCTCACTGCCTCAAAGCGATTATTAATGACCCTTTCGCCAAAAATTGGCGAATTTCATCATTCTCTACGTTCACTACAATCATGGATGACTCTTCGCTCTGTAGTGTTTCTTCTCTGATGCAGCTGGGAGACACATTGGTCAAGGAAGCCGTTCATAAAATAGCCGTTATTATTTCTCCTGCATAGATGAGCTTCCCGCAAATGGAGAGGGAATAGGAATAGAATAATATCGTAGAAATATCGTACAACCCGTCAAAATTTTCATTGTTTGCTCGATATTAATAGTTTTTCGTCAGTATATGTTGGGTCTTCTTATAGAATTTATATCATCGCTTTGACCCTTTCAATCGTTTATGTAAGCCTATTTCATCAAATTGAGAAAAACGAGGTTGAATTGGAACTGAAATATGAAGACTCAGGACTTCCACTAGGCGGCTTTGTGAATTTTCAGGGCAAAGAGTATTCCCTTAAGGAAAAAGTTTTTGTTTATGTTTTTCGGAAACATGGAGACACTTTACTAAGTAAAGGCGAGCAAGTAGACCAACAATATATAGTTAAAACTTATTACATAATTATTACCTAAAGTTTATAATATTATATCCTATAGCTAATTTGACATTTCCACAGCGATAATGGATAAACTTGAAATAAGTAAAAATTTAGCATTATGTGCTTCTGTAATTTTCAAAGGCTAAAATAAATATATGGTAGGCTGATATTTTTTTCCAGTCATCCTCAATCCTCTACGTAGCCAAATACAAACAGTATAAAAAAGGTAAATGTTGCAGTGTAACAATCATTTAACTTAATCAGTTAGGTAGCTAAACGAATTATTTTTGCGCTATAAATATCACCATTAAGGCAAATAAAAATGGTTGACTTCGTTTGGATAATTATCACAGGAACTCCCGAAGCTCATTCAACTTAATAAAACAATGCACTATATATTTTCAACACTACTTTTCTTTAACATTTAAAATATTATTATTGTACATGTATCTCTTTCAACAGCATCACTTTCTACAAAAATATTTTATACACTACCCTGTTTCCTGGAAATAGACGCATTCCATTCGACATTTTAAACTTTCCTTATTATTCCTCAGCCTCAAGCTTCATTTACCCGGTGCTTAAGCTTTCAAGCTGTTTCTAAAAGCTAATTACCACGTATGAAGAAGCAGGCAATTAATAATATCGTTACTTTCAAAGACGTTTTCATTGAAATTTAAATTATGCAATAATAAACAGGTTTAAAATTACATTCTTTCAATAACTATTTTGAAAATCAAATGAACTAAATTACTTTATTTTGATAATTTCACTGAGGTAAACATCAAAAAACCTTTTCATGCCACATACTTGAGCAGTTATCTTCCCTTAAACTGTTCAAATAAAATAAATTTCCGCGATAATTAATAACATTGAATAAGTTTTTCTCACTTTGTTGAAACAAGAAGTATAAATAAACAGCGATGTTTTTTCGCTCCATTGAAGAACAATTGCTAAAATCTTAAAATTCCTGTGTGCTACAATGTTTTCGACCCCTTGGGTCTCTGTTTACTTTTGGCTGAGGCAAACCACTGTAACACTCAGAAAAAAGTATAAAAGGATTGAAAAGATAAATACATCAGGATTCCTCCTGAGGGAGGGTGCTAAGATTCCTCCAAATGATCACGGGAATTGACTGCAAACGAGGCGCGGGAAGGACCCAGGAAAGGAGGGCACTCTGTCAATTTTCCGACTTTAATTGCTAAGGAAACCCACGCGGGAGATAAAGGTCCTCCAAGTGGCTTTTTTGAAAATTGCCTCTTTTTGTGCGTGTGATACCCGTAATAACATTTTCCATCGGCTTAAAATTTACTTTTAACGCCTCACCAATGCGTATACATGTTCACTAAATATTAATTTAACGTAAGTATTTTAAAGAAAGGTTCTTAGAGAGTCAGGTCACAGATGCAGTACCTTACGAGTAGAATGCCGAATCTTCATCCAGGCTCTTCATGGTGCAATGCCGGTGTTATCCAATGATTCGACTACTGTGTGATTTTAATCAAGTAAGATGTCAATAGTCGATTTGTCATTGCAAACATATTTCGTTTTTTCCAATGTGACCATGCTATTCTTCAAGCATTGCTCTAAGATTTCCGAACAACAATAGTTGTGACACCTCTCAAGCTCATTTATGATTTCTTAGTTGTAATTAATAATGCGTAGCAAGTTATTCTTATTAATATATTGATGACTTTAGTCATTCAAAATATGTGCATACATCGCTTATAGTATCAATTCCTCCAAAACCCACTATAATAACCCAGATAAAAGTCGTGTCATGAGTTCAGCAGTCTGTACGAGTTGAAGACTATTAATCTTTTAATTTAGTAAATAATCTGGTGACTTGGAGATTTTCGCTCTGTTTATTTTTCTTTTACCTTTTGAATGATTTAATCGCCATCTTCTGCTTTTGCGACTTCGTGACCATTATTTTTTACTAATATTTCTTCATATTTTTATATTATTTAAAAGTAAGAGGGGAATCAAATCATCATTCTACGAAAAGTATGGTTTCAGATTCCAAGAAACTGCGGGAGATGCCGCGACAGTAACTTTAACGGAGTCACACGCTAATATGCATTGTCATACAATGCGAATAGTTTTCACACCCTGAAATTCCTGCATTTTATGTCTTCAGAATCGAATTCAACTCTAAGGGAAAATATAAACGATCTCAAACTTAATTGAACATCAACTTTAGTCCGGATAAAATAAGACGGTATAGAAGCAACGATTAGATATTTTTCTGGAGAAAAATTTCATGGCATTCTGAGTTTAAGTCAGGATTTGGACGGATGAAGTCAAAACAATTTTTTTCCTTTGAAACTTCTGACAAAGTACACTCTGGCATCCGAAACCATAATAAACTCTTTTTTAATGCCGCATACTAGAATAACTATTAATTATGCTGGGAACAGCAAAAAACGAAAAAGTGGCAATTATACGTACGTAGTATCAATGGAGATCCTGGTTCGGCCTCTCTATTGACATCCAAGTAGAAAAGTCACTGGAAAGAATAATTGAAAAATTAGCCAAAGGCAGTATTTATAGGGTATGCTTATTATGGAAGAAATTAGCTAGAATTGTGGAAATGGAGCCAAAGCAAACAATGGATAACTGCAGAGGCATTTAGCATGTACAATGAAGTGCAAAGTTACAGCAAACCAAATTTCAGAAGACTGCATTCTACTACCGATGATGACAGATGTTTTCAGTAAAAATGTTTATTCATTTTTTTTAAACTATACTAGGTTATCTGCTGTCTCTTGAGCATTGAGAAGAGTCCTAGTGTTGTCCCAATTAAGGAGAGCGTCGCAAGGCACTGAGGGATTGTGTTGTCCTTACGGCCACTATGAATACAACAGATGTCGCGGAGACATCTCAAAAGCTCAGAATGAACCCTCGTTTCTCGGTGAAATACTGTTTCCTCAATGCATAAAATTAATTCTAAGCGGTTTTCTATCAGACTTTAGTACATTCTCAGAGATAATTGACCTGTCATCAAAATCATTGTGACATAAATAACAAAAGAACTAAGATTTAAATAAAGTAGTACACTCGGAGGAAATAATAAAGTTGACGAATTAAGAGTGTAAACTGAGAAACATCACAGTAAACAAAAATGTCACGAATACCCAGGAATACTCATCCTACTCACGGATACAAAGAGAGAAAGTAGAGAATATTGAATCTTCCATCTGGCTTAAACACAGCATTACTTTGGATAAAAGAAGTTCGACGAGCATCTAACCTAAGGTTAAACTTGGAAGATTCTCATGATGGAACCGAATAAGTTACCGCCTAGGAAACTGCATGTGAAAAAATTGTTGTGGAATGCGGTACTTTTTGAATGCTAATGAGAAGGTGATAACTTGCAGAATCATTGAAACTTAAAGAAGGCTAGAAAATCAAATCGTAACAGTAAACTTGGGAGACGCGCAACCTTAAATATCCGAAAATAAACAAGAAATATCCACGCATACAACGTGAGCTATAGACCATTGACAGTTAAGTTTTTTTCCAGACAAAAAAATAATGTACATCATCTGGATGAAGTCCCTATGTGTTACGCAACTCAAAGAATGAGAACATTCTAACTTAATGGGGGAGGCGGTTGTTGAAGGACAAGATAGAAAATAGAGGAAGAGTTATATTAAAATATGAGAGGGATCCATCTGGACAAGAACAGAGAAAAATATGGCATAACAAAGCCATAGAACGAAAGATTAGTCAAAAAATTACAGAACGGAAAACGAGACGAAGGGTTCCCAGATCGTAGGGGAGAGCTTAATACTCAGGGGAATGGAGGTGGGAACGCAGTTGGATCTTGTCAGTCAACCAATCAGATTGTATCATAAAAATATTCATATTTACAATTTACGATGACCAATATTCAAATTATTGCGGTGTATGATTGGAATTAGCCCAAGAAATGCACATGTAATTGCGTTCTTTTTTGACTTTAGTGACAAACGCTAATCCCGTTGGATAGATGAGGCGCACCTTTTGCGGGGCATAATAAAAAATAAGGGAGCTATCGTTCATGTACTTAGGTAACAGAGAGAGAGAGAGTCTAGTATGCATTTCACCCAAATTTATCAATAGGCTTTACCAGAATCTGCAGCCAGTTCTTCTTTAACTACGCTAAAATTTCGGGGGCTTTCTTACTTCCTACCCTCGACGACCATTCTCCGTTGACCACTCGTCAATTTTATCCTACAATCCCTTCCTACTTCTTCATTGCTGGTATTTCTAGGGTTGATGTAATGCAGAAGAGACCGAGGTAAAATAATTCTCCAATGGTTCGAACGAGGATGAAGATTGTTGCCTATAATTAAATAGTAAAATATTGGTATTTCATAATTTGGACCCTGCAGGAAGAACAATTTGGTTCAAACGGAAAACCTTTATGGAAATCATCAGACTTATCTTACTTCAGTCTAACAGACACTTAAAGCTTCATTGATGTGTAAAATAATTCAAGAAACTTCGTCATACATTAACATTATTGAACGCTGTCGATATTCAATCATAACTCCCCATTTCAGGGCATCGAATTGAAGAAATATTAACCTCCTTGTCCTTAAAATTCCTGACCGAAAACCCATAAAATCTGGGTTGGAATCCTTATCATTCTGAATAATTTTATTTTGCACCTTTCAATTGTACAATCTTTGGGATTCATAGGTTTTCATGTATTGATCCAATTCCGCCATGTCGCTATGTCTACTGTTTTGTGTTTAACTGTAAAACTATTTTAATTATTTTCGTTTGGAGTTTACGGAAGATCCCTCTAATTTGCGTCTAATATTCAATTATATAATCTATTTTATTCATAAACCCATTATTTTTCATTTGATTTTACTTTATTCGTTCAACCATCATTCTTTCGCTGTTTCATGTACTTCCTTGTATCTCAATGAAATGTCCATTACCTTCCCAAAACCAGGTTCCGAAGGTTTCATTTCTTAAAGTGATGATTCCCTATTTACCAGGGTCCATTTATTCCAAACTTTGTCTCTGCCGTGCATTTTTCTTCATTAAGCTTTCTCTGTTTGCTAATCTGAAAGTTGTAGGTTCAGACGTCCTCGGTCAAGTGTTAACTCGGGACCTTAGGAAACCGATTGACAATCAAACGGCCATTAGGAAGGTTAAGCGCTGACTACTAAAACATTTAGCAAGGCAAATTTGAAAATATTTAGAGAAATAGAATAAGTAAAATAAGATACTTATCCGGGAGAATATAGTTTACACAGGTGTACTATGATGCCAACTCTCGTAGAGAAGCAAACTTTTTGACTCGTATCTTATTATGGGAGAATGCCAGTCTAAAAATGTACGTATAGTCAAAACAGATGTGGTCGATTGTTATAATTTTAAAGTAATAAAATCAGAGGAAAGATTGGCAGTAAGTAATTTTAAAGGTTATCGTTATAAAACCACAATTTGAAATAATAATTTAAGTCATTAAACCGTCTACCCTGTAGTGGCCCTAGTTGGAACGTAGGAATATCTCTTGTTGTTCCATTTGAAACACAATGTATCCCCAATCTAGCGGGTGAGAACTGTCTAGCTACAGGGTACAGTACAGTTGGGTCAATTATCAAAAGGGTCGATGATGAACTCATAAAATCACAATTAAGGACTGGTAGTCATGTACCATAAAGCACTCGTTTAGGGATACCACAGAGTCAAAAACAAGTCTGCCAAATCATGCAACCGGGAACAAACGATCCGAAAACTGGGCACTAGTTAGAATGTAAATTTCATCACGTTAGTTTTCTATTTAAGGGAAAGAAAAAGAGCCTAGATAACGTTTTAAAGTGCAAAAATATTGAAAGATCACGTGAATAGTATGAAAGTAAAGGAGAAGAAATTTGATTACTAGCGTTATTACTGTCGGAAAAAATGGAAGCGACTGTATTTGAGCAAAGAATTACCAGTCCTTATTAAGGAGCGAGAATCTCCCAGGGTGTTATTTTCCACTCCAACCCCGTTATGCACATTTAATCTTTTGGTAGATCCTTAAAATTAGAAGAGTTCTAATTTAGAAAAGTATTAAGACAGCAATTAGTTTATTTTTTTTTCTTGACGCAGACGATTCGCTTGGTTATTGTTTATACCCAAAAATAGACAGGTAATATACGAGTTATTTTATTTAACGAAGTAAAGGTTCATGCATATAAAGGTAAAAAACTTTTTTAATATTCCTTTAAAACGTAGTTCAAAAATACAAATGGCTAATGATTCGTTAGGTTCTGTTGGCGATTGTCTCTAGATATAATAAAAATGATGAATTTATGCAAACATTATGTTTTTCTAGTAAAACGCTCGTTCCCGATTTCTACTGTTTACATCGCTCTCCCTTGTTACTTTATAAAAAATGCGTCAAAAAATGGAAGAATTAATGGGAGTAAATCATTTCCGTAAATAATTCGTTTCATTAGAAGTGGCTAGAAGGAGAAGAGGTCATTATTATCATGAACGCTGATTTAATGTATTATATAACCTCGTCATTTGCTGATCGCACATATCACCATGTTAGCGTCCAGATAGTTTCGGACCTTTTATATTTCTCTTGGAGATCTTAACCAACAGCTCGCGTGATATGAAAAAAATGAAGAGGCAGTAGGAAGTGTATTAGTAAAAAAATACTATTAAAATATCTTATTAGTGAAAGAATAGTAATTGGTGAGTAAGCTGGAATATTTCTTTTTACGAAGGTCAATATTTGTTAATATTTAAGGATAAGTAAATCTCATTTTTCAAGTAAAAAATAATCATTTAGTAACGCATTTGCATTGTATTACTTGGTAGGATTTGAATGTACCCAAAATAATCACCGCTGAATTTCTTAGCACCGCCTAATATGGCATAAGCTGACACTTCAAATTACAATAGCTTTTCTTTAATTCTGAATATATTCTATCTTCCTTCATTTTTTCGAATAGACCTATGATTTTTCTACCCCTTCTGCGCTTTCTTAAAGTTCTCCCATTAATCACAGTCTTCAGCATTCCATCGCCAATAAAAATTCTCTGCATCCATTTATTCATGCTTTTTTTTGGATTTCCCCCATCAGCCAATTCTCCTCCTCCGCAATTCATATTTCTTCACCGTTTGTTTTCTGTTAATTAAATATCACCTTTTTCATCCTTCTAGACACAAATCCAAAAAGTTTCCAATCTATAAGCATGTCTATCATCTTGCGAACGACCAATTTTCCAAGCCTTGTAAAACCAACTTCATTACCAAAGTTGTTACTAGTTATTTCTTACACTTCTTATTTAACGGGTGAGACATTAATACCTAAAATATTATTGAATCAACATTACAAATTGTTTAATTAACAAAATGGTTTTATATAAAAATCACATAGAAATAATCACCCATTCCCTTTCATGGAAAGGGCCATACTATGTCTAATTTCTAGGGAATGAAACATTTCATTGACAATATTTAGACCCCCTGGCCTACAATCATGGCAAGAGAAGTATTAGTTTCTCAGAATCCTAAAAAATAATAATAATTTTTCGAACTAGAAGTATAGCCTTTAAGGTTTTAATTAGTTATTCTTACGCCCATCAGTGTACGAAAGGCGAGTCGGCCCCTGGAATTCCAGATTATCTGCACAACAAGCAGCCTCTTTGAATAATTAGTCGTGGGCAATTAGCAGCAACACTAAGAAAAAGTTAGCCTCAAAATTTAGGTAAGATATAGATATAAAGATCAAAACTAATAGCCTCTATAAAAATATCTGCAATCAAAAAATGGGCGCAACTAAAAATTTAGCTGCAAATTGGGGTAGGGCGCAATAGCGAGTATCGTTTTTGATACACTATACTCTACAGAAGTAGATAGATGGCAATAGGAATCCACAGAATCATTGTCTTGAAAAGCATATTTTACTTCTAATTGACTGAAAATAAGTGATATAATTCTATCCAAATAAATATATCCCTGATGATTGATATGTTTGTACAAGGCTAATTAATCCCTGAGGATACGTCCAGTATTCGGTTCATAGAACAGGAATTAATCACAAATTTAATTAGGTAGCAATAATTGAGTAACAATTGCATTAAACGGCAAAGATTTGTGCGTGGAATAGCAGATCAATTATCAGTTAAAACAAATGTAAAAACCTATAAGATATACTTCAAAAGTTTGAACACTAAGATGAACCCTAGAAGGCGACTGTTTAAGTGTGAAAATACAATTTTATGCGCAGTATTTATATACTATTGGAAATGCAACCGTAATTACAACAAGTTGTAAAAGAGAAAATTGCGGATTTTTCAGCCTTGACGTTAGCACGCATGTTGAATTAGAATTGCAATGAGTGTATGCCTAGAAGAATCAATTTACTTTATTTATTTAGCATTAATCCCAAAACAGCACTTTTTGACCTTTACACTGTACTATCACGGATACTAATAACCTAGAGTACCAATAAGAAACAAAGGACACATAAAACGGAGGAGCAGGAATGTGGAATTTGAATATTGAAGTTAATTGCTGTTGTATCTCAAGCACATTGTTAGTGTGCCTAAAAGAAGGAAGGCGCGTTATAGTTCAGCTGATACTTAACTCGTAAGATAAGATTTGTATACGCATTAGGGTGGGTGAGCTGAGTTCTACGTCAGCATTCGGATGGATTACTATTACGTTATAGAAGGTCATGCATTAAAATAGTAGCGTGAGACGGAATAATAATTTAAGAAAATCATTTTTAGAAATCATAAAGAGATATTGAAATTTATGTTAAGAAACATTTGAGGCCCGAGTTCTGATAGCGAAAGCGATAAAAAATTTTTATTTTCAAAGATGAAGGGCTAAATTTTAACCAAAAGTGTACAAAAAGCAGTGGTAAATTACTAATAAAAGATGAAATTCAGGGAAAGTTAACGAAGATTAGATTTCCACAAGACCCCTTACCAATCTGTTAAAGATGGAGCTGTAAAATTAAGACAGATGGAAGGCAACGCGACTGAAAGCAGAAGAAAATTAAATAGAGAAGAATTGAAGAATCAATTGGATGTTATCAATCATGAAAGAAGCATTGGATGCTATATAGCAAAAGAGATAGCATATCAATATAGGGAGCCGAAAAGGTAATGAAAGGTATAATATGATGAAAAACATATTTAGCCCTTAGAGACGTTGATACAGTCAAAAATAGACCAAAACGTAGAAGCATAAAAATGTTAAGGAAAACGTCGAATCAGCTTGGATCATTCAAATCAGCATGCCACTTCAAAGGAAGTCCCAAATTGGAAAATTCTCTTACTGAGGTAAAAGGCAAGATTCCCATGGAAGTAAAGGAAAAGTGAATATATGAAAATAATACAGAAACAATCTAAAGTTGGTAGAAACTGGAAAAACAAACCTATGGTTGAAGTGAACGTGATTTTAGATGATATAGGAGCTCCAATATTAAGATCAGATATCAATACCGTATGTATAACTTGAGTTAAAAAGTGTTTCGAGGATTTCGAATACATACTCCGAGTAACTGAAGCTCGTTCGAAAGAAGTCAATCAGATAATACCACTAGATATATGGTGTTGATGTCATTTTATCAAAATTTATGGACTACTGAACAAAATTTAATCTCTATTATAGTAACTATACTTAGGAAATAAGTCGGAAAATAAGGAAATTTTGAAAATTACAAGTTTAAATGCGTCTGCAAGGGAAGGAAAGAAGTCATTGGAGGATAGTGCGGTAGAATTTTAAGAGGAAAACCAGTTTGGCTTATACAAAAACTGGTACTCTAAATTAGACTTAATTGGACTGAGAGCTCTAAAAGTCAATATAATAAGTATAGACTGTGCTGATTGAGATCGTTATTTTTGAGATATCTTTCCATGTAACCTAGCAGAAAGATACTAAATTCTCTCAAGAAATGGGAGGGATCAGCAATAGCAGAGGGTATATATGTTGGTTTTTACTTATAATGCCTTAGTATTTGGTATTTGCACCCCCTATGAAATTTTGTAGAAAAGAATGAAGATCATTCGCAAAACTTTTACGACATGAATTATTTATTGAAATTATAGAAGAAATTAAATCAACTAAAGGAAATACAGAAAAACTGCTTAAACTTTAGCGAAGAGAGCTTACGCAACTTACATTGGTTAAGGAAGATAGGAATTCAACGTCTCTGGAAAGTTGAGTGGCAAAGACTGGGACGAGGAAGAATTTTGTAACCTAAGAAAGAGGATAATCAGCAATCGATAAAGTAATAAAGGTGTAAATAGCTTAATGGCACAGGCAAAAGAAGCCATTGAGTAAGTTTTCTATTGGACTGAACCAAAAGCTTCGATTCAAGTAAATGATTGTATTAAGAAATATGTATGAAATATGTTTTAACTGAAGAATTATGAAGAAAGCGGGCCTAGCAAACCGTCGATAAATAAATCCCATGATGAGGACAAAAAAGAAGATAAATAACGAGGTAAAATTATTTTTAAACGGTAATAGCGTTCTGCGCTCCAGATAAAAAAATAAATGAAAGTATTCTTGTGAAATCTCTAGGAAGTAACCAATGATTTAAGTAAAGCCAAAATTAGGGAATGATTCTAACAAGCTAATAAGCAATTTAAAGTGCTAATATATGAGTAGAAAAGAAATATTACATTAATTTTTCGATTAAAATTGACATAAACGTTAACAATTTTCGTCAAATACTGGCATACTGTTTGTATCATCTCTAGCGATTGGCAAGGATCCATGACTTTTTTGAATAAGGGATGAACTGAACGAATGAACTGAACTTTGAATAAGGGTTCACCTGAAAATAAGGTCATTGTAGAAGATACAAACTTCGACCCATATTTAATTAATATATAGCAATAGAACTATTTAATTATTTCTATTAAAATAATAAAATTTTCATGCATGAAATTCTTGTTGGAGGTCAATTGCATTAATCAGGAGACACAATGAAGATTGTGGTGGTTTTGATCAATTTAAGAAAAAAATATAATTAATTTACCTTATATTTAATTTATATGGCCTGAAATACTTAATTGAATGTCAAATTGTCAAGAGTGGCCAAATTAAGTTCTACATAACATAATTATATAAATATTTTATTAGATTAAAAAATCCTAATAGTAAGCGAGGTATTGGTCTTAAACAAACTCCTAGAGTGGAAATAATAACGCATATAAATCACTTAGCTGAGAGTAAGCTTTCTCCATTTTAACCAATATGCTTCTATATTGAGCCACGTTGGTTCAGAAAGATATAAATATCTCGTTATGAAATGGTTTCATTTATTTCATTCATTCATATTTTCAAGCCAGAAAAATATCTTTGGCTGTGTTCTCAATTTCTTTTCAACTCACACTGGTGTATGGTGATTCACGCAAAAAGTATACATCCTTCGGGGATCAGAGAAAACACGGTAATGCTTCGTCTTTGGGTGACCGATAAAAATACGAGATTGCAAACATTCATTCATTTTCCTAAATAGGATGAAGACAAGCTGCAAGCAACTTTTATTTCCTTGACTTGAGGGGCCAAGGCTTCCCAATTAATCCTCCCCAAACGCCCTCCAGCTCAGACGTCACCGAAATGCAACCGAGGAGCCGTTACTTAATTTCCCATCTCTTCGCTTCACTCCCATTCTCCTCCCTACATCCTCGCACCCGTCCTCGCCACACCTACCACCCACAACGCAGCGAGCTCTCGGCCCCACGGCTCGGGGGAAAGGCGACCGTTTTGAGATTTTTACACATGAGAAGATATAATTTAATTCCAAGTTGTCGCACGAAAACTTTGCTTATGAAGATTGAGTTTGTCCTTTGCGCCCGGTTTTCAGGGACGACGGTCTGAAGCACGAGGGTGGTGGCTGAGAGGGGCTGCGGGTGGGAAGGGTTGTTGAGGATTTGCGGGGGTGGAGGGAGTGTTTTCGGGGTTTGGGAGACCGTCGGATGCTGGAGTGGGAGAGGTTGGCAGTACGAAGTTGGGCCGGATGCCGCCAGACGGCGCCGCCTCGGTTCGATTTTCGAAAACCCGCCGCCCAGGTGGCAGCAGCTCCGCGTCGCCTCCGCTCCCGATCCCCGGGCCCAGCAGAGCGGCGAGGGTAGGCAGCCACGGCAGCTGAGATCGGTCCTCGCACGCCGCTGAGCCGAGTTCGACCACCGGGCTGGGGTGAACGCGTCTCTTTCGCGGGAGGAGTATCGGCATAAGTCCCTTCGTGTGTGTGCCATGGACCCCCCTCCCATAGGGTCGACCCCCTTGCGTTCCCAATAGCGGTCGCGCGTTCCTCATCGATCCACGACAAAACGGGAGTCCGACCGTCCGACTGAGAGGCAGAGTTTTTTTTCAAGTTGTTCGGAAAAGCGGTGTGGCATAAAGGAACCTTCGGACTCCGAGTGGATTAGAGTGGGAGGAGAGGTGGACCGCGGGCGGACCGAAGTCCCTACGCGAAACGCTGGTTGGTGTGACGCATCGTACTCTCGTCTTGTCTAAGCGCAGTGACACCTCGTGTGAGCGTGTTTACGCAGCAGTGCGTCAGAGTGTGTGAATTTCCCAAAACACAAAGCCACAATCTCTCAGGGAAAGATATTCATCGAATATCCCCTTTCATCCATTCATTAACATAGCCATTTGTGTTTTCCCCCGTTCTCCCGGCGACCTCGTGTACTTGAGGACAAACCCGAATCATCAAAATAGCGGCATTACCTTTCTCGCTTTTTTTTCTTTCATTAACTGGTGAACCCGGATACCCTGTTGAAAGAGGAGTGTGCGAATGGGGGTGTGAAACTTGATGTGTGACGGAAGCTAGTGAGTTGTGTGGGTCCGGACCATTCCGCTGGACCGAAAATTTTCCCCGGCAGCAACCTCGGGTCTTCGCGGGGAACACCTCTCTCTGCTCGGAGGTGCTTACTCATTTGTCAACTCATTTTCAACTCCTCCCTCTATAATTCTCCACCTCCTTCCCGCGTAATATTTACTGTTTCGGGTTTGGCTATTATTACCACTCTTCTGGGAGGAACTCCCGTTTCTCCGGTCCGTCACCTTTCGGCAGACAAGTACTTGCAAGCGGCTGGACTCCCAGCCTGAGAAAAAACCCGCGTCGCTATCTAACGTGCGTCGTTTCCTTTACACACATGTATAAGTATATATGTATTTACTCTTAGGATGGAAGTGTCCTCCGTGAAGGTTTCACGAATGTTCTTCTACGTCCCTTCGTGTGATGGTGCTCTCCGCGAAGGCCCAAAATCCACCCATGGCAATTCCCTTTTTCATTCACTCTTCCCACGTATTTAAGTGCAAGAGTTAGCTCCGACACACTTGGTCCCTTCTCTTCCGAGGAGTTACGTTCGTTTTCCTCCATTCTTCCCCTACTACGCCTGCAGTTGTGAAACCCTGAGGGTCAACGGCCCGGACTGGAGAGTGGTAAAAACTCTGAAGACCAATAAAACCGAATTCACGACGCCGTTCTTCCGCGGTATTATCCTCCGCATTTCGCCTTTTCGAGGACTAACCCTCACCACCGCTAGCCCCACTCCTCAAAGATTTAACCAATCCCCCGTAGTGTTTTTCTTCTGGCCAAAAAAAAAGCTGTTGGTGTTCTTTTCAACGTTATTCCAACCGGATACGGTGCGCGAAATATAAGTGACGACGTAAATATTCACCTTCTTTCGGTGATATGGCCCCTCGAGTTCCCGCCGCCGAGTGACTCAACTCCCTAAAGTACTCTACCGTCCCCCTTCCACATCCCCCTTCCATTCCCTCTCCCTAGGGATTAATTATTTCGGACTGAATTTGAATTCGGCGGAGCGGCGACTGTATATCAAACGACACGCCATCTTGCGAGTACTGAGATCCTGAGAAGGAGTTAATTAAAGGATGAAAATCTGCCCCGTTTAGCAGCGTAAAGATATATTAGGAGGAGGAGGACGCTTGGTGGTGTGGGAAAATTGTTGAGTGCCTTTGCCTTTACTGCATACATATTCTGTAAAGTCTTAAAGAACGAGGCAGTGAGGGTGGAGGAGTGGCGGCGCTTGTCAGCCGCGGTTAACAGCGGAGGAATCTGGAGAGCAGGTTCGCCCTAAATTCACCACCGCACCCACTCAAATTTGTGTCCTTTTACGTACCTAAACTCCCAACAACATCCCCATTCCTTAACTTCCAATTACCAACCTTCCCCCTCATTACCCTCCCAAATCTTTTTAACTCCCCTGTTTATATAATTTGAACTATCTTCCACTACCCTATTCCCGCACCTTCATCTCCTTCGCCTATTGTACTCCAAAGCTCTCCGTACGGAACCTCATAAACATCCAACATTCTTTTGGCTCTTGACATTCTAATTCCAAGAAAGTTTTCCCTGGAATACCAACGATATAAACGACTTCTTTTGAAAGTGCTGTCTTCATTTTTTTTCTGACCACCCTTATCTCACACGATACGCATATCCGTTCACAATTTTCTTCCAAGGAATACATTTTGCGTCGGATTGCGGCAAGCTCACGAGTTCGACGTTAAGTTCTTCGTGTTAAGGTGATAATATCACGCGCTTATCCTGCTCCCACAATAAAAGCGAACGCTATTTTTCCTTTTACTTCTCCCCACTCCAGCCACCCCGTCGAACTTTACCGATCGCGTTTATGAGATCCGTCATGGCAGCGTTTCGATTCGAGCAAGCTGAAATAGAACCACCTTTCCATTTTGAGAAATGCGTTCCCCGAACCCCAGACCGGAGCTGAAATCGTCCCCTCAACTCCACCCGGCCCAACATTTCACCCTCGGAATAGTCCATGGGAAGTGGAGAAATTTATTAAAATCACGCCTGGATTTTTCCGTTCGCTAAGAACATCCCTCTTCCCCCCGAGGAACAATGGACTCCTCAGTTATGGCCTCGGTCATACTTCCTTCCGCTCCACCTCTCCCCGACCTTTACGCGACGCTCCAAGATTTATAGCGGATGAAAATTTACTTCCCTCCGTATATATTTTTTTGTCGAACGCTTTCATTCTCACACACAAACACGAGTGCATGTTTACCATGTTATTCATAGCCGCGACACTCTAACATTACCACCAGAAAACACAAGCCCCCTTCTGCCGAGCATCATCCATCCACCACCTCCAAATACTTTATCTCGAACCCCTCCCCGACCCTAAAAACCCTTAAGACTCCCACCAACCTCCTTCCTTACATCTCGTCCCCTTCTCCCAGGATTTTACGACGCGGAGCCCCTGTCTTTCATTCTCCCTCACCTCTCCTTTCCTAGCCCCCCCCACCCTCCTCCTCCCGCAAGACTGCGACCGTATCTTACCATCCTCACGGGGAAGTGAATTCATGGCCACACCCCTGACAAGGCCCCGGCGTCCGCAGCCGCCGCCGACGGCGGGTGTGATGGCTTAGGGGCGAAGGAGTGAGGGAGACGGAGAGAGAGATAGGGAGTGAGAGTACTTGAAATGGCCCCCCCTGGTGACGACGTCCCTCTCGCATCCGCGGGAAGACCGACCCCGGCCCCCCGCGTCGCCGCTGCCGCCCCAGGTCGACCAAACCCCCGCCGACGTCTCGTCCCGTGCCTCCGTCGACCCCCGTCTGGTCGCGGTCGCCTATGACAGATAGGGCACACACAGCCATCCCCTCTTGAGAGAGAGAGAGAGAGAAAGGGAAACGAGGAGTTGAAGGGGGTGAAAGAAGACAGTGGGGGAGTTGTCGTAAAAGAGGGCGGGGAGAGAGCGACGGAGAGTGTGAGAGAAAGGGGTCATTCGCAAGAACAAAAGGATACATAATAAACATATAAAGAATGCCGGAATTGGACTGGCTACGAATGAACAGTATCCGCCTGCTACCCACGTTAAACTGGAGAAAAATAAAGATATAAAGTAATAAAAGTAGGGAGCGTGCACTGCGTGCTCTCCGCCGGCGTCCTTAACTGCGTGAAAAGGGCGAGTTTGGGGAGTGGGCGAGGCCCAAATGTTGAGGTGACACGCGATAGAGGAAATAACAATAAGAGCGCTTCCGTCGCTTCTTTTGTTTCTCACTGCCGGAGATCCTTGAGATCGGGTCGTCTTTAATACTACTTCCTCACACGAAATCATTGTTTCCCACGAAATCCTTTTTCTCGTTAGACTAGTGGGCGTGAGTGTATTTTGATGTGTGCGTGTGGAAGAGATACGAAAGTACACGTAAAAACCGCTTAGCATCGATTAACCTTGTTCTCGTACTTTTTCGATATTCTATGGAATCGCATATTGGAAAAGTAACAAATAAACGGAAGATATTAATGTTTAGATGAAAAGGAGATACCAGTCACACGTATTGTCTGTGAAAATTGAGATAGGTTACTTAAAAACCCCGCGCGCTGCATAATCGATCGGGTAAACAAAATTACATTTATAACATACAGATGTATGTATCGACTAAATTAAAGTTGTTTATGTGGGTGTTATTTCTTGTTGACGTTTAAATTTGATTAGGGTTGATTGTAAAGAGGCTGATCAAGTGCCACAATATTACTATTGGATTGTAGCATTAAGTACATTACCAAGAATTTTCATCTTCGATAGGTTACGACCAGTAAAACGCGCCTGTCACAACGAAAGCATAAATTCTTGGAGATGAAGTGGAAATGGTTGCTTTATGTGCCTGTTGGATGTGTGCTCGACGGGGAATAGTGGTGACTCGGGTGAGGCAACACATTTGACAGACAACGCAAGCGTTCAACGAAATTTTAAAACTCCCTATTTTCTACGCCGCATGGTATATAAACTATTCTCCGATGACGAACGTGTTAGGGAGATGAGGAAAAGCCGAAATATTTCGCTCGCTCTCTCTTTCCGGCGATACGGATTCGTCGCCATGAATAAGAGGGCGTCAGCTCAAAGCCTCCCGCTTTCCCTCTTCCTTCTCCTGTGGTGCTCCGTAATGCTCGGGGGGCATACTGCGGGGGCCTCTTCGTCCCCAGAATCCGCACCCCCTGCCTCTTCGCCGCAGCAGGCCCCTCCGGTGGTCCCCGCGGCCCCGCCGCCTCCCCCCTCCCCCGCCCGGCCTGGGGGCAGGGCTTCCGCCGCCTCCATCAGGCCGGACGCCACGGGCTCACTAAGCCCAAGGACCGTCACGACGAGGTACGGAGAACTGAGGGGTGTGGTTTGGGCCCCGGACGGGAGGCACTCGGGGGCGGTGGAGGCCTTCCTCGGTGTCCCATACGCCTCCCCGCCCACTGGGAGCCTTAGGTTCATGCCCCCCGTCAGCGGGGCCGTGTGGAGGGGCGTGAGATTGGCGGATAGGCCAGGGCCAGCGTGCCCGCAGAGGTTCCCCGACGATGTGGCCGCAGTTTCACGGGCGATGGAGGCCGCCCCCAACCCTCCATCCGCAGCTGACGAGGAGATTATACGGAAGATGCCCAAGGGACGGGTGGAGGGTCTCAAGAGACTTCTACCGCACCTACGGAGACAGAGTGAGGACTGCCTCTTCCTCAACATCTACACTCCAGGTAAGCGACAATTGGTTATCCATTGAGAACTGAAGAGTATAGATATCTCTTCTTTAAATATTTACTCAACTAGTTCCCCACACCTAAGGAACTACAAAATCCTCAATATTTCTTTGTACCCAACAAAGAACCTCAAATGGAATCGGCTGTATCAAGTCTTTATACAATGCATTCGAGTTTTCTTTTCAGGTAACATGGTAATACATGAACTAAATTCATGATTGCAAATCATGAATGTATAAAGTTATGATGAAACTTAATATTCTGCATGAGGGATTGGGGTTCCTAGAATATCTAATATGATAAATGAATCAATGCAACGTTTATATTTTGACTTTTGATTGATAAAACTGGTAACTACTTTTGCTAACAAGGAAAAGGTTGCTTGAACCGTTTAGTGTCATCTTCATGCAACGACAAGTTCCCATATTATGGAAATTGCTCAATCGGTTTTCACTGCTCTAGATATTTCAATTATTAGATTTTTTCACTTAAATATGAAGTTTCTGTTTTTATAGCATAGGCTGATTTTTTTAATATTGAACACCTAATAAAAATGATGATCCGAATTCGGTCTTTAACCCTATGCCCAAGTTTCAAATTGACACCAACTAGAGTGAAAATGCTGCTTCGTTCGGGTCGGTGGGAAAAATTTCAAAATGATTTTATATTGGATGAAAACCTGTCGTCCAGTTACTTTGACATAGCTAAGAACGTTTACTCATTTAAAGTTATCCCTCCTTCAAATTAGATTTTTTTGTGTGGAAATAGCTCAAAATCCAAAGAAAAATACCTTTCATGTTCAGGTGAATATTAAAACGTTTTGCTTTCCAAAGAGAATAGATGCATGTATTTGCTTAATTTCTAAAACCTTATTTTTTAGCTCTTAATTATATTCTCTTCAGAGAATGGCTCAATAGAATCAGTGCTGCCGGAAAAAAAATATTGGTATAAAAACCTAAGTTCTCTCTTATTTGTTGCCTACAATAAAATAGTTCTTAATAATCACCATTCATAAAATATTAGAAAACTTTCATTACTCCCTGACTGATACCTAAACTTTGTAATGTCTAAGGTCGAGGAACTTTGCAAGCAAGTTTTAGTGCCTATCAATATGCTTCCTATTTTCCTATCTTGGCATTTGTGTTATCACAGTTAAATACCGATAAAAGCTTCGCTGTCGCCGGAAATCGAACCTGAATACTCAGTCAATGAGTTCAATTGATCGGATATCGGAACGTTAAGTCCCGAGTTCCGCCCAGAGAAAGGTTTCTCTCCCTGACTCTTGGCGTTATCGCTAGCTTCAAATTAAAGTCTGAAGAAGGTACGCGGCCAAGTACGGATGAATTATGTATCCTAAATTATGACTTAAAAAACAAAAGAATGCTTTCTTTACCTACTACAGCTTTTTTAATAATTATTTGTAAAGCGAGTGATTCATATATCATTAATATAGCTACATTAATTGTAATGAAAGTGAATTTGTTCATTGTAACTGTTCGTCGCAAATGCTTCCATCACTAGTAACTGATAAAACCCGTGCTTTCATTGCGAATTTTTCTTATGCCAACAATATATTACTAACCCATTACTAAAACGTATTAATATTTCTTGCGTTTTAAGGCTTTTTAAACGTGATTCATATGTTATAACATGGGGTAATTCAACAATTACTGAATGAATGTCAAAATCATTAAGGAAGGTTTTCATTATGAATTCCAAACAGTCATTTAGATATCTGTTTTCATCAATCTCCTCAAAAGAAATTATCGACTCGATCAAGTTTCCGGGTAGCAATTGGAAAATAAAACAGCGGAGAGTACAATTGCCATCTGGAATCAACGAAATGCAAACGGTGTTGATAAATGAAATGGTATTTTGTACAGATCCGAAAGGTTTCATTTTACATTTGCTGAGGACGTTCAATAGTAATTCATTCTTCAATGTTATTAAAGGAGACATTAAAATAAATAATCTCTCATATGTCTACCCAAACGATTATTGATCTGTAGATATTAGCTTATTTCTCACAAGCAGGAACCCTCTCTTAATCATTGGGTCTAATTTGTATTGTAATCGCTGGGATTTATTTTGTCGTAAATCTCATCCATAGTGAAAACTAATTTCTTTTGAATTTTTGTTTTTCGATACTTATTTCTTCAAGGATTGATTTGATTTGTTTTCTTTTGACTACTATTCCTCTCTCCTCGATGAGTTCACACTTATTTCTTTGGTCTTGATTTGTTTGGTGACAAATGCAAGAATATTAATTCACTTCTTATCGTCCACTTTCCCCGCATCTCATTTCAGGTTGCTACTTTATGAATTTTTTATTCCAATAATCCCTGTGAACTGAGGACATGGAGTAGAATCTTGATCTAATCGGTTAGAATCAATATCTTACTATTCCGGTTCCAAAAATACATAATTTTTGCGTCCCAATTAATAGTTTGAGTCTTTTGAATAATACAAAGAGACTTACATTACAAGATGCATGTAAAAAAATGATAAAGTTTATTAAGTGGCGTAAATGCGGGAAGAATAACCTGACAAATTCCAAGAGAATTTTTATTTTCCACAAACTTGGTTTCGTTGCATGTCAATACCATCAGGTAACAATGTTGCCTTACAACTAAACCATGATCCTGCCAAATGAAAAATCTAGTTGAATCTTCCAAGTTAGTGTTTCATAATTGACGCCTTGAGTGAAATACTTCCACCAAGTAACACCTTAGACGGTGTCTAAGTTATACACCTATCTAGTGAAGTTATTTGATTACGTAAAAAACTAATAACTCATTCCCACGTCCCGCTTTACTGTTGAAATACGAGAACATTCCAAATCGACATAACCAATCCACAGAAAAATATTTTCCTCATTAATATGTCTCCTTTATAAAACAATTGGGGCCACTTTTCCGTCTTTGAGCATGAGAAAACTCTCCAAATACAAATTTTCGGCCGAATACTCTCCCCCATTCTAGCAATCGATAAAATCTTGTGATAATATAATGTTCAAGCTCTTAGGTAAACTACAATAACTACTAATATGAAATAGTTTACCATTTAAGGCAGGTTTTCCGTTGTAATAATTATTAAGCTCCCTAAATTTCTTATCCTAACCCAAGACAACCTGTACTCTCACAAAAATGAAGCTCTCTTCAATGCCGCATACCTTCGACCTCCATTCCGTCCAACATGTCCGTACTTTTTCCCTCCGTACCTCGCCTACTTAAGATTCTCCCCTCTATAATAGTCTTCAAAATTTAATCGCTAATAAAAATGTCCTACATTTATCTTTTCTTTCTCCTTTGGTATTCCCCCAAAAATCCCCTATCCTCCATCCTAATGCCTAGTTCTTCCTTTTTATAATTATTTCACCTTTATCAGCCTTCTCCAAACCCAAATTTCAAAACACTAATCGTTGCCCATCATTTTGTTTCAACCATGTGTACACGCAGTACAAAATCACCCTACATTTTAATGCTTCCAATGATATTTTTTTAACATACTGTCCCCGTCAGCAACTGTCTCATCTTTGATAGTTTCTTTGTCTATCCGAATTATTCATCTGATGTCCCTACTATTTTGACCATCTTCGTCAAAAATACTCCCGAATCCTACCCTTGGAGTAGTGGTAGTAGTTTGAGGGGAGGCGACCGACAGCTAAGGTCATTTGCCCCATTAGGAATGTATGGGAGAGGAGGAAGGGTGGAGAGAAACCCGGCGTCGGCATTAGCCTTCTCTTGTAAGGTGCCAAGGGGTCCGCAGTTTAAAGGCCAATCCGACGGACGTCGTACTCAATCAAAGTGCTCTCCACAAGCACTTCAAGTAGGATCGGGATACCACCGAAAAAAATCTGCCCCCTCGGGATACGAATCGTGGACCATCGTTGTGGGAAGCCAGTAGGTTATCCGTCGAACCATCCCGATCCCCTTCTACCCTTTGATTTTATCTTATAAACTATAATAAAACAAAATTATTTTAATATCTCATTTCTAAATTCCAATGGTTTGGCGATAAACATTGATTTTTCACATTCGATAGAGAAAGAATAATTTAACAAAATACAGAGTAGCAAAGAATACAGCTAAAACAGTCCCATCATAGTGCTTTTGGTATGTTTTTAGGACTTGGAAAATTAAATTGAAAGACTTCAAATATATTAAAAGATAAGGGTGAATTATTTTATTCTCAAATTTTAACTTAGAGTAGATTAAAAGAACAGGTGTTCACACATATGAAAATTATTCCTCATAAATTTACTACTTAGAGATTTCTTCTCAAGCGTGTTTGAATCGTTGGTCATTTTGCTGTTAGTGAATTTGAAATACGCCTGACTGTAAGTGAATATAATAATAAGAATGAATTAGAATCACTTAGGATATTAATGAAAAATCCTCTCCTAAACCCAATGATGGAAAAGTATTCCCCTTGATAGAATTTGCAAACAATTTCCATTCAGTTGAACAAATAACACTTAATTATATACTTAACAAAAATCTGTGGCCAAAGTTAGAATATGACGCAGAGATATTAGTAGCGGAAACTTATTTATAATCTGCAATATGAGGAATTTTGTAAGAATGGGTATGCATTTCATCGGTTGGATTC
Organism: Hetaerina americana; assembly: GCF_022747635.1. NCBI lineage: Eukaryota > Metazoa > Arthropoda > Insecta > Odonata > Calopterygidae > Hetaerina > Hetaerina americana. The sequence continues at coordinate 9,107,193 of NW_027286730.1, forward strand.
CCAATATGCGTCATTGGCATTTGTTACAGAAACAATATAATTCTTTTCACTTCCAGAAAATAAAGAAACGAGCTAGTTCCTTGGTTTAGTTAAAAGTATATTTGCAATCATAATAAGAGAAAAATACTTGAATGCAATTTTGTTTGGTAAAACAACAAGCTTTGTTTATTGATGCGAACTAATATTCTACGAACTAATATTCTACGAACTATGGATGTAAACTAATTCTCTAAACGTTTTTAAATTACGACTTTACTTCTCAAGATTTACAAACTTGGTTCCATCTGAAAAACATGATTAAGTGTTTGTGAAGCCAAACGGTATCAAATCAGCTAAAATACATGTACGCACATTGCAAAATTATATTCATTTCTTCATCTGCAAACAACATAGAACAGATAAATATAGATAATTTTGAACGGCGATGAAATGTTGAAGACTTCGATACCGGGGGCAAACGAGGAAGAGGAGGAAAATGATAGGAACTTCGAACAAAATGAAGGGAGGTAGATAGTATGCATAATTGCATAAGAACATATTGTACTCCCAAGTTATCCGGCTGTGCCTATTAGGTGAGCCTTGATAATGTGGGGGTGTATAGTTAGTTTCCATCAAAATCTAGCTTTAACGGTACACTGCCAAATGAACAAAAATACAGAAATAGACCTAAATAATATCCCATTCAGATTTAGTAAAATTTGAACATTAGAATATAGAACTTTTAAATCATTAGCATTTTACAGTTGACAAGCTGATTGCATGTACCAGTTGAACGTGTTTGGAGTTCATTGTAAAGGGAAAGACTTTATATAAATGCATTAATAATTCCAGGAAATGTACGGGACACAAGAATATCTAGTTTCTGAAAAACGCGTGCATTATATTTAGGTACACATGGTCAGCGACCGTCGATAAGCATTTCCAGAGATATATAAATGCATAAAAATAATAAGCATACTTTTTCATAAGTCCTATTGAGATAACGGAGTGCTGAATGGTTCAATGATAAGGCCTATAGTATTTCAAAAGTCGAGTTATAATTTTAATAGGTCATTTTAGTATGTTGAGAAAAACGAGCACTAAAGTATATTGTGTACATGGAGGCCGCGTTTTATTGAGCTTCACCGGTTGATGAGGTATTTTTGTTAAGTTTAAATTAGATGAAATGAACCATAAATGTAAAAATGATAAAAATATTATTTCAACATTTGCAATTTTATTATAGGTAAATAACACTTTAAAGGTCTATTTTGTCTTATCTTGGGCTCATAAATCGAAATATTCATTTCTGAATTTCTGCATGATTTCATATTGGATAATTTGTTATTGATTTTGAAGACCTTGGTTGAAGTTTTTATTACTTAAAAAGAGATAATGCTTATAAAGATCGTAATTGAAATATAACTGTTTATTTCGTAAATTATTAAATTAATTCCGGTGACAATTTTTGTTATTGAAATTCATATTTGAAATCAATTTGCTTGAAGAATAAGAATGTTTTTTGTATCCGTTGTTAGTATATGATAATTAATAGCATTGCAAACATTTATTTATCAGTGTTGGGATCAGAGATACTAAGTGACTTCTTAATAGATGGTCTATCGTAAAATTACGTTTAAAGAGCTAAAGATTGTTTTAGTTATTAAGAGGAGGGCTTTAACGGCACAACACCTATCTTGACCTAATTCAGTGCCTCAATCCATGTAGAAGAAGTTTTCTTTACCACCAACTAGAAAATGACAAATCTAAACTACTGGAATTTTTCTCCCGTATTAACCCCTATAACTTTCGAGCCTTTCCGACCCAAATGGCAGCCCCATTCTGCTAATTGAAATGCACCCATAAGGCAAGTCAAACTATAACACTCGTTTGACGCGGGTAATTTGACAAATTCCCTTTCCCGCAGCAGCGATATGAGGCGAAAATAGTCATCTTAAAACTCAATTTTCCGGCAGAGAACGCACAATCAAGATTCTTTTTGTAGCGGTTTATCAAATGCTGATGAAATGACACAGGCATAAAAACATTCAAGTCTTACGACTTTGCATTGACCTAACACACGACATCATCCACTCGTAGATGATCCATTAATGGCGTTCTCTTTCCCCTTTCTTACTCAGCAACTCCATTTACATTATTCTCCTCTTTTATTATTTGTTTTTTTCCGTTATTTATCCCCCCACCTTCACCTGCCTGCTTTAAGAATCAGACAGAGAGCTGCCCCAAACTCTGCCTCCTACGTCAAAAAGAAAATAAGTCATAAAAACCTTCCAATTTTGCCGCAGTTTCTCTTTTTCTCGAGATAAATAAATGCTGAACTGAAAACTTTGCGACTCTTCAATCTCCTCCCATGACGATAAGAGAAAAACACACTTATTCTCGCAACAAAGAGGCTCTGTACTTGTGTGTTTGTGTGTACATATAGTACGTATACATATTTGTTTTCGTGGGTGTATATGTGGATATGGGGCGCTATATTGCCTCCAATGTATTTCTTTCTTTCGCTCCGTGCAGCACATCTTTTATTATTTTGAGCGCTCCCCGGATTTTATTCCACGGATCGGGCAGCCGCTTTTTGCGAGATGGAGAAGTGCGGAATGGAGGTTAAAAAACATCAGGTAGAAAAAAGATTTTTTTTTATTCCTTTCGGAAGTAAATTAGTCTCGCCCCTCGCAATTTTTTTCTCCTTTTCTCATTCAAGCACGAAGAATTCAATATTTCCCTCCTCCGTCCCTTCATCCCTCGCCGCTCTTAAACTTCCTCTTACACACGCGCGACTCACGGGCGCCCGCTGGATAGCAAAAGCAGCTCATTACAGGGCCTCGGCTTATTACCCGCACGTAAGTATATCGCCTCTCCCTCCCAACTCCCTCACTCTTGATTCACCTCAACCCAAACCCCTTATCGCTCTTTCGGAAAATGGCACCAGCCATAGCTAATTTTATGTATTCCAATGCTTGCATAGATAAATTTATATTCATAGATTTGCCTGTTTGATTGTAAATATTTGTAAATATATATGTAAACACACACATACACACACACACATATATATATATATATACCTGTGTATATATATATATATATATATATATATATATATATATATATATATTTATATTTATATATATATATATATATTTAAACATACATACATATATACATATAAATATCTACATAAATGTATATAATTATATAAATATATTGTACGTATGTATGTATAAATATATCCAAAATAGCTTGCAGTTGAAACAGCTTTTTATGGCCACTTATAATTTTATCGACCATCAACCCGGTTTCGCTTTCAAGATTCGTCATCGGGTTACGTTGGCAGCCAGGTCCAATTTATTTTATATAATAAGTGGAAAAGCAATGTTAATTGAGTAATTTGTAATGAATTGGTTCTACTGACTCGTGCCGAAGATAATGAAAATCGATCTGCGACATTAAATTGAGTAAACTCTAGTTAGCATCAAATTGTTTGGATGGGCAATAAACTCAATTGCAAAATTCGTTTTCACAATTCAAAGTTTTCAATTTTGGAATCCTCTTGAATCATTGCTGTTTGGGCAACATGTCTCTACCCATTTTGGATTCTAATTCTATGCAATTATATATATCACGAAATATGGTTTAGGATGTTCCTTTTTTCCCTGAAAAACGAGAGATCTCGGCCAGAAAAAGTTTAAATAAAATTGGCACAACGTTTCTTCGTTAAAAGGTATTGAATGAATTATACCGAGACACTAGTCAACCTAGCACACCTATTTTAAAAGCTCTGCAATATAATAAATTTGAGCGACAAAAACAGCTCATAAAGCTTCAAATAGCGTAGATACTAATATGGAAAGTAGAATTTAAAAGCTCAATTTTTTGATAGTATTATTGTTTCGCAGTTTTTGTAATTTTAGTAATAATGAATTGAATACCAGCTGTGCATTTAAGACACGAAGACCTGTGTTTCATTTTTGTCTTTTCTTCACAAACTAAACTTACAAGCACAACTCTTCACCTGCCTGTATCTTGTGCTCACAACTTAACCTAACATCTTACTCTTTGCCCAAAATACCTGTCTGTTGTCAGAACCCCTTCCATTCGCAAGCTGACTCATTTTCTAACTCTCACTGGAACACTCATGTGCAATGAGTGACCTCCAACTTACAACTTTCATCCTCCCTTCACTACTATCTTCTTTGTCATTCTTTTTTATATTTCTCTTCCTCCCTGAGCCTATGAATTTTCTCTCACGCGGAATAGAGCTTTGGAAAAAAATTTCTGTTCGTCCTATCGTCCGAAATAGCTCTTGGAGAAAGAGATACGGAGGCAAGGAGAGGGTGAGCGGGTCAAAAAAAACTGGGAGGAAAACATGAAAACTTGAGGGAGAAGCTGTCAAGGATAGCGAGTAAATTTATGAAGCGTCTTCGGCACGAGAATCTGAAGAGGACTGAATATCAGACCACAAACGGCCCTGTGAACCCACATATGAAACTTAATGGAGAATACTCAATTTAATGTCATCTAGTAATCAAAGTTGTGTACGTTGTATAGTCATAAAATTCGTACATTCCTTATAGTCTTTCAAGAAAATAATCGTTTCGGGTATACTCTAACTGGAATTAAGCTCTCGGTAACAAAAAAAGAGCCTCTACCGTTTGATTCTATAATTGAGTAGTCTTCTTTTCAGCTTCATAAACCGTGTTGTACTTTAATTTCCCAATTCAACTTAAGTATTGGCTATATTTTTCTAAACATTAGGTTTACAGTCATCAAAGAGCGTGCAAGCGTTGCTGGTTACTAATAAAAATTAACGTGATATGTAGAAGATGATGATAAATGCAAACAAACACAAGGTTGTGTGGTTTTAGATGAAGATTACAGTTCAATATTAAGATAGGAGATCAAAAAATAAAGCAGGTGAAACATTCAATCTTGGAAGTGCTTTGCAGTAAATTGAACATAGCAGTTGGAATACAAAAGAAAAATTGCGTCTTACACAAAGCTATCTAAGGTTCTAGCTTTCACAACGTGGGAGTCGATGACAGGGGTGTCGATTAAGGATGTTAAGAAACGGCGCGTCGAAACCTGGATATGGTGGCTGGTTTTGAATGACGCAGATACATGGTTGTTGAAGCAAGATGATATGCGTGGCTTGGAAATTTTTTAAATATGGGTATGAAAAGAATTGGAAAGTTTAAATGGATAGGGATGAAAACACACTTGGAATTCCTAGTTTGGGGATGAGAGAGGAATTTTGGAAATAATCCTAAGGAGGCAAGGAAAATGGATACAGGGAATTTCGATTGTCGATATGATGCTGAAGACTGGGTGAATAGTAGGCAGGCAAGGTACGAATAGTTAAAGAACGGGCATTACGGACGAAGTGAAAGCATGAAGGAAGAATTTAACTTTGAAGAAGTGTTTATTTTGTTGTTGCATTTAAGATTTTGGTTTGGTAAGAGAAGCCAGGAAATATATATATTATCGTACCGTTGTTTAACCTATGTCCATCCAAAATCTACTTTAAACGGAAGAATACCATTGATAATAATTTCATACTTCCTGAAAGAATGAAGATACTATTTCTATTGAAAATGAATGTACTTTGGAGAATAATGAGCGAGGCTTTAAATACCAATGAAACTGCCTTGAGGACAAGTTTGAAGAGTATCATGAAGTAGTACGTATTGTACATATCACTCAAATTCAATTAAACAAAATACGAATAATAATTATTTCTTTGGTACCATTAGATATAATGAAGATGGCGCCTTGAAATTAAGAATTACCAGGCACAGTGTGGAATAATAAACTGGATTTGTATAACTTTTATAGCTCTGCACCATTTTGGTGAATGGTACGATCAATAGGAAATAGACGATTGTCATTTTCAAAAGGAGATATTAAAAAATGAGAACATTGCTTGTCATTTCTTAATTTATAGGCTTTGAGGAGAGTTCAATAAAGCCTCTGGCATAAACCACGACTTTGGCTTAATAGTGCTTAAATTGGTAACATCTTCGACCTTTGACGAAGGAGAATAATTGCGGATAGAAGACATTTGAGATTATGTTAGGAAGAATGATAAAAATAGGCTACATTGTGTTGGAGAAAAATAGATGAGAGCTGAATGTACTGAAAAATGTTGACGGCAGATACTTGATGGATATAACTGAAGTAGAGATGATAGAAAAATTGAGTAAAGCCTTAATAAATCGTTATGCTGTGCTGTTCTGAAACTTGGCCTTTCAAAATATTTGGTGTTGCAAATTTAGATAGCTTTTAAGTATGCATGTGATGAATAACGAAAAATATTCAAATAACTACGGGATATGCCGTAACAGCAACTTTAACTGGGTCATCCGCTTAAATGTATTCAAATGATTCAGGTCGAAGATATCTCCAAGACTGGGGCGAAAAAGTTGTCTATCAACACACCTACGCGACGGTAATTCCCGGAAATAGTTGAATCCTTCATCTGATAGACGTAGCGTAGGCCTAAGGATTAATTGTATTCAAATGCATGAACTTCAAAGCGTAAATATCATTTTCCTTGATAAGGATTCGACTCCGGATCTATCGATATCCAACCGGGAGCTTTAGCCATCTTCTAATTTCAGAAGTGACAGAAGACGTCTTGGTAGCTAGTAGTAATTGACAGAAGCAAAGTGAATGATTCAACAAATTAAACAGTATAAATTTAAACTAAAAGTACGAGATCAAAGATTTTGAAAATAGCAAAGGCATTATGTGAAGGTGAGGAGTAGATAAAATTAAAGAGGGATTGGAACGTTAATGGAGGACATCCCATGCAGATAATTTTCTTTTTAGGGAGTATTCTCCCCCAGGCATTTTAGAATAAATTCTAATACTATTAAATTTTAGTTAAATGGTGGTCTTAAAGATATAAACTCAATTTTTTCCTATTCTTAAATACCAGTCTGGTCTTAAAAATCTTTAAAGAAAATCTTTAAAAGTGTGCATTACTGCTTTGTAAAAACACAAATTCTCGAAATTAAAAATTGAAGTATATTTTATCTTTCTTTCATTCCAACATTTCTCCAGATATTCTCTAAAATTATTCTAATTTTCCTGCCTGATTAATGATCCGCGGAAAGAGTTCGGATAACTCTAAAAATTATTCCATTCCCATTCCTCTTTTCATTTATTTTTCCTGTTTTCATATTACTCATTTGATCGCGATCATCTGAAGAATTCGAAGAGTGTGAATATTAATTCTTCCGTCGTATAAGTTTTAAACATTGGTTCCGAAGATGATAAAATTATGAACGTTAGATGTTGAATTTTATTTTATTCCTTGTGATTTCAATTTAATTATTATTACGGTAAACCGATTACATAAAAATGTTCGTTGTATGTTTAAAGCGTTTAAATCAAGTTTTGACTGAAGCAGATCATGTTCAATGGTAATTTATTGGATAGGATTTGGCTAGAGCTTCGTAAAGTTTGGAACAACTTCTTTTGCGTACACAAATTTGGTATCATGCCCTTGCCCCTTGTCACTTCCGCGCTCCATCTTTCCGTTCCATTTCACATCCTCCACAACCCGTAATCGCCCATTTCCTCTCCCCTTCCTCGACCCGGCCCTCCTCTTGCACCCCCGTAAACTCTCAGCTCAGCCTCAACCCCTCCACCCCCTCTACATCGCTGCTACTTGCTTAACGACCCCCATCCTCCCGTCTTTGGTTCTCTTTGCACTTTGAGAGACTTCCTCCTTTCTCGCTTACTCTTGCTCAATTTAACTTTTAAAATTATTTTTATGCATCCAAGTGATTTTTTATTCTAAAGTCAGGACTCATTCCGAGTGTATTTTCTACACTATCCCCATATTATTTCCCGGATTTCTTATTCATCAATTTCTTCCAATAGTTTTCAAACTAGCTATATCGTGAACCCTTAGCTCTGCTCCTTTCTTGATACCATTCACGACTCATTTACTTGGTTCAAATACACTTCAAAAAGTCAATTACTTTAGCATAGTAGCCCGATATAGTGAAATTCAAGTTTCAACAGGAAACTCAATTCGTGGAACAATAAAAGTTTCATGTGTTTTCGTCAGAATACACCACAAACCTATGTTTTATCTACAATGTTTGTACTTACGACTTCTTGTTTTACGGATCACCAATTATCCTTAGTTTTATGTAAGTAAATCAAAGTCTTCTCCGGAATTGAATAGCTGATGGATTCTTCTGAAAACACATAGAAACGTCTCTATATGCTTTTGGGTATAAAATGCATGTTCCTTCTTGACAAAACTGTAACACCATTATTTCAAGGAATAAAAATAGTCATTGGCTATACGTAGACAAAGGTTATTATCAATAGGGGTCAAAAAAAACCTCTTTATCTTTTAATTAATCAGGGAACCTTCTTTTCCAGATCTTTTCTTTTTTCCATTTCCATATATTCTTTCACTTTTCTACGGAATACTTTCAAATCACACACCTAAATATTTATACAAAAATTTACTCTTCATTAGCTCAATCCAGAACAGAAATACTAGAGGTAATAATAAACTTCTTGTCCCACACCATCGCACGGAAATCTATCACAAATCTTTTCATGTTACAGCATGCCGTCTGTGGAACTCTCTCCCAGATGACATAAAAAACTCTTCATCAAAAACAATATTTAGAAGAGCACTTCACAAGTTCATTTTCCTTAGGTACTTAACCAATATACCCTCCGTCATTCCACTCAGCTGTTATACAGATCACTGTGTCTACATTTTTTCCCTGCTATTTTGTTTTGTCATCTCAAGCGGTAGGAGTTTGCATCATTATTTTTAGAAATATCACGCTTCTCATTACTCCGCATGTGTTGTCAATGTATTTAATTTTTCCAATTCAAATTCAGTAATTTAATAATGTATATACTATGTAAAAATGATTGTTACATTGTACATGTATCTTTCCTCTAATTAATAGGGTTTTCGCAGGTTTTTCACACCCCCCTTCGCTTCGTGGGTGTTTTTCCTGCGTGGGTTTTTACTAGTTGAGCAATGCCACGCTCTCCCTAGCTTTTCCCACAAACCTCATTCTTTGCTTAGACTTCCCTCATTTCATTGTACTCTATCTTCACTGTCATTTAATTTTAGTATACGTAGGTGTATTCTTAATTTATATATGTATATGTATGTATGCATGGGTGTATATGTGCGTAATAATGTATGTATTTATGTATGTGTATGCATGCATGTATGTATGTTTATGTGTGTGGATATGCATGTATACGTGTAGGTATGTGTATGCATATAGGTATGTATGCGTGTGTGTGTATATATATATATATACACACACGAGGGTCATCCGGAAAGTAGTACCCGTTCGTGCCGCATGAAGTGCTGACGACGCGAGTAGCCGCTGGACGAGGTCAGATAGCTTCAGTGGCTTGTCTGCCTTCTCTGAGCCAAGTTGCGTGACGCTAGCATTGCCTGTGTTGTTTCTGTGATTGTTTACAATGTTTAAAAAAATTGAGAACGCCGCCAGTTGTGAAGTGAGGGCAGTGATTAAATTCCTCAATGCAAGAAACGTTCGCCCATGTGATATTCATCGCCAATTAAAGGAGGGGTATGGAGACAATGTAATGGACGAGTTGTCTGTTCGGCGGTGGTGTCGCAACTTCAACATGGGGAGGGGGAACACACGACGATGAGCGTTCGGAGAGACCGTCTGTCATTACAGACCAACTGGTGAGCTCAGTTGACGAATTCGTGAGGAACGATCGGCGCGTCACAATTGATGACATCTGTGAGCATTTTCCCAATGTTTCTCGAACAATTGTTCATGAAATTGTTAAACACCATCTGCATTATGCAAAAATTTGTGCAAGATGGGTCCCTCGCGTATCTCAATGAGCTGGTGGCGAAGGACTATGCAGCAGGAATACAGAAACTTGTCACACGTTATGACAAATGCCTTAATTTGCTTGGAGATTATGTTGAGAAGTAGTTTAAAGTATCCTCTTTCAAATAAAATTTTTTATGTTTGTTAATATTTACTTTTGTGTCTTTATTTCACGAACGGGTACTACTTTCCGGATGACCCTCGTGTGTGTGTGTGTGTATATATATATATATATATATATATATATATATATATATATATATATATATATATATATGTGTGTGTGTGTGTGTATACGACGATGGGTTAAATGGAAGAAGGGACCATTTGGTCTCAATTTCGCCCAAATAAAGGCCTCTATCTATCTATCTATCTTAGGACTCTTCTTAGTTTTATACGCGAAAATCGAGATGACGCAACATGAGTTCTGCCATGCATAGTATAAGAACACTAACCGTAATGAAATTAAACAACAACAGTGAACCTTAAAATTGTATAAATCAATGTGAAAAATCATTAACGAAATTGCTTTGGAAAAATAAAACCCAACCGGGTGACACGATAAACGCTAGGATGGCTTTGATGATGGATGAGTAAGATACGAGTAATTCAATCTTAATATTAGCAACATACATTGCCATCATATTCAGAAGAATACTAATTCAGTTTATGTGAAGTCTTTAAAACTAAGTTTTCAATAATCAAGCTATGAAGTAAAGGATTGTGCAAGCAATAATGGTTTTGTAAAGCTAGATCATCATTTTCCTTAGTAAATCCTCTTCGTTCACCGTAGTACCTCTAAATCAATGGTTTTTTAAATGGATTCTGCGTGAAATAGCATCCGATTGTAAGCCAATAGCAAAGCTGAAAAGGAATAGTCAATGGTGAAAGGTATGAAAATTATGACCCTGCAGGAAAATGAATATAACTCATACCGAATCGATAAAATAAATCAAGAATGCCCAATATTTCAAGGCGACAAGCCTTGTCCCTTGATTTTATCGGTAAAAGTACTTATCCGTACAATTCACTCTCCTAATATATTTTCTATTGACATCAGCCAGTTTATTTGGCGGCCCTAGCACATTCTTTCTATTGAAAACGAATTCTGATTACTCTTAAAATTACTATCGCCACAATCTTGACGTCCCTAATCTTCGCGTAATGCTCTGTAGCTTCGCCGGGTTTTGAGCTTTCACGCGATCTTTCCATCAGGGAGCAGACGCCTAGAAAGGCGATCAACCTTCCTTTATACCACGATTTCCATCGCCCCGTTTTCGTGATTTTGGCGGAGGGACGTACATTTTCCCCAAAGCTCTATTCATTCTCCGCGTCTTTCCTACTTAAAGTTTACAAAGTAAACGCTTAAAGTGGGTTTACGATTCCATTAAGAAGCATATCTGATGGAAATTCCTCCTAAACATGAAGCACATGAGAAATTCTCGATAAAAGCACAATTTTACTGCTTCACCATTAAAAAAATTACAGCCCTTGCACGAAATCTTCCGAAATAACCCATTGTTTCTCAAAGAAAAGCGTCTCAGATTAATGTCTATCCTTTAAACGTGCCCAGTTTTTTGGGACTCTTTAGAGTTTCTCCTAAAAAGACTATGCAGTGTGTGAACGTTTCTTCCCATAGGATTAACTTCAGACGTGTATTATCCGGAGATAAAGGTATCTTATATTCACTCAGGTTCTTTAGTCATCTTCACTTCGATTTTCTGATTCATTTTCCTCCCTCTTCTTCCTTATACAATGAACCTTCGTGTTAACTACTAGTTTTGAAACTCAAAAAAGAATAATAGACTTAAAGTGGTGTAATATGAGGGCACAAATGGCAATTAAGTATCTTTTCATTCACTATCTAACTATTTAAAATGATTCTGAGAAATGTTGCTGCAAATCATTATCTAAGTCAAAACAATGCAAAATAATATTGACATTCTAAATAGCTATACATGATCTTGAGAGCAATATGGAATGAGAGGTACATTTATGGACAAAAGGTTATGAGAAAATAATTTTTCTGAAAGAACCAAATATATATGTCGTTATTTTTGGTTTGCCTAATTCATCATGCTACCGATTAATTAGGAATGAGGTAGTATATGCATCAGTCCATAAGTCTAGGCCTGAACATTTTTAAACTATATTTCAAACCATTTGAAGCTTGGGAAAAAACAGATCTAACGACCTGTAAAGGCATTTCTAAATGTCTCAGTGGTACAAAATATCACCGGAATGGTGAATTCTTCTCCCACTCCTTACTTGATTTCCACACCATATGGTGCCCTCTCGGCTCCGCAGCCAGTATTTTCCCTCGATCCCTCCTCAGCTTTCTCTCTCGCCATTACAATCAACGATCTCTGCGTTCGCGTATGCCTACGTGCGGTATGTGTATTTGTCTCCGGGATGAACTCGCTGAACTCTAAATGCATGGTCTGCAACGGTGCATTATAGTTCAGACGCTCGTGAAAGTCTTTGGAAGTTTCCTATATCTCAGTTCCTGTTCTCTCCTTTCATGACTTCAGTCTCCGGAATTCCCCTTCCAAAACCCGCCATCCTCTACTCAATTCCAGTATCCCTCCGCATTCCAGTCCTTCGTCTCCCATTTCCTTCATTTCTCGTAAATTCTCGAACGAACCGACAACGGAGCTCAGCTACGGGTTCCTTCCTTGTGAACTGTTTAGAAAAAGGCGATTAGGAATATTTGGGTAACATTAATTGTATTTAGAAAAGCAAAAAGGGTACTTTTGTCAGTGACTAGGTGAAACATATCCCCAGTAGACTTACTCCCTTCAGGTTTCTGTAGATGTTTATTAAATTCCATCGTTATAAAAATACTTTTTCGAACCTTGTACTGACATTTCCCCAAAGCCCATTTTTATTAAAACTGCATTAAAAGTATTTGGTGCTCCAAAGCCTCTATTATAAACATATATCATTGCCCTTCCTCATGCATTCTTATAGTTGTAAGTTTAAAAGTTGCTCTATAACGCGCATAATGCTTGCTCATACGTTCTCACTCCAACCCTCTATTCTTCCACCTACCCGTCTCTTGATATTCTCCCTTCTGGGCATTCTTTAATTACCTGTTCAACATTAGTACTTTCACCGTGAAACACATTCTATTGATCAATCAAAAACCTTTATACTTCTTCATTCAGATTCTTTCTTTTTCAAAGTGACCATATCAGCTCTACTTTTCCTGGGTCGAAAACATCTTTATTTTTCTTACTGTGTGTGTATTTTATTTTGCCCGACCTTCCTGAAAGGTCTCGTTTACTTTTATCTAATTTCTCCAAGCACAAGATTCTAAATCAAATGATTATAATTCCCAGCACATAGATTCCTTAATTTTTCTCAATGTCACCACACACAATCCTGATCCATGGTTAAAATATGTAAAAATTTTCTTATGATATAATCAAACGAGCACTTGAACACGAGCAAAATTTGCAGCAAATAACGTTTTTGGTACAAAATTGAATGAAATGGATAAATAAATAAATAAACCATAAACACAGTAATCCACCCGAAGGTTGGTGATGGTGGAGTTCACCAAGTACTAAGCCCGTCGGTTGGTGAAATTCACACATCAGGGTAGGGGAGCCAGTTCCTTTCCCTGTGCCGGTTTTGGTTTCCCAGGAAGATCCGGTACCAGAAAAATCAGATAGCTTTGAGGGAGCTACAGGTGCCCGGGAATCGAACCCGGGCTCTTTGATCAGTTTTCAGTTGTCCAACGCTAACCCACAAATACATCAATATAAAATGGAAAATTGATCAGGGCATACAATTACTTGTTCATGAATCTGAACGAATGAACCAAACTAGCTGTCTTAAACAGCCATTTTATTATACTCCTCAAGTGTCTCATTCAGCTCACTGCAATATACGTATTATATATAAATTATTCTAACACATCACATGCTCTCTAATTCATGGAATGATTTTTGCAAAATATTCTCAAGACATGTCACGTACCTTTTATTTAAGTGCAAATAAATATGGTGCAAAAATATGTCTTCTAAAAGATATAAATTTAGAGACTAAGTTGCTAAATTTTTTATTCCAGCTGAAATCTAAAACCGAAGTAAATGATCCTACCGGAAGGAGGATCTTAGAAGTTCCGAAAGCGCGAGAATTGTCTCATTCTGATTTGATTATAACTATAAGGTTTCCTGGCTTACGTGTTGTGAATATGACGCTTTCCTTCACGCAAAATTCAATTGAAACGACCCAGGAAGCCTGGAATATAAGCAGGGTCTTCCTAGGCAGAAACACTCCCGAAATATACTACCTTGATCAAAAATTTCCCGGAATTTATTCAGAAAATTAAAAATACAAGTTTATTCATCTAAATCTATATTGTCCCCTTCAAAGTAATCCCCATCGACTGCAACACACTTATGCCAGCGCTTGATCCAATCCTCGAAACATTTTTTATATTCGGTTTTCGGTATGTCCATCAGTGCTTCCTGCGATTTTTCCATTACTTCCTCTCGGCTGCTAAAACGCGTTCCCCGTAATGGTTTTTTAACTCGATTGAACAGAAAGAAGTCACAGGGAGCCAAATCAGGTGAATTCGGTGGCTGTTGGATGGTATTTGTTGCATTTTTCGTCAAAAAATTACGAATAATGATAGCACTGTGCGACGGTGCGTTATCATGGTGCAAAATCCACGAGTTTTCTGCCCACATTTCTGGTCTCTTTCGGCGAATTGCTTCACGCAAACGTCTCATAACGCCCAAATAATACTCTTTGTTTACTGTCTGGCCTTCTGGCAAAAATTCATGATGCACTACACCGTTGTAATCCATGAAAACCGTCAGCATTGCCTTCTTTTTTGACTGAAAACGACGTGGTTTTTTTGGTCTCGGCTCATTTGGTGAACGCCATTCACTTGCCTGATGTCTGGATTGCGTGTCGTACTCATAAACCCACGTCTCGTCTCCAGTAATGATCCTTTTGATGAATGTGGGATCGGATTCAGCCTCGCAAATCATGTCTTTTGCGACGTCAACACGGTCTCTTTTTTGCATGAAATTGAGGTCTTTCGGCACCACAGAACAGATAAGGTGTATCAGTTTCACATGAAAATGTTTTACAAAAGTATTCACAGTTTGAAGGAGAATAAAATGCTTTCCCGGGCTATGTTCATGATGAATTCTTCTGGGAATTTCCACGGGGTAAATCATGCATTAATGTTCGCGACGTTTCAACGAACGATTTGTCTGTTATAACATCAACGACAATGCAAAACCATATAAATTGGGAATTCCGAGAAGATATCGCCTTTTATAATATTTTTCGATCATTTAAGCATTTAATTTTAATAATATTTGTAAAAATAGGTACGTCATACCTCGTTCAATATTCAAAACATTGAACTGTATTCGAGGTGTCGGGTTGGTGTGACATTTTTCTTATAGCAATAGATGTATGCATATAAATTAAGCCAGTCCTACTCGAGCAAAAACACCTAAGTAATTGAATATTTGACGTATGGCTTAAATAAAAATAATATTGAATGATTAGCCAAATGTTGCTTCATTAATAAGGTAGGATAGTCTCTCTCTACTGAACATATAAAAAGCATATAAGGCTATATTTTATTCACGGAAATTCACATCAATAGTTTTAGATGGTTTTATTTGGCAAATTCTTCCTAGTGAAATAAAATGACATAGTAGACTAAGTGATTTCATTCGATTTCCCGTTTTTCTTCCATAAAGCACGCTTCTAAAATGTGCATTATACTTTAACTGATTTTTTCAAATGTCGACATTTGTTAATTGTACTCTATCATCTAGAGTACTTTGCTTGTAGCTAACACCTATGCAATTACAGTAATTTGGTTGACATAAAAGTTTAGAAATCTTATTACATCTCAAATTATTTAATGGCATTTTTCAAAATGTTTCTCTTTTTAAAAATTCTTACAAAGCTATGTCTATTTTGGTGGCGTGGTAAGTTAGTCCATAAAGCATCCAGAGGGACCAGAGTTAAAAACTTTGTGACATTATTGCATGTTCTCATCGAGTATTCATGCAATTCGATTCGGTGGAATGGAACTTTGTTTATACTGAAAATAAAAAGGAAAGAAATTCTATCCAATGAGTAACCCATTTATGGACAGGATTTGATTTTTCATTTTTTTTGTGCTTAATCATCTTTTATATTTCAATCAAAAAGGAGTTTGAATGAAATATTCTGAATTGTTTTCTTTTCACTCATAAATTCATGTTGCAAGTTCTGTCGGAAAGTAGCTGTAATAATCTTTATATTAACCCAGTATTGTTTTTAATTCACTTAAATTTCTCAAAGAAAGTCAATTCAAATCGAACCGGGGACCGGAGGGCTCCGGTTAGATTCCCAGGCTCTCCGGTCGGTATCCTGCATTCCTGGGCACCTGCAGCTCCACCCAAGCTATGTGAATTTTTGGGCACCAGATCTTTCTGGGAAAACATAATGGGTACAGGGAAAAGAACTGCCCCTCTACCCTGATGTATGGAATTAACACACCGTATATGGCTTAGTACTGGGGGAACTCTACCATCACCTACCAAACTACCCTCGAGTTAATTACAGTGTTTATGGTTATATATATGTAACCATAAACATAGTAATTAACCCTATATATACACATATATATAGAACCATACTAATATATATATATATATATATATACATACATACATATATATACATACATATATATATATACATATATATATATATATACATACATATATATATATACATATATATATATACATATATACATGGAAAATGCCAGGTGACTCAGGAAGATATCAGCTAGATTATATCCTGGTTAGGCACAGGTTTAGGAACAGTGTGATAAATTCCCACAGCTTCCCGGGAGCGGATGCGGACTCAGACCACATTTTAGTTGTTATGAAATGTAGCGTACGTTTCAAAAAGATAAGGCAGGGGCGGCGAGTTAGAAAATGGAATGTAGAAGCATTAAATGGGTTGAAAAGGAAGGAATACAAACAGGCGGTAGAGAAAATCATGGAGGATGGCAAAGGGCTTAGTACTATCGAAGAAAAATGGGAAATGATCAAGAAAGGGTTGTCTAAAGCCGCAAAAGACACTGTTGGAACCGTTAACGCTAAAAGGACTAGGAAACCATGGATCACGGATGAGATGATTACAAAGATGGATGAGCGGCGAAAATGGAAGAATATAAATACAGAATTAGGCAAAATGAAGTACAAAGAGTTGAACAATAAATTGAGGCGGGCAACAAATAAAGCAAAAGAAGCATGGTGGAAGACGCAGTGCGAGGATATGGAAAGTCTGCAGAGGAAGGGTGAAATCGGTGCGCTGTACAGCAAAGTTAAATCGTTATCGGGAAGTAAGAAAGGAAGAGCTATGCTAACAGTTAGAGATAAGGCGGGTAAGGTAATAGTTGACGCAGGAAAGATCCAAGAGAGATGGAAGGAGTATATAGAAGAACTTTATAGTAAAGAACTCAGACCAACAAAGTTAGACATTGAAAAAGAAAATGACGTAGAGGAAGACAGCTTAGGTCCAGGCATACTAGACAATGAGATAGAAAGGGCATTAAGGGAGATGAAACTAAATAAGGCCGTGGGGGTAGATAACATTCCCGTGGAACTTTTAAAATGCTTAGGAAAATGTGGGAGGAAGAGGCTATATGGGCTGATCCGTAGTATTTATGAGGAGGGAATCTGGCCGGAAGACTTTGTGAGATCAGTTTTAGTTCCTATTCCGAAAAAGGTAAAGGCCACGTCATGTGAGGACTATAGGACAATTAGTTTGATATCCCACGCAGCTAAAGTTGTTCTCAGGATCATAAACAAAAGGATAGAGAGTAGGGCAAATGATTACTTAGGGGATGATCAGTTTGGGTTTAGGAAGGGGAGAGGTACGCGTGATGCCATTGCAGTAATGAGATTATTAATCGAGAGGAATATAGAACACAACCAGGAGGTATTTGCCTGTTTCGTAGATTTCGAAAAAGCGTTTGATAGAGTGAATTGGGAAAAACTAATGAGTATTCTGCAGAAGATAGGAATAGATTGGAGGGAAAGGAGGCTAATCCGCAACCTGTACATGTCTCAGACTGCTCAGGTGCGAGTGGGGAACGGGGAGTCCGGTTGGGCAGTGTTAGGAAGAGGTGTAAGGCAGGGTTGCCCATTATCACCGTTGCTGTTCAACCTGTATGCAGAGGAAATGATTAAAGAGGCATGGGAAGAACTGGATGTAGGAATGAAGGTGGGCGGTGAATTCATAAAATCAGTCAGGTTTGCTGATGACCAAGCTTTAGTTTGTCAGTCAGCCAAGGGGCTGCAAGCATTGCTGAGTGAATTGGAAATTCAGTGCGACAGGTATGGGATGAGAATCAACATTAATAAAACAAAGGTTATGCGATTTTCTAGAAAGAAAAAGGCCAAGCTTAACATTAAAATAGGAGGGCAAAAACTAGAGCAGGTAGAACAGTTTACGTATCTCGGTAGTGTTTTGGACCAACACGGTCAAAGTAGTAGGGACGTAAGGAGAAGAATTGCGCTAGGCAAAGAGGCTTTCACAAGGAGGATGGAGTTGATGACGGGGACTTTGAGTAAGGATGTTAAGAAAAGACTCGTAAAAACTTTGATATGGAGCGTAGCTATGTACGGTGCGGAAACGTGGTCATTGAAGCAGGAGGATAGACGTAGATTGGAGGCTTTTGAAATGTGGGTGTGGAGAAGAATGGAGAAGGTGAAATGGACAGAGAAGAAAACAAATGAGGAAGTACTTGGTATGGTGGGCGAAGAGAGGGGTTTGTTGGGAGCAATCCTATGGAGGCAGGAAAAGTGGATGAAGGGGGTGTTGACCGGCAGTGGGATGTTGAAGACTGTGATAGAGGGTAGAATGTTGGGCAAACGAGGAAAGGGAAGAAACAGGATAGGGATGTTAGACGGGATGAAGGGAGGAAGAAAGTACTCAGAGATGAAGAGGGACGTGCTATAGAGTAGGATGATGGATTTTCTGTTTTGTTAGGAGCAATAAAATATTTGTTTGGTAGTTGTGTCCATCCAAAAACCTACCTTAACCGGTAGATTACCTTAAAAAAATATATATATATACATATATATATATATAGGGTTAATTACTATGTTTATGGTTACATATATATAACCATAAACGCTGTAATTAACTCTTAATTATATGGCAGATATATATATATATATATATATATATATATATATATATATATATATATATATATATATATATATATATATATATATATATATATATATCTGCCACATATACATATATATCTGCCATATAATCAAGACCCAGTTTGAAGGTACAGATGCCGCTTGACATAAATTTTTCCAATGATATAAGAAAGGTAACATGATAAAGATTTTATCTTGCCAAAGTAAAAGTAATACCTATTGACATTACACGATCTCAGGGAAGACAAATGTTGAGTAAAGCCAACCCATCTCCCTCTGCGGCTAATTCTCGGACACTGTAGCCTTATTCCGCTTTTCCCTCTTTCCCCCTCTCCCCCAACCTATTCCCCTTCATTCCAACTTCCATCCCCATGGTCTTTGACCCCAATCCCTCCTTCTCTTAGATCCCAAGCTTCCCAAACACTTAACCCCACCCAACCTCGATCTCCTCGCATTCCTATCCTGCTCCTACCGCGCTCACCCTAAGCCATTATATGCCACGCCACCCCCTTTTCCTTCATCTCTCTTCACCCAATGCCGAACCGCGCACCCCTCCTTCACGAGTTTTAATTTTTATAGCGGTCACAACTTTTTCGTCCACGTCATTCCCTCCTCCAATCCTCCTTCCCACCTCTTCTCCCTCCGCGCATGGCGGTGCGCTCTCTCCCCCGCGTCCGTAGTCGCTCAGCTTAGAGCGGCGCTTTCTCCGTCCGCCACCCGACCCCTTCCTGTCTCTTCTCTCCCTGCCTCCGCGTCTCTTTACCCGACCCGCTCATTCCCCATTTCTCGCCCACCTCTTCGCCCCTCCTCTCCACTGACGCCAGCCTTTCCGTCACGACTCGTAATTTTCATGCCTTCAAGACCGACTTCCTGCTGAACCCGCTGCATTACACTCTCCCACTCGCGTCCCCCCTTCCTTCTCCAACCACCTTCGCTCACCCGACATCCCGACAGCACACCCACCTCCGTGTCTCTTTCCACTCCCTCTCCCTTTGCATTCCATTAAAGGTCTCTCCACCTACTCGTTCTGTCTTTGCCTCACTCCCTCCCTCCCTTTTCGTCACATATCTCTTCCGCATCCTTTGCATTTTACTCCTCTTCTACTCCTTCAATCTCACCCTTAACGTTTTCCTCACAACCGTCGCCAGCTCGTGTTCCACCTTCCTTTTTCACCTCGATTCCTTCCTCCAATAACTATACCCCCTACACTGCCTCCACTTCCCTATTACACCCTCACGGTGTGACCCCTGCCTTAAATTAATATTAATTTTCTTCTATCTCGTGTTATATGCTATATAATATGATCTCTAATTTCTACTAACCACAACACCGAATTATTTCAAATAGTTAAAAGCACAAGCGCTCCTAGTTGCTGGCTAAGGCAGACAATTTATCATGAAGTTGTTTCAAGTAGTTAATTATTGTAAAAGGACGGAACATAATGACATTTAATCATGCAGTCTAGATAAATAAAGTTTAATTCAAATAAAATTTAAAAAATTCTCTACTCAGCTTAATATAACTGTCAAAAGGAAAAGTAACTTATTTTAAGTATGAAATAAGACCATTTGAAGAAAATCATTTTAGTATTGAAATCTCACACAAGCACTTAATAATGTAAATAATTTTTAATCGAGCAAAAACTTGTAAAAATTCTAGTAAGAGAGAGCAGCATATAAACGAATAGAAGACTTATTATACTCTTGAAATTGGAATCACAAATATGGTACTCTAAAGGCGCCTAAATAAATTAGGCCTAAGCACTTAAACTAAAACTTTGGCATTATTTGTTGCAAAGGAAACACTTGGTTTTTCCACATAAAATATAGTACCTTACATACATTATAGTACCTTACCAATTCTTGGTAATCACCAATTCGTTTTTTCTTATTTTATGTGGAAAAACCAAGTGTTTCCTTTGCAATATGTATCGTTTCCACAAAGTGACGCCTGAAGCTATCTCCTTTGGCATTATTTGCCACTATTAACTTCTCGTTCTACTCGGAATACTAACTAAGGTCTGCGGCAATACATGTTTTAGCATGGAGCATGCCAAATCAACTGTAATAACCTCAATGTATATCAAAACTTGAATTCAATTTTAGTACACAGCTATGCGTAATGTAAGTTGTAGCAAATAGCTAAGTGGTGTTTTGGAAATAGAGTAAGGCATTGTATCAGTGGTTCTAATATTAACAAGATCGGATTTAATATTAAAGGTTAACATGAAAATTTAGTAATCTATTAATGATTGAGTCATACAAAAACGCCATCTGACGAAATATTTATGAATTAAAATGTGTATTGGATGACTGACTCCATTTTGTACACCTGCCAACTGAAAAAAGGGATTCGCTTTTGCTCGCAAAGAGAATAAAATACGGATATCTCGCTCTTTCCCAAAACAAATTTATTTCCTCGTAACTGCGATGCGCTTGGGGTAATGAATGATGTACAAGACTAACCAATTGCGCGACACGAATTTCAAAGGCCAACGATCAGGCCATTTAATGCATCAGGTGCTGCGGTCCCTAAATTAATTCTGATCCGTAAAATTAATTCCGTATCCATTACCATATGACAACATCACGGTCTTCTGCCCTTAAGTTTAATCCACGGCATTCCAATTATCTGAGACGTAAGCAACCCACCATGCAAAACCTCTTGTAGGAGATCACATGGTTGCTAATTGTAACATTAAAAGGAACTCGAATAAATTATACATCTCATATTGGCTGGCTGAGTGTCACAAGTCATACAGTTTCTATTAAATCCATTGTCAATCATAATGTTCATACAAAAATTCAGGCCTAAAATATTGGTAATTTTTCCCGGTATTTTAAGTTAGAAGTATATAAAAGTATATTGCCAAAAGGATATTATCTCTGAATAAACTTGCCTAAGGTATGGAAATGGAACTCCTCCATCTATATACCTCAAAGTCCAACTACGTTACTGCTACGTACCAATTTCCGATCAGTTTCCCTGCTGAGAATGGTAGTATCAGCATCGTTAATTTAGGATAAGTTACATTCGTAATTTCAAGTAACGTTCGTCTCTTTCGAAAGATCGAGTTGCAATTGCAGCAGAAGACAGATAGTGGTCATATTCGTTTCATGAGCATGTGGAACACTACCAGAGCGTTGCTAAATGACTTTTGCCGGTGGAGTAACAAAAAAGGAATCCAATTCCCTCTTCTGCCCCCCTTCGATTAGATGAAACTCCCAACCTTCCATCCCTTGTCGCATTTCCTTCCTTTTACATATTCCATCTGTGACGCGTGCGATCATCTCGCTCCATTTCCTCCCTCTATCTAATACTCTCTCTTTTCTTCCTCTACTCTCCTTTACTATCTTTTTCTCATTCGCACGCACACTCTCAGGGCAAACCCACACTCGACGTATGTTCTCCAAGCCTCTCCGTTCCTCCGGCTGGCGGTGGTCTCTCGCCCTCAGAGCAGCGCACTCTAGAAATCCCTTTGACTGGGACGGGCGAAAAGAGAACGGCGGCACCTGGTGCCGGGCGCCCACACTCTCTCTAACCCATCCGCTTACCTCCCTTCAAACGGATCCCGTACTTTTATTCCCTAGCCCCACCCCGCTTCCAACTTACATTCACCCGCTCATTCTCTCCCTCGCTCAAGAAATCATTCCCACGCGAGCGAACATCGAAGCCGTGCATTTGGTATGCGTTATGTGACGCGGTTCTCACGACCGCCTGGCCGAATTTTGAGAGTGGTGGTAATGAAGTATTTTACGGAGCATACATTAAGTAAGCATGGACCACGGCATGCATTTTTAGCAAACATTTGTCCGTGAATGCTGGCATGTATGCAAACATATTTAGCATGCACAGATGTATGCTTGAATACATACAAACATACATACGTGTGAGTGCGTGCATTGGCGTGTGTGTATATGTATATATATATATATATATATATATATATATATATATATATATATATATATATATATATATATATAATTTATTTATTTATATTCATATATATATATATAATTCATTTATTTTTATTCATATATATATATATATATATATATAGATTATTTCGTCGAAGTAATACGGAAGTGTAGAATAACAAACTTGGACAGCAACAAACAGTATAAGAAAACATAAAAAGATCACTCACACGTTATTTCTTGATCATATATATATATATATATATATATATATATATATATATATATATATATATATATATATATATAAGGGGTGAGCTTTAGAGTACCAGATCTTCCCGAGAAACCATTACCGGCACAGGGAAAGGAACTGGCCCCCCTGCCCTGATGAGTGAATTTCACACGCCGTCGGGCTTAGTACTGGGTGAACTCTACAGTCACCTACCGAACCGACCTTCAGGTCGATTGCTGTGTTTATGGTTTATATGCATGTATTCATTCACATGGAAAATGGATTGGATCTGCTCCAACAATGAGTAGGACAAATCCGGAAAAACGTATTGCCGTAAAAATGACTAAAATCTGTGTAAATAGCACCCATGTGCAACCAAACGGATGCCAGCGCTCTGCCAGTTGCAGTTAGCTTCCCGGAGGGCCCGACGGGAGCCTCATATATGTACTTTGTCACTGTCCATTCAACGCTATCCAGCCTTCTTAAACGATTGTTTTTCAGGCTCTTTTTTATTATTGGGAGCAAAAAGAAGTCAAGTGGTTCCACAAAGGTCACTATTACCGGGCAGACCGATATAGCACGTTAGGTTGTCACACAAGAAGCCTTATGATCTACTGACAGCACCTTGGGGACCGTCTTGACTCGCCTGCCTTTCTCATGGATCTGCTCTGAAATAATGCGATGCGATGAGATTATCGGAAATTGTACTCTTCTGCAAACATCCTGACACTCGCGCGTAGATCAGAATTGAATATGTCTCCTAATGTTTTCATATTTTGTTCGCGCTGTGTTGTCAACGGACACCCTCGCTTCTCAGGGAATCTTATGGTAGCCTTATCAAAGCTACGAAACGGACGAAAACATCGCTCCTGTATCCTATGTCCCCCTCTTTTAGTGACCCTGTGATGTCATCACCGCTAGACCTCTCCCCTTTGTGATCACAAACGGATTATATCTAGGTATTAATTTGCCTTGCTCTCTATCCTCTTACTAATAGTCTTTAGAACCACTTAAGCTACTTGTTAAATCAATCCGGTCAATTCAGATTTTTTAATCTTTTTTTGATATTCCAATTTCTGAGTAAGTTTAGTTTAGCAATTATAAAATAAATTATAGGGTAGTTTAAAATTTATTTTAGCGTATTATTCCAACGCTGATTACTGTAGCCGTCATATGCCTTATAGTTTATTATATTTCATGAAAATGGTTTTAAATCTGGGTCCACCAACTCTAAAAAATGACCGTGCTTGCAGATGCAACTACGTTGCAAATGACCTTTCACTGCAAATGCGGATAAGACAGTTTCCGTTACTTTACGAGCCTGTATATCTGATAAAATATGATAGGGCTACTCTAAAAAAGTATTTTCTTACGACTACATTCGTAATAATTTTATAATTTTCACCTCACCGGGATGCCATACGCATAAGTCTAATCTTCCTTAACCTGCTGAAACATTTCGAAACGGTTTTCTGCGTCTTTTCGTTGCAAAATACTAAATCCTGTCAAGTAACCGAATTTTCAGCAGCTAAACAAACATTGCTAGATATAATTTGTATTTTTTGAGCGGCTTTGAGAATATGCAGACACCTACTTCCTTTTGCTCGGGAGCTCGAAGAAAAAGTAATTCGTGAGTCGGCGGAGCCGTAAATTTCTTCTGGACGCAAAGGGCTCATAACAAATTCCGTCACTCTGTGGACGCAGCTTTACTTTACGTTTTAACTCCTATCCATGTAAAGTTTGTCTCTCCCTGTGCTCATATTCGCCGCAAACAGTAGCGGCCGCTGCTCTGTGGAGATAAAAATGAGTATGCGGCCTTAATCTCCTCGAAAGATTACTTCGTCCGAGGTGTTAATTAACCATTTATTCCCCGCAGAGATTACGCTTAACCATATATATGTTTTGAATTTTACTTAAAAATGAAAACTCCCTTGATTCTTGCTGAGTAATTACGTCCCAGCTCCAATTTTGCGAAGCAAATATAGAACAAATCCGCGGAAAAACTTTACCTACACAATACGGAAAAATTTGTTAGAATTTAAACAAATTTAAGATTATACTGCTTGGGGTTACGTTGGGTGAAAGGCTAGGAACTTAATTTTATTCTTCCAGAACGATGGAAGTTGCTTTGAAATTGCCGCAGCGCGTGTTTTTGCTTTGATTAATTCATTACAGCTGAGAGAAAACATTTTCGTGGCCTAAATTATTCACTAGTCGTCATCGTTACACTGCATATGATGGTAGTATCATTCTGGGAATAGAATTGTAATTATATAGGCCTTGCTTGTTAAACTTACCCATTCTAAGTAATTGTTTCCCACTGAAAAAAAACTCTATAATTTCTTAATATACCATGCAGTCAAAGACTGCATTAATTGGTGTTGCTTCGATAATTTAACATAGCTTTGTATTACTTAAAGATGCACTTAAAGGTACACTAAATGATTAGAAGATAGAAAGTTTTAAAGAGTGGTTAAAAAAAATGATGAGGTCGTTATAGGAGACAATAGTGTATAACTTGCGGAGCAAAATAATTCTGGAGCAAAAGTGTGTCACTTTTCGCATATATCACTCATATTTACCTGAAACACCTAACTTTCAGGACGCAGATCACTGTAATTTCAACCTTTATGGGAACTATTTCCTAAGCATATTTGCCTTGCATAGTACTGTCAAGAGAGAAACGGAAATTAAAACGATGTAAATGGGACGCTAAAGAAAAAATTTAAAGATTATATGCGTATGGATAATTGCTCTGAGTACTCTTTGATATATACTTAACAGGTTATGATATTGGAGTTCATTTCAATATTGAAAGAGATTCGAGCTGAAGGGTGGATGAACAATTAAAACCTGAAGGGATGAAGTGATCAGTGGATTACATGAAGGCCTGCTTAAAATCGGCTATCATGGCCATTCGTGATGGAAAATAATACTAATTGCAAGCAAATTTATCAACACCTTAATCGATGGGGTAAATATCCCATTTTTATTTACGAAAATTCAATATTGTCAATGTCAACAATAGCATCACTCCCTTTTAACTGCATGTAATTGTTTCTAAAATAGTGACATGTTCACGTGTCACTCACGTTGGAAAGCACAATGCTACTATGTTCACCATTTAACGCCAATCTTACCCCGGCGAGAAGAAAAGAGCTCTTCCCTGTCTATTATTGAATATGGCCTACCGTCCACCCCTATATTTTTCTACCCTAAACTCAAGCAGCCCCACTATCCATCTCTTCCGGTAGACCTTCGCTCCATGCCCATATTTATTCCCTCCCCATCGTCACCCTACCACCCCCAATTTTTTATCACCCGCCCATCTCCCCTGCATTGTTCCACCTTCCTCAGAAATGCGTGTAAGACTTGATATGTGTGTGCGTGCGTGTGGAAGCGTGTCCTTTTTTTATGCGCCGGTATTACGCGATCTCCAGCCCCATGTGCGCGGTGGCAGCGAGAGAGCAAATGATGTCGAGTGCGGAGATGGAGGATTCTTTCCCCAAGCGACAGCTTTTGGCGGTGCGTTTTTCTCCTGGACCCCCTTCCCCCTAGGCTTCACACACGAGCGGTGGCTGCTAACATTCCACCTCTCATCTTCACCCCCGCCCTCCCCCTCGCTCGCCTCAAATCCCCACCCCTCGACCCCCCCTCGGCTGCTTTCAACGGAAAACCCCCGCCACACACACAGGCAGACACATCAGTCTTCGAAATCCACCCTTTGGCCTCCCCTTGCTCTTTTGCGCCTTTTTAACTACCTAAATCCTCGCTCTGTGCCCCTTCTCTTTCCCGCCGCTCCCCTGTCACCCCCCCCCCCCCGGGGAAGAGCACACTAGATAAATAAATTCTGCAACTGTTGGAAAAAGGCCTTTTCGAGGATGAGAGGGCTGCGATCAAATGCTCTTGGCGGATATATTAATCTTATATACTTTTAAGAAGACCTGTCATTTTAGTGTTCCATTTTAATTCCAGGTCTTAAAATGAATACAGGCGTTTTTAAAAGGGAAACAAACATGAAGTACCTACCAACCGCCATTTATTTAAGGAAGTAGATCATGAAAAATATCCACAAAGAATTTAAATAATAATTTTGGAAGATTCAAACTTGCTTTAAAATCATTTTATTATGGTTTGAAAGTAATTTTATGATTTTATAGTCACGTGTTTAGATAAAATACTTCCTTCAATTGAATAATTATGGACGATAGTGATAATTTCATGTGAAAATAATACTTGTTCGTTTCCGTTAGCTCCATGGTCATTGATTATTTTCGAAAAAGCAGATTTTGTTCTCTATTTTTTATAAATAGTGATATTTAGCTATAAGTTAGGAAGAATGTACATTGGTTTTAGGCGAAATATTATAGAAATAAATATTTACGCAGTTTTGATGGTAAGCTCATTCTTCGTTTCATTATTTTATTTCAACTCGCTCCTGGAACTAATTATAATGGCTCTTTTTATAGTGAAAAGAGGTCTAAAGAACAATTTCCGCAAATGTACCCCTATTTTGGTGCATACTAAATCTAGTGTTTGTCGTTCACTTGTTAAAATAGCAGTTGATTTTGTTTGACCATTATGTATAGAAATTATATTTTTCTATTTTTAGGGCTTTGTTATTCCTAATTTTAATAGTTATGCTGGTATTACTATTATTACTTCGTGGAATCTTTCTTCTGTGATCTATTAACTCTTCTCTGATGGAATCAAAGAAACTGCGGGAGATTCTACGACATTAGCTTTATCGGAGTCACCCGCTAATATGTATTAAAAGGAAACTATTAAAAAAACAGAAAAATCAGCCACCTTGAGCGAGATTTGAAACCAGGAACGCTCTGAAATTTTGGTTGATAATATAAGAACGCCACGGTAGCTTCATTGGTTGAACTATTCAGTAGGATATCGAGAGATCCGAGTTCGAATCCCGGTCAAGGTGAATGATATTGACACTTTCAAATTGTTGCATTCTTACATCTAAGTGCATTTTTTGAATAAGAGATGGATGCTTCCATTAACATGAATACTCCTTCTTTGTTCGATCTTATTTCAGGCACATTTTACTTGTGCGATCGAGAAAATTATTCAAGATGAGAACACTATTCGCTATGAAGATAGATAAAGTTAGATTCCCAGTCAAAATATTTCAAGAACTCCCATTTTTTTTCAATAATTCATTGCAACAAAGAGGAAGAAATATATTTTATTTAATGTCACTTTTAGGGATCCGGACTTGATCCTTTTTACAAGCAACGGCTTTTCCATTTTTGGAATTTGATGAAGAAGTATTCAAGAAAATTAAGTCCTGCGAGTGTTCACTTCCGCAATCGTCTTCAGTACAATTTTAATGCATTATCGTTGGGGGCCATTGCATTTTTTTTAAACCTCCTCTTCTACCAGGCCAGAAAAAGCGTAATATTTCAGGAACCAACCTGAAAAAAATCGCCCAAGAGCGCACTTTTCGAGAGTTGAAGTCGCTTTGAAATTGACTTTTCTCACTCCAATCCTTCTTCACATCCGTGTGTCAAATAACTATGCCACCGTATCATTCCTTCTCCAAAACGTCAGCTTAGCAACCGGAGTGGAAGTGACGCGAAAATTTTCAGTGTGTTCGCGTGTGGGCCCCAGGGTGCATGCATGTAAATCTACTGTTACTCCCATTTCATTTTATCCTCATCCCCAGCATTCTGCTTTGTCTCCTTTTCCTCTTTCCATCCATCCCCCCCTTAACTCTACAGCCTCACCCAACCAACCTAAAATTCCTTCTTCCTCATCCCTCGGACCCTGTCCACCCTTTTTTTCTTTCGTATGAACTCCATTGTCCTCTACCTACTGTGGAGAATGATGAAAAAAATTATATACGTGTATATATGTACCCGCCCCGTCCCCAAATATCTTATCGCCATAAAGTACACACACGCGTGCAACAACCATCCGACTTCATGGGGGATGCGGTGGCCTAGTCGAGCCTTCCCCAGACTCCCGTAATATCTCCTCCTACCCCCTCCTCCTACAGCCTTGCCCTTGTTTTTCGCCCATTCAGAGGCCTGTGCGCGGAAGGGGCGGAGACTTCAAAGGGCGACATTTTCCCCTAAAAACAAAAACGGGACGGATTGTTCGGGATGCACGGCTGGAATATGTTTTTGAGAGAAAAATAAAGTAAAAAAAGGGGAGGGGAGAAGTAAGAGAGAGAGAGAGAATGAATGATAATAAATAATACCATATATGTACGTACGTAGTGCGCCTTTTTGCGGGAGATTCATATTATTTTTTCCGTATGGGAAGGGATGCCGTGACGTCGTCCGAAAGGCCGACGATCGGGGGCGTAGTGCCGCTTTTGATGGTGAACCCTTAAGGATGGGATATGAAAGTGGGAGAAGAAGAGCCCAGGGGGAGGATAGCGGGAAGTCCCTTTGATTGGATGGGAGTTGTTGACGTTATCGGACGCACTTCCGATGGGGCCACTCGTTGCAAAGGAATAATAAAGATCGTGTCGTGATATTCTTTTCCATTAGCAATAGAGGGGAGGACGTCAGATCGATGCTGCGGTGCACGGGAGGGAAGTGCTCCCCTTTTGTAATGCCTACTCTGATTTTCACGCCATATCCTTGACTCTTTGGCTTTCGTGTACAATGGAAGGAAAGCTTGAAGATTCACATTATATGAAACAGTTTGATGAATAAAAATTCATCATTAACACGTGGTTATTCAGTTTTTGAACTAGGTTTTCATAGCATTTTTCTATTAATAAGGATGCTTGTTTCCTTACCTCGACCCCTGAAGCTTAATCACGCTACCCAGAACAGCTGCCTTGTACCATTTCGTCACGCGCAAGCTACGGAACAGAGTTTTAAAAATATTTTAAGGTTTAACTTCGAAGAAAATGAGGGAACTCCAATCTACGGAGCGTGTTTAACGCGAAGTCTCGCAGGAGCGTCACCACTAGATTGTGTTTAATGAAAATTTTGTCAGATCACAACGTGTGTGACATGACTTTAAGGGGATTTCTTCAAACAAAATAACATTTTAAGAATGTATTACAAGAAAATGTATTCGCTGTACAGGGAACCTG